>NW_028317944.1:0-337000 GCF_062004578.1 Staurois parvus
TCCTTCTCCTTCTTCTCATCCTTCTCCTTCTCATCTTCTCCTTCTCCTTCTCTCCTTCTCCCTTCTTCTCATCCTTCTCCTTCTCCATCCTCATCCTTCTCCTTCTTCTCATCCTTCTCCTTCTCCTCATCTTCTCCTTCTTCTCATCTCCTTCTCCTCATCCTTTTTCTTCTTCATCCTTCTCCTTCTCCTTCTTCTCATCCTTCTCCTTCTTCTCATCCTTCTCCTTCTTCTCATCCTTCTCCTTCTTCTCCTTCTTCTCATCATTCTCCTTCTTCTCATCCTTCTCCTTCTTCTCATCCTTCTCATCCTTCTTCTCATCCTTCTTCTTCTCATCCTTCTCCTTCTTCTCATCCTTCTCCTTCTCCTTCTTCTCATCCTTCTCCTTCTTCTCATCCTTCTCCTTCTTCTCATCCTTCTCCTTCTCATCCTTCTCCTTCTCCTTCTTCTCTTCCTTCTCCTTCTTCTCATCCTTCTCCTTCTTCTCATCCTTCTTCTTCTCATCCTTCTCCTCCTTCTTCTCATCCTTCTTCTCATCCTTCTTCTTCTCATCCTTCTCCTTCTTCTCATCCTTCTCCTTCTCCTTCTTCTCATCCTTCTCCTTCTCCTTCTTCTCATCCTTCTCCTTCTTCTCATCCTTCTCCTTCTTCTCATCCTTCTCCTTCTTCTCATCCTTCTCCTTCTTCTCATCCTTCTCCTTCTTCTCATCCTTCTCCTTCTCCTTCTTCTCTTCCTTCTCCTTCTTATCATCCTTCTCCTTCTTCTCATCATTCTCCTTCTTCTCATCCTTCTCCTTCTTCTCATCCTTCTCTTCTCATCCTTTTCGTTCTTCTCATCCTTCTTCTTCTCATCCTTCTTCTTCTCATCCTTCTCCTTCTCATCCTTCTCTTTCTTCTCATCCTTCTCCTTCTCCTTCTTCTCATCCTTCTCCTTCTTCTCATCCTTCTCCTTCTCCTTCTTCTCATCCTTCTCCTTATTCTCAGCCTTCTTCTTCTCATCCTTCTCCTTCTCATCCTTCTCCTTCTCATCCTTCTCCTTCTTCTCATCCTTCTCCTTCTTCTCATCCTTCTCCTTCTCCTTCTTCTCATCCTTCTCCTTCTCCTTCTTCTCATCCTTCTCCTTCTCCTTCTTCTCATCCTTCTCCTTCTTCTCATCCTTCTCCTTCTTCTCATCCTTCTCCTTCTCCTTCTTCTCATCCTTCTCCTTCTCCTTCTTCTCATCCTTCTCCTTCTCCTTCTCCTTCCTCATCTCCAAGGGCATTTAAATTAAAGGTACAGTGTTCTGCACTAATTTAAAGGCTCTCTGAAGCCTAGAAACCCTTTAAATAAGTCATCTTCGTAGCGGAGAAATTCGCATCGAATCGAATTTCACACTGGAATTCGCCGAATCAGCCGAATCGAATTTTTCATTTCTTCGCTCATCTCTAGTCATAATGTACAGTATGTGTTATTTTATTTTCCGCATAATCTGTCTAAAGTTTCTGCATCTTTGAATAATTAAGAGCCTTTTCTCAAAAGGTGTGGTATGAAGAAGGTATATCATGGTTTTCATTATCTATTATACAGTCAATTTGCTCAGTAGCTGATTTTATATTTTTATATATAATTTATTGTACTTTGTCAAATATTTATAAAGAGTTAAACTCATTGGATTAAAGTAGAACTTCATTCAAAATGCTGAACTATACAAGTATGTGAACTGCTTCACTTGCCAAATTATTTGTGATTCAGTAATTCTGCAATTTATAATTTACAATATTATATTGGGGATGAGCTCATATCAGAGTGAACTTTGACTGTTCATGAGTTCAGCATATACTGTATATAAGAATGCTTTCAAAAACATACATTTTAACCTCCCTAGCGGTATGATTATGTCCATATTTCTGTGCTCAAAGCGGTACGTTTTTTTGCATGGAAATATGTATTTTTTTTTATTGTAGGCTGTAATTTTTAGGAATAACTCACTGAAATCTGTCCGAACAAGAGTCTAGTAAACATCCCGGGTAGGATAAAACTTGAAACACGAAATCATAAATTATAATTTAATAAATAATCATAAAAAAATAATATAATAATAAATGTAATTCAATAATATAGTCAAACCAAAAACACTGAAATTTGAAATATAGCACCAAGTTCGCACATCGCTGAGCAAAGTCGCAAAATCGTTTTCCCCACGAATCATCACTCAATTCTGTAAGTGGTTCTGATTTACTATCGCTGTTCTCTAGCCGGTCTAAACCCGCTTTTGACCTAAAGGAACACTTTTTGGACGCCATGGACTTTTCTCAGTTTCCAGGCAGAAAGAACAGTCAAAATGCAGGCAGGGCACAGGACAAAGCACTCGGGACAAAATGTATGTGAAATGGTTTGATACAGGAATGTTCTACTATGTGATTTTAGTGATTTTAGTGAATGTCACTTTTTGTCATTTTCAAATTTCCCGCCGTTCCGTCCCCCGTATGTCCCGACATCGCAGGGGACGGAACCCAGATAACAGATGCCGGCATCCGCCGGAGGACATTACAGGGAACACTGCAGGAGGGACGTCGCGGGAGCGCAGGACAAGGTAAGTGATCGAGGGATCCCGGAGCAGCACCGCATGGTAAGCCCGAGTGTAGCTCGGGGTTACCGCTTTTGGTACCGAAACTTTACCCCGAGCTACACTCGGGAATACCGCCAGGGAGGTTAATTGATTATTTTTAATTTACAAAATGCAAAGTGATCAAACAGAGGAAAAACATCTAAATCAAATCAATATTTGATGTGACTACCCTTTAGCTCCAAAGCAGCATCAGTTCTTACACTTGAACAAAGTCAGGGATTTTGTAGGATTAGAGTGAGGTGTATGATTAACCAATCATACCAAGCAGGTGCTAAGAATCATCAATTCATATATAGGTTGCAACACAGTCATTAACTGAAACAGAAACAACTCTGTAGAATGCCTAAAGGAAAAGTTCACCTTTCCACAAAAAATAATAAATGCACATTTTTTTGCAGGTAAAAAAATGTACATTTGTTATTTTTTGTGTTAGGAGACTGTAAAGCATTGCACCAGCGATCAGTAGATCTCTGATTCCATGCAGGTCTCCTGCACACTGTCAGTGTATGCACTTGTTTATACATCCCATATGGGCAAGACGATACTGACAGGAAGACTCAATGAACAACCATAGTGTTCACAGCGCCGTGGTAGTTCATTGAGGACTACAAGCGGACAGCCGCTAAGGCTGTCCGGAGTTGTAGTCCATTCATTCACAGACTGCTGTGAATGAATGATGTGGCTGTATCTGACAACTTCTCCCCATACTTCTGTCACATTGGGGGGGGGGGGGGGGCAGCGTCTGCAAGAAACGGGAACATGTTACATGTTCCACCCTAAAAACGGGTGGAGCATGTAACCTCTTCCTAAAGGTGAACGTATCCTTTGAAACTGGGTGAGGAACAGCCAAATTCTGCTACTAAAGTGAGGTTGTGGAAGACAGTTTCATGCCACAGGTCATACACCATGGCAAGACTGAACATTAGATGTCCAGCAGTGCCATAGGCTTACTGGGGTCCCACTGGTTTCCCCCAGTTCTATGCTGATCTATTGTCTGTAGAAGTCTGGCAAGAAGTGGACTTCATGGAAAAATTGTGACCAAAAAGCCATACCTCTGACAAAGAAACAAGGCTAAGTAACTCAAATATGCATGAAAACAAAGGAACTGGAGTGCAGAAAAATGGCACAAGGTGCTCTGGACAGATGAGTTATAATTTGAAATATTTGGCTGTAGAAGGAGACAGTTTGTTCACGGAAGGGTAGGAGAGAGGTACAATAATTAGTGTCTGCAGGCAACAATGAAACATGGTGGAGATTCATTGCAAGTTTGGGGGCTACATTTCTGCAAATTAAGTTGGAGATTTGGTAAGGATCAATGGTGTCCTCAATGCTGAGAAATACAGGCAAATCTGTATACATCATCAAGTCTGTCTGGGATTACATGAAGAGACAGAAGGATCTGAGAGCCAAAGACAAGCAATGAAGTACATTAAGTTACCATGCATTGCATTTTAGTTAGCTTTTTGTATTTTTAAAAAATTACATTTATTTAACTGTATGTGCAGCAGTGAGTTGAGGCCCATTGCAGTGCATTGTAAAACAAACTACATTGCAATAAAATGTATGCCTGAATCATTTTATCACAACACACACTAATACAGTGCCCACAAGGCACTGTGATTATGCATTAGCACAATGCATAGATGGGAAGCTTACTTACAGTTTTGTTACCTTAGATTTTTACTGATTCATGACAACACTTGGAGACCCCCAGCCATGATGTCTCACTGGGTGATCCCAGTCCCATGTTTACTTAGTAATGGGGGAGAAGCTTCTGTAATTCAGTGAGTGTATCTCCATTGGATCAGTTGTGTTTGGTGGGTGATGGGACTTTTTTTTTTCATTCATCATGATTGACACTGGATTTACATCTGGGGACATGTTTATTTTTTTAAATAAAGACATTGTCAAATACCATGTTAGTGTTTTTTTTTTTACTTCTGACACTTTTTTGGTGAATGAATAGGGGTACTATGTATCTCAGACTCATTCACATAGGGGGATGGGATCTGGGCATGGTTCAAGAGGGGGGGTGCTCTCTCCCCCCCCCCCCTTCCTTGCATGCTGAGCTACTTGCTCGGAAAAGTCTGGTATGGATTTGGGGGGGGGGTTCTTTTTTTTTTTTTTTTTTTAAGTTTGACATGCGGTTCCCAAACGAAGGGCCTGGCATGGATTTTGAGGGGGGGGGGGGATCACAAACAGTTTTTTATGGCATGGAGTCTCCTTAAAATCCATACCAGACCTGAAGAGCCTGGTATGGATCAGTGGGGGGATCCTTATGCTGTTTTTTTCAATGCCTCTTTTGTTTTCATTCTGGTGTTATGATTAGCGAGTCACAAGCAAGTCAGATCAAAGTTGCAAGCAAGTTGCATCAAAATCGATAGAGAGTTGATGAAATAACATACGGACATAACTAATGAGTCCAAAATAACGTCAGAAAAATGCAAATAGATTTGGAATTAATGAAAATACTAAACAAATTCAAATGTGAATATACAAAACGAATTCTGAAAAAGAATCATTTTAACATAACAAAAAAGACAAAATGAAATAATTTACTTAACCACTTGCCTATTGGGCACTTATACCCCCTTCCTGCTTAAGCCAATTTTCAGATTTCAGAGCTGTCGCATTTTGAATGACAATTGCGTGGTCATGCAACACTGTACCCATATGAAATTTTTAGCATTTTTTTCACACAAATAGAGCTTTCTTTTTGTGGTATTTAATCACCTTGGGTGTTTTATTTTTTGCGCTATAAACAAAAAAATGCGAAAAATTTGAAAAAAAAGTTTTTCTTTGTTTCTTTTTATAACATTTTGCAAACAGTTAATTTTTCTCCTTCAATGATGTGCGTTGATGAGGCTGCTCTGATAGGCAGTACTGATGGGCACTGATAGGCAGCACTGATGGGCACTGATGAGGTGGCATGGATAGGCAGCACTTATGGGCACTAATCAGAGGCAGTGATAGGTGGCATTGAAAGATGGCACTGATGAGCTGGCACAGGTGGGTGGCACTGCTGAGCACAAGTGGGTGGCACTGCTGGGCACAGGTGGGTGGCACTGATGGGCACAGGTGGGCAGCACTGATGGGCACTGATCATCAGTGCCCTGATGATCATTGCCGATCACTTCTTTGACAATTGCTTGTTATCGGCAGTACTATCCTCATGCTGTGACAAGCCTGAGGAAAGTACAGCTGATAACCAGCAACTGTATTTACCCAGTGATCTGTTGTGACATTGGATACAGCTGATCACATGGTAAAAGGCTGCTGTGATTATCCTTTTACCGTATCACGTGATCAGCTGTGTCCGTAGGGGACGCGTTCTGGAATGACATCCATGGACGCCGTCCCAGAACTAGACAATCGCGCTGTAGCCATCTTTTGGCTATAGCGCAGCAGGAAACAGGGTAAATTAATCCAAAACAAAATGAAACAAATGTATGTTCTGAACACCTCTAGTAGCCAATCAGCTTCTAAATTGAGCTTGTTCAATTAGCTTTGACAATAAAACCTGGAAACTGATTGGTTTCTATGCAGAGCTGCACCAAAGTATGCATGCTCCACTTTTAGTAAATCTCCCCCTATGTCTTTCATGCTATGTTGGTCCATGACACTGTAGCCTATTGTATTTTTGGTGTATAACTGGTGATCCTACTTGCATGCTCAGTCTTGCATGCTTTAGCAATTTGACCATGCCAAGCATGGAAGCAGATCTATTCTGGTAAGGCCAATCAGTTTGCATATCAATGTTTCATTGATAAAGTTTGAGGACACCATGTTCACACACCAGGTGCCTGTATCCCTATAGTCTGGTTTCCCTACACACACACACCCCCAATCACAAACTGCCTTTCCCAGGTCACTCCCTGCCAATCACAGCCTGCCTTTCCAGACACTTCCCCCATCCCCTACCCATCCACCCACCCATCTACCCACTGCCAATCACAGCTTGCAGTTCTTTACATGCTCTTGCCAATCACAGACTGCCTTCACGCTCCCTTCCAACTACAGCCTGACAACCCCACACATCACAATAGCAGTCCATAGAAGCATGGACTGCAGAATGGGCACTCTTAGTACACAGACAGGAAAAGTGCTTTCTGGCTGTGTTTGAGGTCACAGACCGCCTGCCCACTTATTAAAAAGACCCACCCCCTGCTTTATGTAAAAAGACTATGGAGGCTATGCCAAATAAAAGTGTCAAAAAATGGAAATAAAATGTTTTTGTTTTTACATAAAGGAATGTAATTGGGATGCAAATAAGTTTTCCTTTTTTACCACATCCTTTAGTTGCAGTGCGTTCACATATATTTTAAAACATATAAGGGCAATTTCAGCGATCAGTCGGTCACAGTTCACAAACTAGCAATGAACAGTTCCTTCAGTATGATAGTTGTAAAGTTTCATAATATTGTGTCATACTGTAAGTATATAGTAGAAATGACAGAAATAACTAAACTAGATGCCAATGCTGCTCAAAAACACCTGGGGCGTCACTAGAGCTAAAGCAACTGAGACATGTGCCTTGGGTCCCAAACGTATGACCACCAGGGGCGGACTGACAACTCATGGGGCCCCCGGGCAATAGGGGATCACGGGTCCCCTGTGTCCTTGCCCAAACTCCAAAAAGCCTATGAAAAATGTACCAGGGGCATCTCATGGGGCCCCCTACTGACCCCGGGCCCTCGGGCAGTGCCCGAGTTTCCAAATGGTCAGTCCGCCCCTGATGTCCACTATACTTTTGTTTGCTTTTTTTTATCACTAGGGCTACTGACACTGCAGCTGCCGGTTTGCTCAGATACTGTAACGGTACAAAACTGAGGAAGACGCTTCTAAGCTTTTCTTTGGTTCTGATGTGCAGTGTCACAGCTGAGCAGATAACTTCCCCTCACTATGCACTGTCACTGTATCTAAAGTCTGCTAGGTGGACTCCAAGAAGGGAGAGGGACTTCTGTTCTGGAGGGAGTGGTGGGATCTGTATTGGAGGGAGGTCTGTACTGAGTTCTTTACTGAGGAATTGAATTATGAACTGTGGGGGTTTGGTGAGTATAGGCCCACATTGCGAAGGGGGAATGTTGGGAGATGGGGGCTTTGTATTGAGGGTAATTTGGGAGGGGGGGGAGTGGTGCATTCTGGGGAAATTTGAGAGGTCTGTGTACTGGGGATATTTGTATGGAGGAAAGGGTAATTTTTGACTCTACTTTATGCATTTACTGTACAACCCATGCACAAGCACTCTTGAAAGTGGAACTTTAGGCAGATTTGGGTTTTTTTGTCATTTCTGATGTACAAAAAGGTTAGCTCTAATGAGGTTTATGCCACATCTGGATCTCTGCTATGTAAGCTTAGAATTCATGCTTTCATTCATGCTGGATAGTATAGCTATAGCTGTACTCCCACCCTACTGTGGATCTCATACACAGAAGGATTAGTGCTGGTTCACATATATGCGGATTGGATGTGGTTTGAACCGCATCCAGTCCGCATGATGCGTGAAATAACATTTCTTCCTATAGTGCATGTTCACATATGTCCAGTGCACTGGTGAGCAGATTCAGTACAAATTCAGTGCAGTTTGAAAAAGAGTCTTGTACGATTTCTGTGCAGTGCAGTTCAGGTGCAAATTACAGGCTATTGACTTCTATGGGAACCGTTTCTAAACTACATATGTGTGAACAGGATAAAATCCTGAGCTAATGCTGTCCTGAACCTGATCTGATGTAAACCTGAACAGATGAACAACTACTGTGTCAATTAGTTGTGAAACCTGAGCTTCAATCTTCACCGCGCATGTGTGAATAAGCTCTCAGTGTTGTTTATCCACATTTGCCATTTATACTGTGGTACATATTGCTGGTAGCTAAGTAATCACTAAATATTTTCAAGTTCTTCCTTTAAAGTAGGATGTGTGCAGTAAAGCATATGTATAGAAAGTTTTTGTTTTTATAATGAGTGTGCTGAAGTGTGTATGTGTTTGTTAGACTCTCACTTGTGGCACAGTGGTTAGTTAACCCCCCTGGTGGCATTCCCGTGTGTAGCTCGGGGTAAAGTTTCAGTACCACAAGCGGTAACCCCGAGCTACACTCGGGAATACCATGCGGTGCTGCCCCGGGATCCCTCGATCACTTACCTTGACCTGCGCTCCCAAGATGTCCCTCCTGCAGTGTCCCCTGCAATGTCCTCCGGCGGATGCCGGCATCTGTCATCTGGGTTCAATCTCCTGCGAGCGTCGGGACGTACGGGGGACGGAATGGCGGGAAATTTGAAAATGACAAAAAGTGACATTCACTAAATACACTAAAATCACATAGTCTGACATTACTGTATCAAACCATTTCACATACATTTTGTCCCGAGTGCTTTGTCCGGCGCCCTGCCTGCATTTTTACTGTTCTTTCTGCCTGGAAACTGAGAAAAGTCCATGGCGTCCAAAAAGCTTTCCTTTAGGTCAAAATCGGTTTTAGACCGGCTAGAGAACAGCGATAGTAAATCAGAACTACTTGCAGAATTGAGTGATAATGATTTGTGGGGGAAATTCGTCATCAGATATTGGAAATGATTTTGCGACTTTGCTCAGTGATGTGCGAACTTTGCGCTCAATTTCAAATTTCAGTGTTTTTGGTTTGATTATATTATTGAATTAAATTTATTATTATTATATTATTATTTTTATGATTCTTTATTAAATTCAAATTGTAACATACTGGGGATGTTTACTAGACTCTTGTTCGGACAGATTTCAGTGAGTTATTCCTAAAAATTACAGACCTACAATAAAAAAAATACATATTTCCATGCAAAAAAAATGTACCGCTTTGAGCACAGAAATATGGACATAATCAGACCGCTAGGGAGGTTAAAGCATATTTTTTAGGTGCAATGGCTGAGCCATGTGTCCTGTGTGCACAGTGAGTAGATTAAGGCTTTATTTAACCATATCTCCATAAGCCCTTCCCACTGCAGCACAATTTGGCTACACCTACTATTCAGCATGACATGCTATGTGCGCCACCTCATTTTTTTTCTTGGGTGTCTAAAGTTTCCCCAGGTCTTTCCCATTCATAACATTCCACCTGAAAGAGACCATGTTGCTATACTGCACTTTGCCGGACAACTGATACTAATACATTAATACATTAATAATACTAATACATTTTCTAATTATTGCTCCCACAGTTGATTTTTTCACACCAAGCTGCTTGCCTATTGCAGATTCAGTCTTCCCAGCCTGGCGCAGGTCTACAATTTTGTTTCTGGTGTCCTTCGACAGCTCTTTGGTCTTCACCATAGTGGAGTTTGGAGTGTGACTGTTTGAGGTTGTGGACAGGTGTCTTTTATACTGATAACAAGTTCAAACAGGTGCCATTGATACAGGTAATAAGTGCAGGACAGAGGAGCCTCTTAAAGAAGAAGATACAGGTCTGTGAGAGCCAGAAATCTTGCTTGTTTGTAGGTGACCAAATACGTATTTTCCACCATTATTTGCAAATAAATTCTTTCCAAATCAGCCAATGTGATTGCCTGGATTTTTTTTCTCATTTTGTCTCTCATAGTTGAGGTCTACCTATGATGCCAATTACAGGCCTCTCTCATCTTTTTAAGTGGGAGAACTTGCACAATTGGTGGTGACTAAATACTTTTTTGCCCCACTGTATCTGTTAAAGAGGAGTGTAATTATATTCACCATTCCAAAAATCTCCATGTGAAGTCAATTTGCTGGGTCCCTTACAGAGCTTACTGGTTCTTCTTGCTGGCCTCCACCAGTGAGAGTTGTTGGGGAACCCAGGTGATTGACATTCCTGGAAGTGTCAGTTTCCAGCAGACTTCACATGAAGATTTCTACAGAGCGAAGCAGTGTTTGGCAGCACAGAGTATTTACATCCTTCTTTTACAGGTATTATGTTTTTGGCAATTACAGCATAGCAACAGTGTCACTTTGAAACAGTCTCTAAATGTTTATATTGTATTGCATTTATTTATTTTTGCAATCTTGATTTTTCTGTTGTGCTCTAACATATAAATATACCTTTTAAGTTAGGGAGTTTAATGTCTTGCTCACCCCAAAGTATATTAACATTTTCCTTTTCAACCTATCACAGGCAATCCTCAATATCTCGCAGAACACCTGTGCATTCTTTCTCAATGTAGTAACAGTTCAGCTGGAATACTGATATCTCTTATTGAAGGCATCAACCTATTAAGTGATAGGTTTAAGGTATGCTTTTCATCTAACTACTTGTCTACTTTTTTGTCATCTCTTCCATTTAGTCATTAATCTTCTATGTACATTGAATCTGTCTCTGGGGTCACCACATGCATTGATGTAGGTATTTTAATTTGTAATACACATGAGATGAGGGTAGTTTAAAGGGAAATAATACTGTTTTTCTGCTTTTGTTACTTTACCATTTTTATATGCTTGTATTTCCATAGTTTTGTCATTTGTATTAAATTTAGATATAGTATGTGTAAATTAACCATAGAGAGTTCTTGAATTTGCCTTATTGAAAGCATTACAGGCAGGAAACAAGGTAGAAATATCAGAAGCAGAAGTTAGCATTTGTATGTCATGATGTGTACCTAAGAAATAGTAAGAAAATCTTATTATTTTTTTTTTTTTCATATTTTGGTACTTTTGGTGTAATATTATTATACTACAGTATTTATATAGCGCCAAAAGGTATGCTCAGCGCTGTACAGTAGCAAGAGGGACATAACATGAGACAAGACCGTAACAATACAATACACGAGGGGTTCGAGGGCCCTGCTCTTTCGAGCTTACAATCTAGGAGGGAGGGGAAGGTGGCACAGGAGGAGATGGCTGTGTGGGATGGAGTGGTGGGTGGAGTGGAGGAGGTTAGTTGTTAGGTGAGGTCGGGTATTATTCCTTAAAGTGGTTCTAAAACGTAAAGTCTAGGTATCAGGATTGCGCCCCTCGTTCTCTTTATACTTACATGAGTCCACACTTGATCCCCCACTGTGCCTGTCTGTAGTATACATGTCATCTCTCCCCACCCTCACAGGCTTTTCTGCCATTGACTTCCACTGCTGTCAATCAATTCCTGTGAGGAGGGAGCAGGAGATGGGGTTGAGCCACACTGTCTGTGTTGATAGAAATGGCTTCCCATGATGGCACACAAAAAAGAGGAGGAGCTAGGAGCACTAACAGGGGACCCAAGAAAAGGAGGATCAGGGCCGCTCTGTGCAATTGTGTGTAATTATAACATGTTTTTTTATAAAAAAAAAAATACAATCACTTTAATTTCAGATTTATAGACAATAACAGAAAAGGGTCAAAGTAGCAACCTTTGTCTTATAAACAAAAGTGCATGTTTATCTTAAAACCCTCAAGCAACCACAATACACTAGAACAAGAGAGAGAGAAACCCATGGAAAAGGTTATTTTTAAATTTATATATCTTTTCCTTGGATTTTGTTTTTTTTTTTTTGGTGGGGTTTTAGCATATCTTGCATGATTATGATCAGTGATCATGCATAGTGTGTTAAAAACTATATATAATTAAATTCACCAAAAAATAGCAAAACAAAGTGTAAAACTGCTTTTCCCTTTTAGGTTTTTTTTTTTTTTTAATGTTGCTATGTAAAGTTTTTAAAAAAATTAAGAAAATACTTGGAAATTTTAAGGAGGCGATTCACCATTTATACAAAACTTTTATCATTTTTTTTGTGTTTTATCCATCAACCTACCCAAGATTTGCCACACAAACAGTCCTCGGCCTTGACGCTACAAATCTCCTAGACACAATTCACCATAAAATCCTATCTATGATAAATGGATGTTTATTTGAACATATATTCTAACACTTGAAACTTTGCATTATTCAACAAAACATTTTTACCTAAATTATCATAATTATGTATCATTTGACATCTGATGCTACATCAAAAAGAGGAAAAAATAATCTTAAGTTTCTAAAGTAATAGATTATCAGCTAGAACTGATCAGATTAGAAGTCATTCATATAATGTGTATGTGCATCTTTAAAAAATCCCTCCATTAAAAATTCTTTCTCATTACTTTTATGCTTTTTTTTCTCACTTTAGGATGTGCAAAACCCTTTGACAGAGTTTGACTGCACTAGTTTCACATTAACAAGTAAACAAATACTTAGCATAATTGTAGCAAATTTTACAAATATTATTCAAAATGTAACCAGTAAAGGGAATTGTCTTTGTAACTCAACAATGGATCATGTTCAACAGAAGATGAACAAGTAAGTTTGTTTTTTTTAGATCTTTTTCAGTAAACAAAATACTCTTGAAAGCACTTCTCTAAAACAGTAAAACTCAAGTTTAAGAGGTGTCATTGTGGTGTTCGTTTTTTGTTACATAGGTAACAGTCAAGATAGAAGTCACAGATTTATACATGAAAAAACAAAGAAGGGTCAGGATATACACTGTGTACTGTTTATACACTGTATGTAAAAACAAACAATATTAACTTTTTTTTTTTTTAAATAAGTTTCATAACTTTTTCAGTATAATTAAAACCAAGATAACATAGTGGGGAAAGGTGTTACCCAACAAATTAAAAATGCGTGTTTGTTGATTAAATGGTTAATGAAAGAACCAGTCTGCATTAAAACAAAACTAATATTTTATTTTGGAAGGGTGTTAGTAGCAAATCAGTCAATATCTGCACAGCAAAGATTGTTGCCTTGCATGTGTGCACTTCTGGATTCTCCAAAATGTGAAATTAAATGAACAAATGTGACACAGAGCTTTGAGAGCTTGACCTCATAAAAGCCTATGCTAGGGGAAGCAGAAAGAAGGATTATAGCAGAAACCTTTTAAACAGTAGAAGAATTGAAAACCGTGTGCTTTAACTCATCTTATTTAAGGCAAAAGTCCAGGCCACACATCCATGTGTTGTTTTCTTTATTCTTCATAAACTACAGTATATTGAAACTACTGCATGTCTTCTCTCACTTCTGCTGGACAAGACTCCTTCCATAAGGCCTGGACATTTGTTTGCATGGAAGATGTGGAACCTATATCTGATCTGACACATGTGGCATGTGATCTCAAAAGGTTACCTTGTGTAGCACCATTAGAAAATTTCAGGTCATTTTTAAGAGTGTCTCATTCCAAAGCTTTTTCTTTTAGTTTTGGATGATTAAACTGAACCTCTCCAAAACCGAGTTTCTTGTCTTCCCCCCAGCCCGGACACCACCCCCCATTGACTTCTCCGTCACATCCAACAACGCCACCATCAAACCCGCCCCGCAGGCCAGAGTACTTGGTGTCATTCTGGACTCCAACCTATCCTTCCAGCCCCAAGTCCAATCTTTAACAAACTCGTGCAGACTCCACCTCCGCAATATCACCAAAATACGCACGTTCCTAACCCCAGAAACCACTAAACAGCTCATCCACTCCCTCATCATATCACGACTCGACTGGCCTGCCTTGCCGCTGACTATCCCCGCTTCAGTTGATCCTGAATACAGCTGCCAGACTCATTCACCTTTCCAACCGCTCCATTTCCGCCACCCCCCCTCTGCCAATCCCTCCACTGGCTTCCGATTGCACAACGGATCAAATTCAAAATCCTAACACTGATGTACAAAGCTGTCCACCATACTGCCCCGAACTACATCACTGACCTAATATCCAAGTACCGCCCAGCACGCACACTCCGCTCCTCACAAGACCTCCTTCTCTCTAGTTCCTGGTCTCCTCCTCCCATGCCCGCCTCCAGGACTTCTCCAGGGTGTCACCCATCCTCTGGAACTCCCTGCCCCAACCCATCAGATTATCACCTACTCTCCTCTCCTTTAGGCGCACCCTGAAAACCCATCTCTTCAGGGAAGCCTACCCCACCCCCTGCTAACCTGCCGACCTCCACTCTTCCTACCACTCCATCCCCCACAGCTATCTCCTCCTGTACCACCATCCCCTCCCTCCTAGATTGTAAGCTCGAAAGAGCAGGGCCCTCAATCCCCTCATGTTTTGCATTGTATTGGTATTGTTCTGTCACATGTTCTGTCCCCCTTTGTAATGTACAGCGCTGAGCGAACCATTGGCACTTTATAAATACTGTATAATAATAATGTATGGAATGGTTAGAACCTCTTTCTGGGGAGATCCACCCTCCTTATTTTTCTTGGCAACTGTCACCCAAAACTTTTGGGGCATAATCTTTTGGCTAATCAACTGTGCACATGTAGGATCTCAGGAGATGTTTTGAGACCCCCCTGGAGATGGATATTTGATCCCTGTTATATCCTCTACAATTGCACGGACGCATAGGCCAACTAAGTTCTTTGATAGTGCATTTTGATATGCGGTAGTAGTTCCATGAGCCTGACATCTACGGTGAGCCGAGTGTCTGAGGAACCCAAAGAGTGGGGTGGCTGCGGGACACAGCAGAGGTTCCTGAGTTGATCAGCCTGAAAAGTTCCTGGATTGTTACAAAGCCTATTATATTGGGAAAGTTGGTAAGGGTACCCTTACTGCATCTAGAAGTGTACACATTTTAGTTTTGGATTTTCTGTGTTATGGCACTGTAAGAGTGTTGTGTACACTGAAGTGGTTTTTCACGGATCACGTGTGGTTCACGTTTTTTCACTATTTTTTCACGTATTTTCACTATAGGAAGCACAAATAAAGTTTAAGTATATAATTTTATAAAGGATAATGCACTATATGAGTTTTCCTTTTTTTGAGGTGGACTGTGTTTTGGAATATCGTTGGAAGAATTTGGGACATTTTTTTGCATAAGATTTATAGTGGACTATATATTGGTAGTGGATTCACCTTACGCAAAATTGGGTATTATTGTTTTGGAGCATTTGTTTAAATAACACTGTCACGTATATAGTTTGGTACACTTTAAGGGGAAGGTGTTGATTGTGTTATAGGGTAATCATATTAGGAAGGAGGTGGTTGATGTTTAATTAAGTCTTGTGACATTGGTGAAAGATGGAATTTTTGTTCACTTGGATTAATTAAAACATCTATAGAACAGAAATGAAGAGGAAATCTCCATACAAGGGATTCACAGGGTTTCTTTGTCTAAACTCTATCCTATTTTTTAAAATGTTTTGTTAGACATATGCCAGTGTAGGTGTAAAAATATAGACATTTTTCTGTACGACTATTTTAATGCAATTTATAGGGGTACAAAGCACTAGCAGGAGGCACTATGATGGTCTTTTCATGCATCCAGTTAGTTGTGTTCCTGCAACCCCAGAGAGAAGGAATGCAGCACAGACAGTAATAATATTTCCTATTATGTTTTAAAAAGTACAGCAACGTTTCAGGTATCTCTGCCTTTTGTCACGCTAATCTCACATCTGATGTATAAACAAAATACCAGAAATTATATAAACATTATACCACTTATTCATTGGATAATAACAAGAAATACAAAGTAACAATATTATTGATTTAGGATGCAAGATCAAGGCACGTCAAGTCACCCTCAACCCATAGAGGATTTGTAATAAAAAGCAAACAGGATAATTTAAAGAAATAAATGCAAGTCAAAAATCACAATAGAGACCTTGCAGCAACAAAGTATTCTGTTAACAAATTTTGCAGATCTCCCTACATTTCAAAGCAATACAATCATTACCACATTTTAAATGAGAGCCCTGATCTGTTCTAAACAATATCTCAGTTTAGCAAGTTTGGTTTGTCAAGATCTAATGAAATATCTCTGTTGTGATATCCTATCGTGATCCTTTTGTGTAGTCTTCTCTATATACAGCAAATTACACTGACTTTTCAATAAATAGAGCACGTACTCTGACATGTCAAATGATGTTTAATTGTGTAATCCTGGAAAAGGAAGAAAGCTTATACATGTAATCACATTAGCACACTCAGAACACGCTAAGAAAGGAAATTTTTATTTTCTTGCAGATCCATTAAAGGGGTGGGAGACTTCTCTCGTAACCTGATCAGCACATAAACACTTTTTGTGGGATTACACCTGAAAGCCTCTTTTGGCATATTTCTGAACACTTCAGTGTTGGGATGTGCAATACACAATGTATGCCAATACCATCTAATACAAGAATAAAATGGTTGGAAAACCATGAATGATACTGGTCGGGGCACTGAAGAAAGGTACAATTTCAAAGTAATACCACATTTTGTTTTGGGAGGGAGGGGGTTCCAACATTCTATCACCTCTGTGCTTTAAATGTTGTATGATAGATAGGGTCTTTTACTTTATAAATCTAAAAGAACAATCACAAGTATGGGATTTTTAAGGTGCTTGAAAATCCAACCTCAGGAAACACTACACATCACTTTGTGGTAAAAAAAAAAAAAATCCAAGATTTTAATACAGCATTATTAAAAGAAGGGGGATGACCACAATAATAAAGACATTAGACATACAGTAAATACAGCATCTAAAAACAACACCCTCCTCATAACGGATCCACATTAACATAACTGTTTATAACCAATTTCAAAATTATGGCCAATTATGGAATATATACAGTGCTCAGCATAAAGAAGTACAACCCTTTTGAAATGTTAGATTTTAATCAATATCTCAATGTACACAAGAACAATTTCCAAAATTTTGTCAAAATTGAGTTTTATAAAACATTTGTTTAGCTCATTACATGAAAGTAAGGTTAATAATATAATTTGGATTACAAAATCTTCAGTTTTACTCAAATTAGTTGATGCAAAAATAAATACACCCACAGCAAAAACTCCTACATCTAGTATTTTGTATGACCTCCATGAGTTGTAAGGACAGCACCCAGTCTTCTCGGCATGGAATGAACAAGTTGGTGACATATTGCAACATCTATCTTTTTTTATTGTTCAAGAATGACTTCTTTTAGAGCCTGGATGTTGGATGGAGAGTGATGCTCAGCTGGTTTCTTCAGAATTCCCCATAGGTGTTCGATTGGGTTCAGATCTGAAGACATACTAGGCCACTGAATCACTTTCACCCTGTTCTTCTTCAGCAATGCAACAGTGACCTTAGATGTGTGTTTTGGATCATTGTCATGTTGGAAAAGTGCACGACGTTCAAGGGCACTGAGTGATGGTAGCATCTTCTCTTTCAATATAGAGCAGTACATCTGTGAATTCATGATTCCATCAATGAAATGCAGCACCCTGCAGCACTCATGCAGCCCAACAGAAGGAAACTGCCACCACCATGTTTCACTGTAGGCACCATGCTTTTTTCTTTGTACGCCTCACCTTTGCGACACCATACAGTTTTGAAGCCATCAGTTCCAGAAACATTTATCTTGGTCTCATCACTCCAGAGTACAGGGTCCTAGTAGTCTTCCTCTTTTTCAGCATGGGCCCTGGAAAATTCTAGGTATGCTTTTTTGTGCATGAGCTTTAGGGGAGGCTTTCTTTGGGGATGACACCCATGCATGCCATTTCTGTGCAGTGTACGCCATATTGTGTCATAGAAAACAGTCACCACAGTTTGGGTTTCTACTTCTTTAGCTAACTGCAGTGAACTTGCATGGTGATTTTCTTCAACCCTTCTCATCAGAAGATGCTCCTTTCGAGGTGTTAACTTTCTGTGGATGGCCTGGACGTCTCTGTGAGATGGTTGCAGTTCCATCTTTGTTAAATTTTTGTATCACTTTTGCTACAGTATTCTTACTGATAAGTAAAGCTTTGCTGATCTTCTTGTAGCCTTCACCTTTCTGGTGTGAAGAAATTATTTTCTTTCTCAGTCCTTGCAACATTTCTCTTCCATGCCGTGCCATTGCTGACATCATGAAATGGGAAGGTGTTTTCTTTGTTAAGTAACGCCCTTTTATAATTAACTGTTTGCTGGATGCCTGTTTAATGAAGAGTTAGTCTCCTGTAGTTGAATTCTTGTTAATTAGGATTTTGTTGTCTAATATTTAGCTTTGCTCCTAAGACTTTCATTGGGGTGTATTCATTTTTGCAATATGGCCTTGAATGAACTTGTTGGGAAAAATACTTTTTTGTGTGTGCAAAGTAACAATTCTTGTTTGCAATCATTTGCAGGAGTATTTTGTAGTATAGTGTCTCATAGTGGCTCAGTTATGCTGAGCGCTGTATATCTGAAATGAGGGGGCTTAGAGGGATGTAGCTGATAAAGAAAAGATAAATACAATTGATGCAATAATATGTGCCAGGGGCTGACTGACCATTTGGAAACTCGTGCACTGCCCAAGGGCCCGGGGTCAGTAGGGGGCCCCATGAGATGCCCCTGGTACCTTTTTCATAGGCTTTTGAGTTTGGGCAAGGACACAGGGGCCCCATGATCCCCTATTGCCCGGGGGCCCCATGAGTTGTCAGTCCGCCCCTGTGTGCACATACAATTATACACAGTATAATACAACTCCGTCTGAACAATTATATAACACATACACTGATCCAACCACATCACATATCCACTCCCCTAAAAAAACCAAAGAGGGGGTGATAGAGAGCAGCAGGATTGGTGGAAATACAGGGGGAGCAATCCAAAGAGATATAGGGACACAGCCAGGTGATGGGCAGCCACCAACAATCCCAGAACTGCACCAGGAGGCAACAAATGGCAAGCAAGCAACACTTAAACACACATAAAAAAGAACCTTCAGGGATATAACAGCATATAATAAATTATGTACATATACGTGATTCGTGCTCCAGCAGTTTTCGTGGGCCGGAGATCATGTGCGCCCCCGCCGACTCGCGGGTGCCGTAATTTGATCCATAAGCGATCAATCATCCGATTTAGGCCAGTGATGGTCGGCCTAAGTTGGATGATTGATCCCTGTCCTATCAGGGATCTTCCTGTACCTGTATTTACAGTTACACAGGTTACACAGGTACAGAAAGTGATGACATCTTATCTCTCTGGGCACATTCCATCCCAGAGAGAGAAGGATTAAGACACAGTGAGTAAGAGAAGCACACTTTTCACAGTTAGAACACTTTAGGACACATTTAACCCCTTGATTGCCCCCCCCCCCCAAGTTAAACCCTTCACTTCCCTGTCACCAGTGTAATTAATACACTGTACAGATTTTTTGCTGATCACTGTATTAATGTCATCGGTGACTTCAGAAAGAGTTCGCGCTCCTCCCAGATACTGTCAGATTGCCCATCAGTACACCAGTATTCAAATTTAACCCCTTGATTGCCAGGAACACATTCACAAACACAATAAACCTCCATTGCTAGTATAGTGTCTGAACAGATCAATATCTTTGATCAGATCAGCACTATACCAGCGTTCACATTAGTATCGTGTCCCCAAAAATGCAGCTTTAGCGGGATCAGCCCTGGCACCTATGTTTAGCCCCTACGCATACCCCCCTTCTCCCCCAGCAAGTGCAGTGTCAGTAGATCACTGTCACTTGATACATTACACACAAAACAACAGTGTTCGCAGAATCAGGCCTGATTGCTGTTAGCACTTGCCGGTTATTTTTTTTGTAGTGGTTCAAGCAGTCCCTGACAGCTAGGTACTCTTTTTCACGTGAGTTCCACTAGGTACCTATAAATTTAGTGGCCAAAATGTGAAGGGAAAGGTACTCTAGTGAAGAGGTCTACAGGCTTCTGAGCATGTCAGGTGAGAGCGAAGGGGAAGACTCACTGACACAATCAGCCTCAGAATATGAATCTGTAGACAGCAGCGGCACCCTGACTGATAGCTCAGATGATGGAGAAGAGATCCCTGCTAAGGTCAGGCGTTCCCAACCGTGTTGCCAAACGTTACAATCACATGGTAACTCTCATTTGCAGCAGAGTGCTAGTACTAGTGCCGCTCTAAATTTTGGTGAACTGCCGAGCACCAGCGGCCTAGTACATCCTGGTCTTTCACATTCCAGCACTGCAGTATCACTTGGTGACGTCCCATAAGTGCAGTACAAGCTGGTGCAGTGGTGAGCACAAGTAGTGTCCCACAGCCGCCAAGAATTTGGTCATAGGCTCGGAGACCCCCAAGTATCCTCTCGGATGTGCTTGCAAATCCCGATTAGCAGCCCACAAATTCTGCTGCACCCATACTTCCCCCCCCATTCACTGCCCAACCCAGGTGGAAACTGCAAATTTAAATACTCCCCTTGATTTTTTGGAGCTGTTTTTCATAGAAGATTTGTGTGCATTGATTGTGGATCAAAGCAAGTTATATGCACAACAGTTTATCGCCGCCAACCCAAGTTTAATCCTTGCCAGACCATTCGCATGGAAACCCATTACAGTTTCTGAATTTAAATTTTTTTTGGGTCTTACCCTCAACATGGGCATTACTAAAAAAAATGAATTGCGGTTGTCCACAGACCCGATTCATCATATGCCCATGTTCTCTGCTGCCATGGCCAGGCATATGAGAGTATAATGCGTTTTATGCATTTCAACGACAACACACTCTGTCGTCCTTGGGGTGACCCTGAATTTTACCAGTCCACAAAATTCGGCCCCTCGTAAATCACCTTAACCAAAAATTTGCAGATGTCTATACTCCCCAGCAAAACATCTGCGTTGATGAGTCCCTCATTAATTTTTCTATCCACCTTGCATTCAAACAATTTCTCCCCAGCAAGCGTGCCAGAAATGGGGTCAAGATGTATAAAACCTGTGAGAGGGCAACAGGCTATACATATAGGTTTCGGATTTACAAGGGAAATGATAGTCACATGGAGCCCCCCGGATGCCCAGACTACATGGGGAGCAGTGGCAAGATAGTTTGGGACTTGGTGTAATTCTTTTTGCATATGGGGTACCACTTATACGTGGACAATTTTTATTCAAGCGCGCCACTATTTAGACATTTGTACAGTCTTGGAATTGGCGCATGTGGCACCATGCAACCTGATCGCTGAGGCTTCCCCCTATGGCTTGTGAAATACCCATCTTAGAAAGGGTGACAAAGTCTGCTTGAGAAATGAGGAATTGTTCGCAGTGAAGTGGAAGGACAAATGGGATGTTTTCATCCTGTCTTCCATTAACACAGACACGGCCATCCAAATTTCCATAGCAGTTGGTATTGCTGAGAAGCCCCTCTGTGTCCACGACTATAACCTTAACATGGGAGGGATGGACTTCAAAGACCAGATGATGAAGCCGTACTTAGTTTCCTGAAAAGCCAGATGCTGGTACAAAAAAGTGTCTGTTTATTTCAATTGACTCTATATAATGCTTTTGTGCTTTACAAAGCAACTGGATGAAGTGGATCCTTCCTAAAATTCCATGAAGAGATTATCATGGCCCTTTTGTATCCAGAAGGTGCTGTGGCCCAAACCCCCAACTAAAATGCAGTTAGCCAGCTGCATGAGAGGCATTCCTGCAGGACACCCAAAGGACACCCCAAAAAAAGTTGTCGTGTCTGTAGCAGACATGGAATTAGGCATGACACCCGCTTTTTTTGTCCCTCCTGTCCTGGCCAACCTGGTCTCTGCCTCAAGGACTGCTTCTGTCACTACCAGGCACTAGTGCAGTATTAGTATAGGGTACAGCACAGCACAGTTTAGGGCACATATTTACACAGGGTCTCGAAAGATGTTAGGTAGTCAGGAAACTGGCTATCGCTTTTGAGAGACCCTTCAATCTGTTTTAAAAAGTTAAAGTTTTTTAAAAAAAGCATAAAAAGTACAAATCCCCTCCAAAATTAAAAATTTTATAAACCAAAAATAGTTATAGTTTTTTTTTTGTTTTTGTCATCGTTACTGTTCTACTGTTACAATTTTACTGTTTTATTGTTACTGTTTTTTTGTTAACCATTGCTGTTTTCTTTGCAGGAATGCCATTCAGTTGCAGAACTGACCTATTTATTTTGACAGCAACAGTAACTTGCTCTCAGGATATACATAAGTCAGTGTGGGCAGTGCTGTTGGACGAGATTTTTAATCCGCAGTTAAAAAAAAGAGCTTATATGCTAAAGCATGGGGGCCTGGGGTGGCCAGTGGGTGGATGGTCCATATTCTTTAGCATATATATTTTATAATATTTTTTGGCACATTTTGTGTGTGCCCACCATTACAAGTGGGTGGATGCAGGGCAGTATATTCTAATGGTGGGCATATCACACACTTTTTCTGGCAGAGATATTTCAATAAAAAAGTTGTTTTATTGAGTTACTGTTTTATTGTTAACCATTGCTGTTTTCTTTGCAGGAATGTCATTCAGCTGCAGCACCGACTTGTTTTTTTCTGACAGCAGCAGGGATTGTGTGAGCAATATATAATTTAAGTGACATCTTTGTGTAAAAAAATACGTTTTTGTCATTTTCCAAAAACTTTTGGAAAAAAAAATCTTCCATGGACTCAATAGGCCTCTCAGCAGATAGCTTAGGGTGTCTACTTTCTGAAAAGAGGTCATTTGGGGGCATTTGTACTGTCCTGGTATTTTAGCACCTCAGGAAATGTGATAGGCAGTCAGAAAGTAGAAGCTGTGTAAATTCCATTATCTATACCATAGATTCACAGAAAGCAATCAATATACACTTATTTGGATTTTTTTACCAAAAACGTAGAAGAATAAATTTTGGCCTAAATTTATAATGAAATTTTAGTTCTTTGGATTTTTTTTAATGACAGAAATGAGAAAATATAATTTTTTTTTCTAAATTTTCTGTCTTTTTTTGCTTATAGCGCGAAAAATAAAAAGCGCACAGGTAATCAAATACTACCAAAAGAAAGCTCTATTTGTGTGAAAAAAGGACATAAATTTAATTTATGTATAGTATTGCATGACCGCACAATTGTCAGTTGAACTAGTGCAGCGCTGTATAGCAAAAAATGGTGTAAATTGCAGTATCTATACCATAGTTTGTAGACGCTATAACTTTCACACAAAGCAATCAATATACACTTATTGGGATTTTTTTCTACCAAAGACATGGAGCAGAATACATTATGGTCTGATCTCCACTGTTACTAGTATAAAAACAATAAAAATAAAAATTCCAGTATATATACCACTATTTGTAGACGCTATAACTTTCACATAAACCAATTAATTTACACGTATTGGGATTTTTTATATTTAGCAAAGACATGTCGCAGAATACATTTTGGCCTACATTTATGAAGAAATTAAGGTTTTTAAAATCGTTTTATTGGATATGTTTTATAGCAAAAAGTCAAAAATATATATATATATTTTCAAATTTGTTTTTTATTTTTTTTTTAGCGCAAAAATAAAAGACGCAGAGGTGATCAAATACCACTGGAAGAAATCTCTATTTGTGGGAAAAAGGACATACATTTCATTTGGGTGCAGCATTGCATGACTGTGCAATTGTTAGAGACATAGCACCATATCACAAAAAATGGCCTGGTCAAGAAGGGGGTAAATTCTCTGGAGGGCAAGTGGCTAATGATTGCAAAACTTTGGTGAATAAATATGTCTATTACTGTGAAATGGAGGTTGAACTCCTTATACATAGGTCAGGTTACTGATTATTTGCAGAATAATTGTTTTTTTTTTATAAGGAAACTTCCTAAGCACAATATAGAGGTGTCAGGGTCCGCCGCGGTGTTCGATCCGGCGCATGCGCGGTTTGCCGGCTCGCGCTGGGCTACGAGTGCTAGGTCCTAGCCGACCGCGGCAGAGGGGAACTCGCGCGTGCGCACTGGAAGCCGCGGGTACGCTCCGGGCACCAATGATAGTGCAGGGCGCGGTATTTAAAGCTGCCCTGCGCTGACACTGGTTGCCGTTAGGTCTATCCAGTGTTCCCCTGCTTCTGTTCCTGTGTAGATTGATTGTTGCTGACCCGGATGGCCTCTGACTCGCTGTATTCTCCTGCTCTGACCCCTGGCTTGCCTGACCTCTCTTCTGGATTGCCCCTATTGGATCTGATATTCTGGTACTGACCCTGCGTGTGACCCGACTCTCCTCTGCCTGCCGCCTTGTACCTCGCTGCTCCCACGGTAACGACCCGGCCTGTCTGACCACAAATTTGTCATTCAACCCTTCCATCCATCCATCCTGCTCGGGCCTGTTTGGCCTCTTCACATCAGGCTCTAATCTTGTAGATATCCCCGGCGGACCCCTCTGCCACGGGTGGGAGTACTCAGAGGTCGTGACCTGGTCCTGGTCTGCTCCAAGTCCATCCCCACCATCAGGGGCCCTGGTGAACAAGTAGACCGGGACTTAGACTCCACGCTCTGAGGAATCCTGTCCGGTGGGCTGCAAGAGGTACCGCCAGGTGGATCATTACAAGAGGCATAGCTATGGGATCCTATGTGGGACCTGCTATGAAAGAACTGTATTTTTTCAGTTTGGCATTTGCCACACACTCTGTGGAGTGGCGGCACTAAACTGACAATGTATTCACTGTATGGCAGTATGACCTTGGATCCCTGTTGGCATTCAATGAGCATATTAAACACTTTAATACCAGGTACTTTTACCCCCTCCCTGACCATGCCACTTTTCAGCTTTCAGTGTTGTCACACTTTTTTTTTGCACAAATAGAGCTTTCCTTTGGTGGTATTTAATCAACACTGAGTTTTATTTTTTGCCAAATAAAAAAAGACTGAAACTTTTGAAAAAAGCAAGTTTTTCTTTGTTTCTGTCATAGAATGTTGCTAATAAATAACCTCTTTTTCATAAATGTAGGTCAAAATGTATTCTGCTACATTTCTTTGGTGAAAATAACCCAAATTAGTGTATATTTTTTAGTCTGTGGGAAAGTTATAGAGTCTACAAACTATGATATACCAGACAATTGGTCAATCCTGATGTACTGACAATCTCATTTCTTGAGGCCTGAAAATGCCAGGATAGTACACATACCCCCCCAAATTACTCATTTTTGGAAAATAGACAGTCCAAGGTATTTAGTAAGAGGCATGGTGAGTTTTTGAATTTGTAATTTTTTTGTCATAATTTTTTTGTTTTAATTTCCTAATTTTCCAAAAAAAATTTATTTCTTTTTAAGATCTTGTCACCAGTCCAGGACATATGAAAAAATGTAAAATGCAGCGCTGTATAATATTACAGTACCAAACTGCTAGTAAATAAAGTGACAATAGTGAAAAACTATTGTCACTTTATTTACTAGCACTTTGGTTCTGTAATATTGTACAGCGCTGCATTTTATGTTTTTTCATGTTTTTGAGGATATAGGGTTCATCCTTTTATGCTAGCTGCTTTGTGAGTTCGAGCACTCGCTTCTTTTGCTTTTATTATTGTCCAGGAAATATAACTGGTGTGGTGGTGATCAGGGATATTTTTTTTTCTGTTATTACAAGTTTTTTTATACATTATAATTGCTTACACCAATGAATTGGTATTAGCAACCATTTTTACTGAATGAAACTGATTCAGTGTCTTTTGTTTTGATAAGCTGTCATTGGCCAAAGCTCATCACATGGTACAGATAGGCTGTGATTCTCCATGTCTGTACAATGTAACCGCTGTGACCAATCACAGCTAACAATACAATTGTATACAATGGATGGCAAGAAAGGTAGCCATCCATTGTATACAATTGTCAAGTGATCTGATGTGATTGGTCACAGCGATCACATGACACTAGCACTGGGCTGGTGTAGTGATCAGTCATCAGCTGTGGACACAGCAGGGGAGACAGATCGCACTGCTGCACGGCGCCTTTTGAGATCATATGATGTCCAGTAAGAAAAAGGAGCATCCAGCCTGCCCGTCAATCTGCTATAGGCCAGGCGAGAATGTGTTAATCATGCTCATCCACAGATTTGGTACAATATCATCTATAGTAAAAACAGGGTTTTTTTGGACGCTTTGGTGTTGCATGAGGCTTCTAAACTTGTGACAAATCTATATGTGAAACTATAAGATTGCAATCAGTTATTACCCTTTAATAGCTTCCATCCCTCTCCAATACTCCAACATATAAATCTAGCTTTTAAAGCCAGTTTATTTGATTCAATCGTGTTAAATATCCTAATTGCTTTGTCCTTAGTAAATGGATTCATTTACAGAGTGGGAATATCCTTAATGTTTTAAATTATGTTGGATCAGACCCCATGGGAAATGTATTTATTTGTTTTCTAATTGTAATTTTTTTATTAGATGATATTGGCATAGATTGCATACTGCATATTCTGAGTTTGAATTCCAAAATATTCCCATACAGGCTTTCAAACATAGTCCCACAATTTGGGATGCCATTTCATGTGCTGATCAGGTTAGAGGAGTCACCTACTCCTGTCTTGGATCAACAAAAAAAATAAGATGACACTGTAACATACTGGTTTAATGGTTTATTTAATGAAATGTCAAGGTAATTTACTGTATATAGGAGAGACTAAACAAAAAGCCCATGAAAGGATATCACAACATAGATATTCCATTAGATCTGGACAAACCTAGATCTCACTTAGATGCAGGGCAAAGGGATTCTAATCTTAAATCTATGATTATAGATAAGGTCCTGGCGGTGGTAAGCACATGGAGGTGATTGTATCACTGTTTTGTAACTTGGAGGGAGTTGAATTGAATACCTTGTCACAGTAAGATCACAATAATGATTCTGACTTGCATTTATTTCTTTTGTTATTGCGGATCTCTGGATTAAGAGCCTGACTCTGACTCTGTTCCTGCATCAGTGGTCATACCAGTATAGTTGAGATGAACTTGACAAAGGGCAGGGCTGCCTGAAACATTTCTTCCCCCTCCCTACCTCTCTCTCTCTCTCTCTCTCTCGCTATATATATATATATATATATAAATATATATATATATATATATATATATATATATATAAATATATATATATATATATATAATCGATATGGACTGGGTGGTGTGCTAGGAACGTAAGGATGCCCCATCGTTTAATGAAAATGATCAACCTACAGAGGACTGAATTTAAAAAAACCCCCCGAAAATCAAAGGGAAAAAATGATGCAGCAGGCGAGTCCATTTTGCTTAAATTTCATTGCAGCAACTCAAAATAGTACTGAGTAGTTTGTATGGCTCCCATGTGCTTGTATGCATGGCTGACAACATCAGGACATGCTGCTAATGAGATGACGGATGGTGTCCTGGGGTATTTCCTCCCAGATCTGGACCAGGTCTGTTTCTGATTGTTTGGTCAGAGACATTCACACCTCTGGCCTGCTGGAGGTCATCTTGTAGGGCTCTGGCAGTGCTCATCCTGTTCCTCCATGGACAAAGGAGCAGATACCAGTCCTGCTGATGGGTTAAGGACCTTCAACGGCCCTGTCCAGCTCTTGTAGAGTAACTGCCGGTCTCCTGGAATCTCCTCTATGCTCTTGAGACTGTGCTGGGAGACACAGCAAACCTTCTGGCAATGGCATGTATTGATGTGCCATCCTGGAGGAGCTGGACTGCCTGTGCAACCTCTGTAGGGTCCAGGTATCGCCTCATGCTACCAGTAGTGGCACTGATCCTAGCCAAAATGCAGAACTAGTGAAAAACAGTCATAAAAGATGAGGAGGGAAAAAAATGTCAGTGGCCTCCACCTGTAAAACAATTCCTGTTTTGGGAGTCATCTCATTGTTGCCCATCTAGTGCACCTTTTGTTAATTTCATTAACACCAAAGCAGCTGAAACTGACTAACAACCCCCTCTGCTACTCAACTGACCAGATCAATATCCCAGGAGCTTAATTGACTTATTATTTATTTATTACTTATTATTTATTTCAGGTACTTATATAGTGCTGTCAATTTACACAGCGCTTTACATATATATTGTACAGTCACATCAGTCCCTAACCCTCAAGGGGTGTACAATCTAAGGTCCCTAACTCAAGTTCATGCATAGACATACTAGAGCCGATTTAGACAGGATCCAATTAACCTAACAGCATGTCTTTGGAGTGTGGGAGGAAACCGGAGTACCTGGAGGAAACCCATGCAGACACAGGGAGAACATGCAAACTCCAGGCAGGTGGTGCCGTGGTTGGGATTCGAACCAACGACCCTAATGCTGCCAGGTGGAAGTGCTAACCATTTAGTCACTGTGCTGCCCACTTGATGCTATACTCTGATTAAAAAGTGTTCCTTTAATTTTTTTGAGCAATGAATATATAAATTACATATTTTTGGGACCAGTGTGTTTTCCTTTAACTGCCATGCTGTGAAAGACCTGAAAAACAGGAGGATCAGGCTACACAGAGGATCACAGAATGCATCATGAGGGACAAAACATACCCCCTACCTCTCTTTAAAGATGGAATAGTTAGGCACATTTATTTATACAAATAACGAGTCAAAGCAAACATACAGTGCTGAGTTTTCATATTAAAAATTAGTGTCTTGCACCATGGATCAAATGTGTGTTTGCAGAATTACATTTTTTATACATTTTTTAAAATTATTATTATACAGGATTTATATAGCGCCAACAGTTTGCTCAGCACTTTACAATATAACAGGAGACAATACAGCAGCAATACAGTTCAATACAAGAGGGATAGGAAGGCCCAGCTCCTTGGAGCTTACAATCTAGGAGGGAGGGGCTAGTGGTACAAAAGATAGTAACTGTGGAGGATGAACTGGTAGGAAGAGTAGAAGATTCCATTGTTAGCTGACGGCAGGATAGGCTTTCCTGAAGAGAGGTTTTCAGAGATCGCCTAAAAGTGAGCAGAGTAGGTGATTAGTCTGATAAATTGGGGTAGAGAATTCCAGAGGATGGGGGAAGCTCTGGAGAAGTCCTGGAGACGAGCATGGGAGGAAGAGACAAGGGAGCTAGAGAGCAGGAGGTTGTGCGAGGAGCGGAGAGTACGGTTTGTGTGATATTTGGAGACAAGATTGGTGATGTAATTTGGGGCAGAGTTATAAATGGCTTTATATGTTATTGTTAATGTTTTGAATTGTATCCGTTGGGCAAAGGGAAGCTAGTGGAGGGATTGGCAGAGAGGGGTGGCTGATACAAAACGGTTAGTAAGGTGGATGAGTCTGGCAGCAGCATTCATGATAGACTGAGGAGGGGATAGCCTGCGATGAGGTAGGCCAATGAGGAGGGAGTTACAATAGTCAAGGCATGAGATAACCAAGGAATAAGTTGCTTAGTGGTTTCCAAGGTTAAGAACGGCCGTATCTTGGAGATGTTGCGGAGGTGAAGTCTGCAAGATTTAGACAGCGATTGGATTTGGAGCTGAAAGAACAGATGGGAGTCTAGGATTACACCTAGTACCCTGGCATGAGGGGAGGAACTGATGGCTGTGTTATTGATCTTAATGGAGAAGTCAGGGGAGGGGGCACGGGCTGGGGGGAATACTAAGAGCTCAGTTTTGGAACCATTGAGTTTGAGGAAGTGGAATGACATTCATGCCGATATGTCGCTTAGTAGATTAGTAATGTGAGAGGAGACTGAAGGGGTGAGGTGAGGGGTAGAAAGATAGATTTGTGTGTCATCCACATATAGATGGTACTTAAAGCCATGAGAGTTTATCAAGTGACCAAGGGAGGAGGTGTAGATGGAGAAGATAAAAAACCAAAATAACAGCGCAAATCAATACCCAAAACAAATTGATTACAAATATTAGTAAAAATAAAATTATTAGTGCCCAAAAAACTTAATGTGTCCAAAACAATAAATTAATAAAACATAAAGTCCTTCCCAAGTTCCATGGTGCTTCAACCAAAAAATAATTTCCTCCTATGGTATGTGCTTCCATCATCCACCAGTGCTATAACCAACATAAACCACACTCAGCAGATATTGGTGAATTGTAGGCCTTTTAGGACTTTTACGGATCATACAGAGAAGAGTAGGGGTCCAAGGACGGAACCTTGAGGGACCCCTACAGGAAGTGGAGAGGAGGAGGCAGAGTTATACTGTAGGTAATGCTGAAGGAGTGCTGCGATAGGTAGGAGGAGAATCAGGAGAGAGCAGAGTCTCGGAGACCAAGAGAGTGGAGTTTTTTCAGGAGGAGGGGATGGTCAACCGTATCAAAAGCCGCAGAGAGGTTGAGTAGTAATAGTATGGAGTAGTGGCCATTGGTTTTAGCTGTTAGTAGATCATTAGTGAGTTTTAGTAGGGCAGTTTCAGTGGAGTGGAGTGAGCGAAAGCCAGACTGTAAAGGGTCAAGAAAGTTGTTGTCGGTGAGGTAGGAGCTTAGGCGTTCTAGGAGTTTAGAGGTAAATGGCAGCAGGGAGATGGGTCTTAAGTTGTTCATTTTGGTGGGGTCCAGGGAGGGCTTTTTAAGTGTGGGAGGGATGTGTGCCTGCTTTAGAGGGGAGGGGAAGGCACCGTTAGAGAGGGAGAGATTGAAGATGTGAGTGAGGGAGCATAGGATGGAAGAAGAGAGTGACCGTAGTAGTTGTGAGGGGACAAGATCCAGGGGGCAGGTAGTGAGGCGGGCTTCTGAGAAAACCTTAGTGACCTCTTCAGGAGTAGCAAGGTCAAAAGAGGAAAGTGTTGAGGGAGGGTTAGTATAAAGTATGCTAAGTGGGATGGATGTCTGTGCAGTGGCGATGCCCCTACAAATTGCATCAATCTTGTTTTTGAAATGATTTGCAATCTCATGAGCAGTGAGTGAGGTGCTAGGTGGAGAAAGTAGAGAGTTAAAAGTAAAAAAGAGACGACGAGGACTGGATGACAAGCTATTGATCAGAGTGACATAGTAGGCTTGTTTGGCAGCATGGAGGGAGGAATTGTATGTTAAGAAAGCAGATTTATATAAGGTGAATGCTTGGTGAGATTTGGTTTTACGCCACAATCGCTCCAGCGCACGACTATGTCACTTAAGATTTCTGGTGTCGTCAGTCTGCCAAGGTTGGGGCCTAATGCTTCGTGTTGTTAGAGGAGCAAGTGAGTCTAATGTGGATAAAAGCGAACTGTTGTAGACAGCAGTGGCCAGGTCAGGGCACGACAGGGGAGAGATTCTATCATAGAGTTGGTCAGCTGCAGAGTGGAAAGGAGCAGGGTTCAAGTTGTGAAGGTTTCTGCGGGTAATTGTTTGCTGCTTGGAGGGATAGGTGTTTGAAGATGGGGACACTGTGAAGGTGATGAGCTTATGATCAGAGAGAAGAAAGGGGGTGTTTGTGAGGTTGTAGAGAGTGCAAAGATGGGAGAAAACAAGGTCCAATGTATTCCCATCAGAGTGAGTGGCGGACTGTATACATTGTGCTAATGCAAAAGATGAGGTTAGGTTGAAAAGTTGGGATGTAGCCGGGTTGTTGACATTAATGGGGATGTTAAAATCTTTGAGAATGATAGTGGGTATTTCAGAGGAGAGAAAGAAGAGTAGCCAGGCGGAGAAATCAAGAAAGCGGGACACTGGTTCAGGAGGCTGATAGATCACTGCAATCCTTAGAGAAATGGGAGAAAACAGCCAAATGCAGTGAGTCTCGAAAGAAGAGAAGGATAGAGAGGGATGGTTAGGGAGGACTTGAAAGGTGCTCAGTGGGGATAGAGGCAAACCAACCCCTCCTCCTTTCCGACCACTGGGTCTGGGTGAGTGGGTCCAAAGTAGGTCTCCATAGGAAAGTGCTGCGGGTGAAGCAGATAAAATAAAAATAACATTCTATTAGTTTATAAAGTTATAACCCTTCATTAAATTAAAACCACTTTTTAAGCTGAAGCAACATTATGCATAGTAACTCAAATGTTTACACCACAATTTATACTTAATAACTTTGAGAACAATTACTATGTATATTATGTGAATACTGTAAATGATCAAAGCAGAAGTTGACTGCCATGTGATGTTATTCAACCAAGGCATTTAATTTTTAAACAAATATTTTTTTTTTTACAGGTTGATGTTTAAAATGAAGAATTTGTTACCTAACACAATGGCACAAAAGCTATTTGTTAACAGTTCTAGATTCCATGGTAATGTATTACTTCACAGTTAGGAGCTTTGTACAATTAGTGGTTTAAAGATAGTTTATTTTTGTATTACGTTTGTCAAGATGTCTGTAAATATATTAAGCAGCTGAAAAATATTTTTTTGCATCACACTTTACTGAATGGTTATGTTTGATTCTAAGCTGTTCTCAATATTATAGGTGTGCTTACAAGCCAGTATTTCTCAAAATCTGAGATTTATATAATCATTTGAGTTCCCAGTGCCATTTTAAAATGACAAAGGAAGTGCAGCTGCTTGTCTCACCTCTTTTTTTTTTTTTTAAAAATGGCACCAGGAATCGGCAGATCCTGGTGGGGGTTCAGACTGGAATAGCTGGCTGCAAGTGACTGCCACCACTTGTGGGCTTGTGAGTGATGTTACCACATTTTCTGTCAGTACATAGGCTTGACCAGAGCTTTTCCAGTGGTATCCAGCTACTCTTTACAACAGTGCTGCCAGCACTGATCTGACGCCGATCGGATGCTGGTTTTCCTGTTTGACAGGCGGGTGTACACATGGGCCTAATGCCATCCAGTTTACATTGAACTGGCCAATATTTGGCCCGTGTGTACAAGGGTTAAAAAAGACGTGGCATGTTTTAGCGATAAGAACCCCAGACACACTTCACCCTTATCTGTGGGATGGTGAGAATGAGTATTCTTGGAATGTCCATATACCTTTACTTAGGGACCTGAAAAACATGGTTTCCTTGTTTAGGAAATAAACTAAAATTTAACAAATGTTCATATCAACTTCTCTTCAGTTCTGTCATCAATGGATTATTTGCACTGATCATTATATTGAAGTCTGCTGTAAAATTGGGCCACCATTTATTCATTTGTGCAATGTTTAAACTGTACAACCAACATCCCTTCAGTCCCATCAGGGATTTTCTGCAAATTATCATGTTTAACACATTTGAGAATCTAAAGCACGAAGTACCATGTGTTCCTGCTGTGAACCTGGCAGTGCTACCCTGCCAGTGGTGTGAATATGTGTTCAAGTTTCACATCTATTCTAAATGCTGTAAAATGTTCCATTTTGTACTGTAATATATTCCTCAATTACCCATTTTAGATTTGAGAGTTTTTTATATGCTAAAAAAGATGGTTTCAGGAAAATGTCTTAGTGTGTTTTATACTGGGGCAGGAGGGTCTGAAGTCATCATTATTCTTATAATATTGAGACAATGCTTACAGGTAACAGTCAGTGAAGATGTTGATTCTTGATCTCAGCATCCATTGTTGTTGGGTTACATCCCTGTTTTATGAAATCTGTCATCCAGGTCCAGGGTAAGGCGACTGAGGTGGATACTACAGGAATACTGATAAAGGCCCCAAATTCTGCAAAGGCATTTTCTTTCCTACCCTCTTGTGCTAATGCAAAATAGCAGTGGTACCAGAGACAACTTGACTGGTGAAATGTTCAAGGAGGAAAGTGAAGATAGTGCCAAAGGCATGAAGTAAGGAAACTTAAGTTGGCTATACACTAGTAGAATTTAATTTGAAATTTTATAGTTTTAAGAAAGTTTGTGCAATTTTCTAATCTTTAGTGGGGTCAAATTGATGTTTGTTTTCAACCACAGTGACAAGAAAATTCAAAGGAGCAGGATGGAATGTTTTTTTGTGGTTTTTGTTTTGATAAAGTCAATTCATTCCAAAATGGAATCTTGACCTTTATCAAGCTGTTGAATGTCCTGAGAATTTTCAAAGACAGTTTCATTAAAAAATCTACTAATATATAGCCAGCTTTAGTCTTTTGATGGCAGAAGACCAGGAGAAAAAAATCTGTCTGCTACAAGATTTAGATTTGCTTAGTATTTTGATGGACGCAAGCAAATAGGTGCTATGTGCAGAGTGACTTTAGCGGGACATGATGCACTGGATGCTGTGGATTCTGAAATATGCCAGGTGCAATGTTCTTCAGTGTAAGATGTAAGGAGTGATTCTTTTAAAAAAGCATTGTATTGAGTGTAAAATGTGAGTGAGATTACAAGGCTACAGTTTACTGCAATGTGAGCAGACCAGATCCCTGTTCAAAAACAAAGCATGATTAGAGAATGGGGTCTCTATTAATATAAATTGGCTTCCCTGAACCGCACAGATCTCTTATCCACGCTAGGTTAATCACTATCGGGTTAAGAGTTTGCTGCTGTTGGGACCGCACTAGTGATAATGCATACATAGCCATAGAGTCCATACACGTGGGAGTTGGGGAGGCTGTTGCTCTTCCCTTGTATTTCAGTGGCTGTTTGGGACTTCTTTTCACAGCCCTCTCTACAGCTGGCATATTGAAAGAAGGTTACTAACTTTGTATATGCTTCTTCCATTGCATATATTGGCTAGGTGTATGTCTATTAGACTCTTTGCAAGTGGAATATACATTTTTATTTCTATTTACACAATAAACATACCGTATTTGCCGGCGTATAAGACGACTTTTTACCCCTTAAAAATCTTCTCAAAAGTCGGGGGTCGTCTTATACGCCGGTATACGGCATACTGACACTTTTTAGGGGGGCGGCGCGTTGCCGCCGCCGCCCCCCCTTCCCCCAATGGAAGGGACACTAAGTACAGGGGTGGGCAGCGGCTGTTTCTTACCTGGTTCCGGTCCCACGACGATCCGGTCCAGGAAGCGCGGCTGCGCCTTCAGTTCAGTCACTGGATGTTCGTGCGGCTGCTCGGCTCCGCCTCCTCACCAGTGATTGGCCGCCAGAACTGTAGCTCAGGAAAGGCACACAGGCGGCCAATCACCGGCGAGGGGGTGGAGCCGAGCGGCCCCGCGAAAATCGAGTGCAGGACCAGCAGGTAAGTGGTCAGTGTAGAGGTGCTGCTGCAACCACATATGCTGGCTGCAGCAGCACCATACGAGAACAGGGTCAGCAAGTGTCAGTGGGAGGAATAGTGCCCCATCATTGGTGTCACAGATACCAATGATGGAGCACTATTCCTCCCACTGATACCAATGATGGGACACTATTCCTCCCACTGACACCAACGATGGGGCACTATTCCTCCCACTGACACCAACGATGGGGCACTATTCCTCCCCCCCACTGACACCAATGATGGGGCACTATTCCTCCCCCCCACTGACACCAATGATGGGGCACTATTCCTCCCCCCCCACTGACACCAACGATAGGGCACTATTCCTCCCCCCCACTGACATCAACGATGGGGCACTATTCCCCCCCCCCACTGACACCAATGATGGGGCACTATTCCACCCCCCACTGACACCAATGATGGGACACCATTCCTCCCACTGACACCAATGTTGGGACACCATTCCTCCTACTGACACCAATGATGGGGCACTATTCCCCCCACTGATGCTAATGATGGGGCACTATTCCTGCCACTGATACCAATGATGGGGCACTATTCCCCCCACTGATACCAATGATGGGGCACTATTCCTGCCACTAATGCCAATGATGGGGCACTATTCCTGCCACTGATACCAATGATGGGGCACTATTCCTGCCACTGATACCAATGATGGGGCACTATTCCTGCCACTGATACCAATGATGGGGCACTATTCCTGCCACTGATACCAATGATGGGGCACTATTCCTCCCACTGATACCAATGATGGGGCACTATTCCTGCCACTGGTGTGCATTGTAAGAGGGGTAGTCTTATACGGCGAGTATAGCTCAAACACTAAATTTTAGCAGGAAAAGTAGGGGGGTCGTCTTATACGCCCAGTCGTCTTATACGCCGGCAAATACGGTAGTTATTGTCATAATCCGGTGTGCCTTTGCTTTATGTTTATAGCTTTTATGTTTCTGGAATATCTGGAATAGTAAAAAAGTAGTGGGTTTATTGTGGTGGAAATCTGGCTAAGACATTGTAAGATCTTGGTGCGTGTGTCCTATTTTGTGACAATACAGAATTGTGCACAGGTCACATATGTCCTGGCATGTTGTACTGAAACATGCAATATAAAACAGACATGGCTGGCAAAAGGAGAATAAAAAGATTAAAAAGGCAACCCACTAAGTAACTTGTCTGAGTTTCTTGCCGGTTTGAATTTTGAAGAGTGTGTACAGTGCTGATAGGAGACACAAAACCTATGACCACTTTTCACTTTGGTGTACAAATGTATCACTTTCCTATCATCTGTTACTTTGCCCCCCCTGTAAGCTTGCTGTTTAGGCTTGTGGATACTGAAACAAATACATTATTATTCACCTCTACCTCATAATACATATATATTTTGTCTTGCCCTGAGCACCCTGCTTTAGGCCTCACATTTTCCATGGCTGAACCATTCAGCATTCAATAATGAATTTGTAAGAGATCACAGGTAGGGTATAGCCATAAACCAATTATTATACAGCATGGGTTATATCAACATTCAGGATCCTCAATATCTTCACTGTAGCTGTGGGAGAAATCTAATTTTTAAATCACAGCGAGAGAAAGAAAGGGATGAACGTAGGAAACGTGGAAAAACCCTAAAACTAAAGTATACTCTTGTGCAAAATATTGTGGTCTGTTAGAAATGACTACATGCTTCGACATTTCTTTTTTACAAGAATAAATGTAATCTTTTCTCACAGATTTGACAGTTGGAGACATTTTACAGAATTCAAGCAGATTTGTGTCAGAAGTAACATCATTAACAAACATTTCAGTGGAAACTGCTAATGTAACCTTGAGAATGGAACTGTCTAAACTTCAGGTACAGAATGTAATTTTCTGCAATTTATGTGAATAGTATAACTATGTGTAACCATTCATAGCTCCTGTTCATAGTTCATTTGAACTTTTTTGAAATTACACTCAGATATAAGTGTGCACAAGAATGCATTTTAGACTTTCTGATATAGTTTAAAGAACAACTCCAGGTTTAATAAAAAAAAATATTTTGGTCAACAACTGTTAGAATAAAACCAAAATGTAGCAATCATGTCAATGCTTTCCTATTCCCCAAACACAGTCCCCTACAGAGCCTTGGGGTTGATTTACTAAAACTGGAGAGTCCAAAATCTGGTGCAGCTGTCCTTGGTAGCCAATCAACTTCTAACTTCAGCTTATTCAATGTAGGCTTTGACATAAAAAAAACTGGAAGCTGATTGGTTTCAGTGCAGAGTTTCACCAGATTTTGCACTCTCCAGTTTTAGTAAATCAACCCCTTTGCTCTGACCTTTTACTGCCATTCTGCTAGGATTAATTATACTCAGCATCATTCAATCCACTTCCTGGAAGCCCCGGTCATTATAGATACACTCTGTGTGAAGCCTGGGTTCACAAGAGGCTTCTGTATGGAAGGGCACTCACATGTATAATGTGAGCACTGTTTTAAAAAGAATTACGGAATTACCACTGTCATTACTGAAGCAGAAGTAGGACAGTACTCATCGTGTGACCAGCTGGAAGAAAAGTAGATGTAAGTTAGGTATTCTGAAAATTATTTAATGTATGAGGTGAAATGGGAAAGGGATGCACAGAAATTGTAGTTACATTTGTTACATGTGCCATTGCCCAGATGGATGTAGGAGAATTATGAAATGGGAAGAATGGGCAGCTGTCTGCGTCCCAGGCTCATGGGCAGCTCATAAAGATGCTACATTTCTGTTATTGGTTACCTTTTATGGTAAGTCAATTTCAACTTTACAAATATTTAGACTAAGAGAATCAAATGATCATACCCAATGGGTATGCACACACCCTGTATCTGGAAACATTGTTTTGGTATGTACCTTCAATGCATATGTAATTTGCAATGCATAAATCATTGCTTAAGATATCATTCAAAATGAAAAAAACTGCATTACAAATTATTGAGAAATTCTTCACAAACGTGTCAGAAGGATAAAAAATATCTACAGTCAGGTCCATAAATATTGGGACATCAACACAATTCTAACATTTTTGGCTCTATACACCACCACAATGGATTTGAAATGAAACGAACAAGATGTGCTTTAACTGCAGACTGTCAGCTTTAATTTGAGGGTATTTACATCCAAATCAGGTGAACAGTGTCGGAATTACAACAGTTTGCATATGTGCCTCCCACTTATTAAGGAACCAAAAGTAATGGGACAGAATAATAATCATAAATCAAACTTTCACTTTTTAATACTTGGTTGCAAATCCTTTGCAGTCAATTACAGTCTGAAGTCTGGAACGCATAGACATCACCAGACGCTGGGTTTCATCCCTGGTGATGCTCTGCCAGGCCTCTACTGCAACTGTCTTCAGTTCCTGCTTGTTCTTGGGGCATTTTCCCTTCAGTTTTGTCTTCAGCAAGTGAAATGCATGCTCAATCGGATTCAGGTCAGGTGATTGACTTGGCCATTGCATAACATTCCACCTCTTTCCCTTAAAAAACTCTTTGGTTGCTTTTGCAGTATGCTTTGGGTCATTGTCCATCTGCACTGTGAAGCGGCGTCCAATGAGTTCTGAAGCATTTGGCTGAATATGAGCCGATAATATTTCCGAAACACTTCAGAATTCATCCTGCTGCATTTGTCAGCAGTCACATCATCAATAAATACAAGAGAACCAGTTCCATTGGCAGCCATACATGCCCACGCCATGACACTACCACCACCAGGCTTCACTGATGAGGTGGTATGCTTAGGATCATGAGCAGTTCCTTTCCTTCTCCATACTCTCTCTTCCCATCACTCTGGTACAAGTTGATCTTGGTCTCATCTGTCCATAGGATGTTGTTCCAGAACTTTGAAGGCTTTTTTAGATGTCGTTTGGCAAACTCTAATCTGGCCTTCCTGTTTTTGAGGCTCACCAATGGTTTACATCTTGTGGTGAACCCTCTGTATTCACTCTGGTGAAGTCTTCTTTTGATTGTTGACTTTGACACACATACACCTACCTCCTGGAGAGTGTTCTTGATCTGGCCAACTGTTGTGAAGGATGTTTTCTTCACCAGGGAAAGAATTCTTCGGTCATCCACCACAGTTGTTTTCCGTGGTCTTCCGGGTCTTTTGGTGTTGCTGAGCTCACCGGTGCGTTCCTTCTTTTTAAGAATGTTCCAAACAGCTGTTTTGGCCACGCCTAATGTTATTGCTATCTCTCTGATGGGTTTGTTTTGTTTTTTCAGCCTAATGATGGCTTGCTTCTCTGATAGTGACAGCTCTTTGGATCTCATCTTGAGAGTTGACAGCAACAGATTCCAAATGCAAATAGCACACTTGAAATGAACTCTGGACCTTTTATCTGCTCATTGTAATTGGGATAATGAGGGAATAACACACACCTGGCCATGGAACAGCTGAGAAACCAATTGTCCCATTACTTTTGGTGCCTTAATAAGTGGGAGGCACATATGCAAACTGTTGTAATTCCTACACCGTTCACCTGATTTGGATGTAAATACCCTCAAATTAAAGCTGACAGTCTGCAGTTAAAGCACATCATGTTTGTTTCATTTCAAATCCATTGTGGTGGTGTATAGAGCCAAAAATGTTAGAATTGTGTTGATGTCCCAATATTTATGGACCTGACTGTATACACATACATACATACAGTATATGTCTCTGCATGCACTTCCTCAGACGAGGTGAATTTTTGACAAGTATTATAAAGATGTGTGGGAGACTGTATATATTAGACCTCAGAGTCTCCTAACCTGATAGTCCTCCATAAATAAGATAAGTAAGTATGCGCACTCAGCCCTCAATGGCCCATCAATGCATTTTTATATTCCACCGTGGTCATAGAGTCCATCCAGCAAGCCCAGATCACATAATATTTCGACATACTCTCTTTCGAAATAGCTATTAGTTCCTCCAATTCATACACACCAGTTACTCTCAGAAACTAGTCTGTCATGGATGGGACTGTATTTTGTCTCCAGTAGACAGGGATGCAGTGCCTCGCCGAATTGATGAGATGCATAGATAAAGATTTCCTACATTTGAAGACCAAGTCCGAAGGTAAAGAGACAAAGATTTTGATAGATTCACCTTAAAGTTGGAAATCTCTCCATACACCTTCAGGTCACGTAATAGATTTGGAAGCATAGTTTGTGGGTTCGTATGGAAGAGGAGTACATTATCAACCGTTTTATATTCGTGGCCCGTTATACGTACACCTTGAATATCAGGATTAGAGTGGATACTGCACAGAAAGGGCTCGGGGGTAAGAATGAAAAGAATCAGAGAGAGGGAGCACCCCTGTCGTGTTCAGTTGGTGATGGGGAAGGCGTTTGACAGACTGTTTACTCGTACTCTGGCCTGTGGCACCGAGTAAAGAGCAGAAATCCTGGAGTGCACATCATGACCCAGGCCAATTGCAGTAAGAACTTCCTTCATGAAATACCATGCCACCCTAGCAAATGCCTGGAGGAAAATTTTATTTTAATTTTTTTTCATTAATGTGTATGTCTATGCATTTTGTTTTTCTCTTTTTCTCTCCCTCTTCATCGAAAGGCGGGACATGGGGGAAGTGATCTGGAGAGGTGTGCATAGTCAGAGCCCCACCATATGGTGAGATCTATGGTGGGACTAGGACCACAAATGATTCATAGGCAAATTAAAAGCCTAAGGAGGGTTAGGGAGGGTCATGGGCTGGATGGGTGGGATGGGTAGGGGTAAGCTCCACGTTCGGTGAGAAAGATGGTGGTACTCCAGTAAGGAAGACTCCTGGGGAGGAAGTGAAAAAATGTATTAGAAATGCAGGAGGTTAATTTTGCAACCTACAACGTTAACGGGTTAAACAGACCGGGGAAAAGGTATAAGATCTTTAGAGAATTACAACAATGATTTATTGCTGTGGTGTTTATACAAGAAACCCACTTATTGCAGGAAACAAATGGTAAGCTATTCTCCAAGTATTATCCAACCTGGTTTTATGCAGATTCACCAACCAAGCGAGCTAAAGGAGTGGCAATTGGTATAGCTTAAAATGTAAGGTTTATGATGGAACAAAAGATGGAAGACCCTGAGGGGAGCTTCCTGTTCTTAAAGGGGAAACTATAGGAAATAGAATGTACACTGGCAAATATTTATTGTCTTAATAGAAAACCTGAGGTTTATTTAAAAAATATCCTGAGAAAGCTCCTGGATTTTAAAAAAGGCAAACTAATTGTGGCAGGAGATTTCAATTTTTGTATGGACCCTCGGATTGGCATGACATCGCTTGTGCAGAGAGTGGGGAATAAGCCCTTGAAATCTATACAGAGTATGCTGCATGAATGTCAACTAGTGGATGCTTGGAGAATTAAATATGCGAGAGACCGGGATTATACATTCTACTCTCATGCACACGAGATGTATTCGAGGTTAGATTATATATTGTTGGACCATAGACTCATGGAGTCCTTGGTTAAAGTTAGAGATGAGCGAATTATTCAAAAATTCGATTCGGCTGATTCGGCGAATTCGCTGAATAAATTCGATTCGAGTCGAATATATTCGCTGCGAATTTAACATATAAAAAGGGTGTTTCTAGGCTTCAGAGAGCCTTTATATTAGTGCAGAACACTGTACATTTAATTTAAATGCCCTTGGAGTCTGCTGGGGAAGAGAAATAATACTGTCAGTCAGTATGACATGCAGATGAGTGCCGTCGATCTTAGAATCACCGCACACTTCACTCATTTGGGCAGTCACGGGGCCAAAACCAGAGTGTGGAGCCACAGTGTGGCAGTGGAGGCAGCAGCAATGGGAGGCCATACAGCACCCTATGAAAAAATGGAACCCACCAGCAGTGTGAGGAGACCTGAAAGTGGCACATGGCAGAGTGTGGCGATGGAGACAGCAGCAATGGGAGGCCGTACAGGGACCCATGACACACTCTGGACCTGGCAGCAGCATCAGGAGGCGGTACAGGGGCCCATGACAGATTACGGGCCTGGCAGCAGCAATGGGAGGCCCGTAATCTGCCAGCACCCTATGACAAAATGGAACCCACCAGCAGTGTGAGGAGACCTGAAAGTGGCACATGGCAGAGTGTGGCGATGGAGACAGCAGCAATGGGAGGCCGTACAGGGACCCATGACACACTCTGGACCTGGCAGCAGCATGAGGAGGCGGTACAGGGGCCCATGACAGATTACGGGCCTGGCAGCAGCAATGGGAGGCCCGTAATCTGCCAGCACCCTATGACAAAATGGAACCCACCAGCAGTGTGAGGAGACCTGAAAGTGGCACATGGCAGAGTGTGGCGATGGAGACAGCAGCAATGGGAGGCCATACAGGGACCCATGACACACTCTGGACCTGGCAGCAGCATGAGGAGGCGGTACAGGGGCCCATGACAGATTACGGGCCTGGCAGCAGCAATGGGAGGCCCGTAATCTGCCAGCACCCTATGACAAAATGGAACCCACCAGCAGTGTGAGGAGACCTGAAAGTGGCACATGGCAGAGTGTGGCGATGGAGACAGCAGCAATGGGAGGCCATACAGGGACCCATGACACACTCTGGACCTGGCAGCAGCATGAGGAGGCGGTACAGGGGCCCATGACAGATTACGGGCCTGGCAGCAGCAATGGGAGGCCCGTAATCTGCCAGCACCCTATGACAAAATGGAACCCACCAGCAGTGTGAGGAGACCTGAAAGTGGCACATGGCAGAGTGTGGCGATGGAGACAGCAGCAATGGGAGGCCGTACAGGGACCCATGACACACTCTGGACCTGGCAGCAGCATGAGGAGGCGGTACAGGGGCCCATGACAGATTACGGGCCTGGCAGCAGCAATGGGAGGCCCGTAATCTGCCAGCACCCTATGACAAAATGGAACCCACCAGCAGTGTGAGGAGACCTGAAAGTGGCACATGGCAGAGTGTGGCGATGGAGACAGCAGCAATGGGAGGCCGTACAGGGACCCATGACACACTCTGGACCTGGCAGCAGCATGAGGAGGCGGTACAGGGGCCCATGACAGATTACGGGCCTGGCAGCAGCAATGGGAGGCCCGTAATCTGCCAGCACCCTATGACAAAATGGAACCCACCAGCAGTGTGAGGAGACCTGAAAGTGGCACATGGCAGAGTGTGGCGATGGAGACAGCAGCAATGGGAGGCCGTACAGGGACCCATGACACACTCTGGACCTGGCAGCAGCATGAGGAGGCGGTACAGGGGCCCATGACAGATTACGGGCCTGGCAGCAGCAATGGGAGGCCCGTAATCTGCCAGCACCCTATGACAAAATGGAACCCACCAGCAGTGTGAGGAGACCTGAAAGTGGCACATGGCAGAGTGTGGCGATGGAGACAGCAGCAATGGGAGGCCGTACAGGGACCCATGACACACTCTGGACCTGGCAGCAGCATGAGGAGGCGGTACAGGGGCCCATGACAGATTACGGGCCTGGCAGCAGCATGAGGAGTCGGTACGGGGGCCCATGGCAGATTACGGGCCTGGCAGCAGCAATGGGAGGCCCGTAATCTGCCAGCACCCTATGACAAAATGGAACCCACCAGCAGTGTGAGGAGACCTGAAAGTGGCACATGGCAGAGTGTGGCGATGGAGACAGCAGCAATGGGAGGCCGTACAGGGACCCATGACACACTCTGGACCTGGCAGCAGCAAGAGGAGGCGGTACAGGGGCCCATGGCAGAGTGGCGAAGCGTAAGCAGCTTAAATTGAAGGCCATACAGAGGCCTATGTTAAAAATAATAACATGTTTGGGGCATGATTCATGGCGGATTTAGTCAGTTGTGTCAGGAACTGGTGGTTTGAAATCCAGACTAATCCACGCCTGATTCATTTTCACAAACGTGAGTCTCTCCACACTTTGGGTGGACAGTCGTGTCCTCCGCGGAGTTACAATACCTCCTGCCGCACTAAACACGCGCTCCGATGCCACGCTACTGGCCGGGCATGACAGCCTTTCAAGGGCAAATTCAGCTAGTTGGGGCCAAAGGTCAAGTTTCGTTGCCCAGTAGTCAAGGGGATTGTCTACCTTGGTTGGCAGGGTGCTGTCCAAGTAGGCCCAAGCCTGTTGTTTGAGGTCCTGCTCCAGGTCCACCTGATGCTGCTGCGGCTGGTTAGTAGTTTCCTCACTGCGCTGGTGAAGAAAGCTACTCATCATCGACTGCAGACTGAGGCAGCCGCTGCTGGTGGAGCTGCCACTGCTCCTACCACCCCACTCCTCCCCTGCTGCCATGGCAGCGGAACGCGAGCGCACAGGGCCCACAGTGTCTGAGGATGGACGTTGGCGCACAAAGGCAGAGACCAACTGACTACATAGGTGGTTTTTATAGTACGTTATTTTGGCCTCCCTCTCAGCAGGTGTGAAAAAGGCCACCATTTTTGAACGGTAGCGAGGGTCCAACAAGGTGGACAGCCAAAAGTCATCCCTCTGTCTGATGGTTATTATTCGGCTGTCGCTACGCAAGCAACCGAGCATGCTATGGGCCATTTGTGCCAAGGAATGCGAGGGACTCCCTGCCTCCATCTCCACAGCATACTGCCACGGTGCGTCTGGGTCCTCTGTCTCCTCCTCCTCCTCCTCTACCAGATGCTCCTGCTCCTCCACTCCTGTCCGCTGAGTGGAAAAACCACCCATTTCACTCAATAATTCCTGAGCACCAATGTCCTCCTCTACCTCCTCCTCTTCTTCCTGTCCTGCCCCCACAGGGGTCATGTGGCGTTGAGATCTGTGCGCCACGTCTACCGCACCCTGACCAGCCATTGTTAACAGCATTTGTTCCAGGACGTGCAACAGAGGAATGACGTCGTTCATCCCATAGTCCTGCCGACTCACGAATAGCGTGGCCTCCTCAAAGGGCCTGAGCAAGCGGCAGGTGTCACGCATGAGCTGCCAATGGCTGACATCTAAGTTACACAGGGGAGTACCTTTATCCGCTTGTAACATCAGGAAATCGGTGATGGCCTTTTGCTGTTCGTAAAGGCGGTCTAACATATGTAGGGTTGAATTCCACCTTGTTGCAACGTCGCAGATCAGGCGATGCTGTGGAATTCCGTTCTGCCGCTGCAGCTCAAGGAGGGTATGCTTTGCGGTGTAGGAATGGCTGAAATGCATGCAAAGTTTACGTGACATTTTAAGGATGTCTTGCAGTGGGATGGTGGATTTTAGGAACCGCTTGACAACCAGATTGAACACGTGAGCCATGCATGGCGCATGGCACAACCTTCCTTGACGCAGAGCAGACAACATGTTCTTTCCGTTGTCGGTCAACATGGTTCCGATTTTCAGTTTGCGCGGAGACAGCCATCTGTCGATTTCTCTGTTCATTACACTCATAAGTTCCTCCCCTGTGTGACTACGTTCGCCAAGGCATACCAGGTGCAGCACAGCGTGACACCGTTGCGCCCTGCACATGTGATATGCCGGTCGGGTAATGGGACTTGGCACGGGGGTGGCGGCTGAGGACACGGCGGAAGAAGAGGTGGTAGAGGCGGACATCTTTGCTGGACCAAGGACGTGCAAACGTGGAGGCAAAAGCGGCGTGACCTGTCCAAGTTGCTGGTGCGGCTGTGCCGGCACCACGTTCACCCAGTGGGCCGTAAATTACATGTACTGTCCCTGACCGTAGTTACAGCTCCACACGTCGGCGCTGCCGTGCACTTTGGCAGAGACCGACATGCTCAAAGACTGGCCCACCATCTCTTCTACAAGTGAATGCAGGGCTGGCACTGCCTTTTTGGCGAAGAAATGACGGCTTGGCACTCTCCACCGCGGCGCAGCACAAGCCATCATTTCTCGGAAAGGTGCTGAGTCCACCACTTGGAAAGGGAGGGACTGCAGCACCAGCAACTTGGACAGGAGGACGTTCAGCTTCTGCACCGTCGGGTGCGTGCTCGCAAACTGTTGTCTCTTGGAAACGGATTCCAAGAAAGACTGCTGACGGAATCCGTGAAGAGGAGTAGCAGGAGAAGGAGCATCTGAACGAGCGGAAGATGCCAACGAGCGACAACTCCCCTCAGCAGAGGTGTTGGAGCCTTGACTGGCTGATAGAGGGCGATTGACGTCGGGTGACGGAGCAAGTAACGGAGCGGGTGATGGAGCGGGGGCTGGGGCAGGCAGAACCGCCGTATGTTTATCACGGTTTTCCCAGGCCACCGAATGGCGACGCTGCATATGCTGACGCAACGCTGTAGTCCCAACATGGGCCCCCTGGCCACGCTTGACTTTCTGGCCACACAGTCGACATACGGCTACGTTTACTTCCTCGGGCGGCTTGACGAAAAATTGCCACACCGCCGAGTAGGAAACTTTGCCCCCGCTACTCCTCACTGGCTGACTGCTACTTCCTCCGTGCACACTGGCACCACTACTGGCCGTGGTGGTAGGCTGCAGTGGAGCTGGTGCTGTACTCCGTGGCCGTTTGCCTCCACTGACACTGCTGCGACCCTGCTGCCTCCTGGGCAACCCACCGACTGTTTTGCTCGCTGGCAAGCTGGCACCCTCTTCTCCTGATGATGCGGAAGCAATAGCCTGATGACCACGAGGCTACCAAGTGCGATCAGCCTCATCATCATCAATTAGGGTCTCCGCCTCACTACTAGCCCCCTCGGCTGCGTGTGGGTCAGGAGACAGACCTGTCTCTAGACCGGCTACCGAGCCACTCTCCTCGCCAGTACTTCTTCGCCTGGCTGCTGAAGAGGCGGATGTCTCCCCCCGTTCCTGACCGCCCTCTGTTAGCTCTTCCTCACTGTACAGTGGGGCTGAGCCCACAGCATGCGATACTTCGCTTGGTGAGGGAACACCAAAGGACAGGGGCAGGTAGAGGACATGTGATTTCAGTGAGCTTGCTCCCGGGCCATGCCAACTAACGGTTGTGTCTGACGTACCCACCGACCGTTGGCTGTAGGTGTCAGAGGTGACCTGGGAAGAGGAAGACGACCGAGCCAACCAATCGATGACGGCAGGGTTGTCGGTGGAGACACGACCGCTGGATGACATCGGGAGCACTGGCCTCTGGCTGCGACTAGTGCTGCCTCGACCCCTTCCTCTGCTGCCACGTCTGCTCGCTCCTGAAACATTGCCTCCTCTGCCACTCCTCTGCGTGTTGTCTGACATACTCTTTAATTCAACGATTCTGTGTCCCTGAGTAACGATTCTGTGTCCCTCAGTAACGATTCTGTGTCCCTGAGTAACGATTCTGTGTCCCTGAGTAACGATTCTGTGTCCCTGAGTAACGATTCTGTGTCCCTGAGTAACGATTCTGTGTCCCTGAGTAACAATTCTGTGTCCCTGAGTAACGATTCTGTGTCCCTGAGTAACGATTCTGTGTCCCTGAGTAACGATTCTGTGTCCCTGAGTAACGATTCTGTGTCCCTGAGTAACGATTCTGTGTCCCTGAGTAACGATTCTGTGTCCCTGAGTAACGATTCTGTGTCCCTGAGTAACATTTCTGTGTCCCTGAGTAACATTTCTGTGTCCCTGAGTAACATTTCTGTGTCCCTGAGTAACAATTCTGTGTCCCTGAGTAACAATTCTGTGTCCCTGAGTAACAATTCTGTGTCTGTCCCTGAGTAACGATTCTGTGTCCCTGAGTAACGATTCTGTGTCCCTCAGTAACGATTCTGTGTCCCTCAGTAACAATTCTGTGTCCCTGAGTAACAATTCTGTGTCCCTGAGTAACGATTCTGTGTCCCTGAGTAACGATTCTGTGTCCCTCAGTAACGATTCTGTGTCCCTCAGTAACAATTCTGTGTCCCTGAGTAACGATTCTGTGTCCCTGAGTAACGATTCTGTGTCCCTGAGTAACGATTCTGTGTCTGTCCCTGAGTAACGATTCTGTGTCCCTGAGTAACGATTCTGTGTCCCTGAGTAACAATTCTGTGTCCCTGAGTAACAATTCTGTGTCCCTGAATAAGAATTCTGTGTCCCTCAGTAACGATTCTGTGTCCCTCAGTAACGATTCTGTGTCCCTGAGTAACGATTCTGTGTCTCTGAGTAACGATTCTGTGTCCCTGAGTAACGATTCTGTGTCCCTGAGTAACGATTCTGTGTCCCTGAGTAACGATTCTGTGTCCCTGAGTAACGATTCTGTGTCTGTCCCTGAGTAACGATTCTGTGTCTGTCCCTGAGTAACAATTCTGTGTCCCTGAGTAACAATTCTGTGTCTGTCCCTGAGTAACGATTCTGTGTCCCTGAGTAACGATTCTGTGTCCCTGAGTAACAATTCTGTGTCCCTGAGTAACAATTCTGTGTCTGTCCCTGAGTAGCGATTGTGTCCCTGAGTAACAATTCTGTGTCCCTGAGTAACAATTCTGTGTCCCTGAGTAACGATTCTGTGTCCTTAAGTAACGATTCTGTGTCCCTAAAGTCTCTCTGGCCCTAACTCTGTCCCTAATACACAGAGAGGTCTGTCTCTCTTGAATGACTGGAGGCTAATGGAGAATTCTAAGATGGCCGCAATTTATAGCTCCACCATTACACAGTGCTGGCTGGCTGGCTGCTGATTGGCTAATGCGATCACATGTCATGAATGAATGCATTATGGGTCAGCGCGCCTTGTCTGCGCGCCTTCCCAGAGATCCCCGCTCCGTCGCCACACATGTCGCCGCCATTTTTGGAAAAATTCGATTCGTGCATCCGAAGTTTGCTAATTTACGGATTCGGCGCGAATCGAATTTTTCCTAATCTTCGAAACGAATTCCACTTCGCCATGTTCGATTCGCTCATCTCTAGTTAAAGTAAATATAGAAAGTCTAACAATATCAGACTAGCACCTGTCACAATGAAGTTATTATGGGGAAGAGACCAAAATAATTTAAATATGTGAAAATTAAATTAGACACTCCTTCAGGATCATGGTTCAGAACAGAGGATAAAAAAAGAAATAGAGCAATACTTCGAAAGGAATGAGACAGAAAAAGTTTCAGTAGCAACAGTGTGGGAAGCCCATAAAGCCTATATTAGAGGAGTCTTAATAGCGATTGAGGTATGGAAAGAAAAGAGAAAATAAACACGCTTCTCAGGGCTCTATGTGAATTAGAACAGCTTCATAAAAAGTGAATAACAAGAGACTCAGCAGAGTATGATAGACAAGCAAAAGGAATTAAGTAATCTATTAGAGGAAGAAATGAGGAGAGCTTTTAATAGGATGGCAAGAGAGAGATATCGTTGGGGAGATAGAACAGGGAAATATTTAATGAGAGTTCAGAGGAAAAATAATTCTATGAACTATATAGAGAAAATTAAAGACAATAATGGAGAACTTGTGTATTCAACTAAGGCTATCGCTGAGGTATTTAAAAAATACTATAGTAAGTTATATAATATTACCTCTCAAGGGCCCATAAGAGAAGAGGAAGAAAGAATTAAAAAAAGACAGATATATTTAAAAGAGGCGGGACTACCGAGGTTAAAAGAAAAACAGTTAATATCCCTTGAAAAATCGATAACGGAGGAAGAAATTCAGGTAGCATTAAAGAGCACAACAGCAGGGAAAAGGGAAAAAACAGCAGGGAAAAAGGACCGGATGGGTATACGGTGAGATACTATAAAAATTTTAAAGATCAATTAATTCCCAAGTTGAGGTTATATATGAATGCACTGGGGGAAGGGATGGAAATGAGGGAGGAGTCCTCGCAAGCACATATTACAATAATACAGGAAGAAGGAAAAGATAGAACCCAATTTTCTAGTTATAGACCTATATCCCTATTAAACAAAGACACTAAGCTATATGCAAAATTATTAGCAAATAGGTTGAAAGCCCTAATGCCGTAATAGATTCATATGGATCAGGTGGGGTTTGTCCCGGGGAGGGAGGGTAGGGACAACGAATTAAGATCATTGTTTCTTATTCAAAGAAGCAAGCAAGAAAAAGTTCCGACCCTGCTATTGTCTGTGGATGCAGAGAAGGCATTTGATAGGCTTGACTGGGGGTATATGCTAGATACGTTGTAAGTCGTGGGGATGGGGCCTAGAATGAGAGAATGGATAAGGAAGCTATATAGCCAACCCTCTGCTGCAATACAGGTTAATGGAGATTTATCAGAGTTTTTTAGGATGTATAATGGTACAAGGCAGGGATGCCCATTATTACCTCTGCTGTTTGTATTATCTCTGGAATCTCTCCTAGCAACAATAAGGAAAAGTATAGACATAAAAGGGATCCAGATAGGAGGGGTGGAACATGAGGTGGCAACATATGCTGATGACATGCTGTTCTATGTGGTCAACCCCAGGATAACATTGCCTAATCTAATGAACATAATGAAAGAGTATGGTGAGTTGTCAAATTTAAAAATTAATCTAACTAAAACTGAGATTATAAATGTTAATCTCCCTAACAGTGAGAAGAAAATCTTACAAAGAGAATTTCCCTTTTCATGGAAGGAAAGGGAATTAAAATATCTGGAAATAAATTTAACCGCATCCTCATAAAATCTATACAAAGCAAACAGTATCCCATTAATAAACGAGATCAAGCATGAATTAAGGAATCTAATGTCAGGAGCTTTATCTTGGATAGGCTGAATAAAGTTGATAAAAATGGTAATTGTTCCAAAACCTTTGCATCGATTTCACATGCTGCCTATACAGCTTCCAGAAATGTATTTTAAAATAATTTAAAAAATGATAGCAAGATATATTTGGGGGAAGAAAAACCTACAATAAGCTATGAAGTTCTATGTAGAGATAAGGAAAACGGGGGATTGGGGGTTCAGATTTTTAGAGATACTATTATTCAGTAGTACTATCACGTATTTTTGATTGGACACACAATGCACGTGGGAAAAGTTGGATAGATATAGAAAATATACTAAGCGAGACACAATTAGATAGGATGGTGTGGTTATCACTGCAATATCGTAGGTTGGCAGAAAGCACAAGCACTTATACACGTGTTGTATTAAAAATTTGGGATATAGTTCACAAATAAATGGGGTGGGAATTTAACTTTATGCTGATGCCTATAGTGGATACTGATTTCTTTCCTCCTGGGAATGAAAGCATTGCAGAGAATTGGCTAAGAAAGGGAGATGCACAATTAAAGGATATAATGAATGGGGAGGAGATTTGTTCCTTTCAGGAATTGAAAAATGAGTTGTTTTTTAGATTTGGTGAGTGGAGGTATTTTCAATTAAAACATTTTGTGGGAAAGCTCCCTAGGCCCCTAAGGACAAAAGCTGAGTGGAACCCATTTGAACAATTATTGAATACACGTTGTTAGCACCTGTGGTAGTGAGCTCTTTGATCCAGAACTTGGGGTTCCCCAGGGCGCGGAGTCTAAGCCCCAACCTGCTTGTTCACCAGGGCCCCTGATGGTGGAGATGGACTTGCAGCAGGCTGGGAAAAGGTCGCGGCCCCCAGGTACACCCAGCTGGGGTAGAGGAGACCGCTAGTGGGAGCAGGGTACAAGGGAGTAGACACAGGAAATCCAGTAGGCAAGCCAAGGTCAGGACAGGCGGAAAAGTAGCAATGTCAGGAACGAAGCCGGGGTCGGTACACAGACTATAAAGGATTCTCAGAAGAAACACAAGAGAGCTCCAGCAACAACATGTTGCTCAGGCAAAGTGGGACAGACTGAGCATGTCTTAAATAGACAAGCCAGCTAGGAGGCGGTCCAGGAAGTGATGAAAGGGAAGGACATAAAACCCAGGGAATAGCAGATGACACCCACAGGTGAGCACTGACAAACACATGTGAGAAATCAAGAGCAGCAAGGAGATAAGAATAAACACACAAGAGGCTGCAGGCTGACTTGTGACACACACAGGGACGGAAAGCATGGGACTTCCAGAATTTATAAAATTCTCACGAGAATGATAGAAGGCACTGCCCCTTTATATATGGAGAAATGGGAAAAGGTATTGTTAATATTATTAGATGAGAAAAAAAAAAGTCACGAATCGTGTGTATTGTGAGCTCCACCCTGTTAGCTTTCATCATCCTGTCCAAATGTTTGCCCAATTTATTGGCATGTTCATAGAAAAAGGTATGACTAAGTATGAAATGACGTCGGGTTTGTCCCTCTAGTTCCTTCAAAAGCAACTTCCTAGCCGAGGTCAGCTCGGCTAAGGTCGTTTGAGTCAATGTTTGCTTGTGTGCAGTGTCCAAAGCATGAATTTGTGTCAGTAGAGAAGAAACGTGAGCCTGTCTCTCTTTCCTAAGTTTAGTGACTAGGGAAATACATTCGCCACGGATCACACTTTTGTGAGTCTCCCAAAGTGTGAGAGGAGGGATCCCTGTAGTATTATTATTATGGAAATAGTCTTGAAGCGCTGTATGAATAGCTTGTTGCATGGGCAAGTCCTTGAGCATAGCAGGATTGAACCTCCAGATTTTATGGGTATGACTTTTTTTATGTAAGTTCCAGAGTCATCATGATAGGGCTATGATCCGTGAGGGTCATTGGTTCAATATTGGCTCACCGCAGGTGTGATAAATCTGTTTGGGTAATAAAGAAATAATCTAGTCTTGAATATTTTTGCTAGGGAGCTGAGAAGTATGTAAATCTTAATCTACCAGGTATAGAAATCGCCAAGTTTTATGAAGGAGAGAGGAAAGTTGTTGCTTTATAGCATGAAGGGCCCTGGAATGGATGTGGTACCAGTGGAAGAGTCCAATGAAGGATTTAGAGGAAGATTCAAACCTCCACTAAGGATCAACATTCCAGAGGCAAAGCATGCTAATTCTTCACCTACAGTCTGAAAAAAAGCCACATGTTTCTCGTTAGGGCTATAAACATTAGCCAGTGTGACTGGTATATTTTCAAGCTTACCCTTAAGGAAAAGGTAGCGACCCTGAGGATCAATCCTCTGGTCCTGAAGACAAAATTTGACAGTCCTTGCAAAAAGAATAGCAACTCCCTTTGTCCTGGTTGAGGGATTAGAGGCATAATACATTGTGGGAAACCTGTTGTTAGTGTTGTTGCAGTCGCCTGCTTAAAGTGTGTCTCTTGTATGAATGCTATGTGAACTCGATGTCTGTGGAGTTCCTGGAGGACCATGGGCCATTTTCAGGGATATTAAGACCTCTGGCATTCAGCAAATAGAATTGTATGCCTGAAGGAGGTGCTTTATTCATATCTGAGAGCCAACACAGAATGAGTAAGCGTCACTTTGTAGTCAGCAGGAGGAGATATAGTCAATGAGATAACCCCAAGCAAATATGACAACCTTCTCGACTCCCCAAGCGCCCCCGTACAGAACAAAGAGGGAAAGAGAGAGGACGAAAGAAAGAAAAAAGGGGGGGGGTTATGACTGTAGATGGGAGAGGTGAGAAGAAATAGAAGGATACAGAAAGAAGATGAAGAGAAAAAAAAAGTGGGGGGAAGAAGTATATTGAGATCAAGGAGAAAGAAAAAAGAAAGAAGAGAAGGTGAAAAGGAGAATAAATCGAGTGGGAGAGTGTCAGGCTACTCTTCCCAAGTTACAAAGTTGAAACATGTATCAGCTTGGCCTCTGAAACAAGCTGTGTGGGGAGCTGGTAGGCGTAGGTGTCAAGAGACAGCTTCCAGTGGCCAGAGAGGGAAGCCTGCCTATAAATAACAAAAATATAGGAAAAAACTCTCCATTTCTATAAATAGCCACATCCCAAACCATACAAACAGCATGAAACAATCCTAGTGCAGCCTGGCAGGAAGATCGCAGCCCATTACATTGCCTTAAAGCTTAGTCACATATTGAGGTGGTGAATGACCTCTACGGTAGCTGTCTGTTAACCGTGAATCTTCTCCATATGCAACCCCCCCAGGTGCACATCCATCAGATCACCCATTCTGGCATATCAAATAATGTTGCAATTAGGCTCCTAGAAAAAATTACTCTAGTGTTTCGAAAACAAGTACCAGGGCACTCATCTGGGATTGGGGAACTGCACCCCAGCATCTAAATATTTAAGCCGATAGTATAGCCTATGCATGTAAATCCCATGTAACCAAAACCCAAATAGAAATCTATGCCTTTACATCAGCTTAGAAGTAGAAGATTTGTGAACTAAACCAGGAAGTGATGGGACATCACAGCCCCTGGCAAGGTAGAAAAAATCATAACTCAAAATGTCGGTAAGCATGAAAACAACAATAAAACAGAAACACGAAATATGGCCCTTCCAGTCCCGAGCACAGTAACCTCCCACCGAGGGTCTCCCCTCAATCTGCCCTTGAAAATCAACTCCCTCTTTGACTGCTTGAAAATCCGACCCTCAACATTCAGTGATTGTGTCGTCATTGTATCTTCACAGTCTCCAATAGGCCTATGATAGATGTCAGAGACCCTCAATCCAGCAATGAAAGAAGGGAAGTGCAGAGTATTAGTTCAGGCTGCACCCTACATAAGAAAATTCACAACAGGGCATCTTCTACTTTTAGGATAGGCTATACACAACCATTATCCAAAGTTAACGCAGGTTCTCTGAAAGAACATAATAATGGCAGTAAACCACAGGGCAATCGGTGCCAGTTATTGTGACTCATAGGAAGCCCATAGGAACAAACTAAAGGGTAGTCTGCAGGAAAGAGCAGGGCAACAACAGTCAAGAAGGCCTAGGGGATCAGGAGTGGGGCTCCATAGTTGTCTATCTCTTAGGTGACCCAAGGATGTTCAGCCGCCATTCACTGTCTGTAATATGTTTGAGGTTGTCGGTCTCAATGAACCTGAGGACGGCCTGATGATCCTTCGCCATGGTTGCTGGGGGGGAGAAATTCACTATACAACTCTGGGACTGGGATCTGAGGCACTTGAAGAATATCAGATAATTTGTCCACCTCATCCAGTGTTTGCAGGACTGCTTTTTTGCCCTGATATGTTGCCTGGAGTGTCAATGGAAACCACCAAGTGTATGGGATGTTGCTTTCTGTGAGGGTCGATATGATATGGCCTCAATACTCTGCGATTTTGAAGCGTGAGCATGGACAGATCCTGGAAGACCTTTATGTCCGCTCCATTAACCTCCCTAGCGGTCCATATTTCTCTGCTCAAAGCGGTACATTTTTTTTTGCATGGAAATATGTATTTTTTTTATTGTAGGCCTATAATTTTTAGGAATAACTCACTGAAATCTGTCCGAACAAGAGTCTAGTAAACATCCCGGGTATGTTAAAATTTGAAACACGAAATCATAAATTATAATTTAATAAATAATCATAAAAATAATAATATAATAATAATAAATTTAATTCAATAATATAATCAAACCAAAAACACTGAAATTTGAAATAGAGCGTCAAGTTCGCACATCACTGAGCAAAGTCGCAAAATCGTTTTCAGTGTCTGATGACGAATATCCCCCACGAATCATTAGCACTCAATTCTGCAAGTAGTTCTGATTTACTATCGCTGTTCTCTAGCCGGTCTAAAACCGCTTTTGACCTAAAGGGACACTTTTTGGACGTCATGGACGTTTCTCAGTTTCCAGGCAGAAAGAACAGTAAAAATGCAGGCAGGGCACAGGACAAAGCACTCGGGACAAAATGTATGTGAAATGGTTTGATACTGGAATGTTTTATGATGTTATTTTAGTGAATTTAGTGAATGTCACTTTTTGTCATTTTCAAATTTCCCGCTAGTTCCGTCTCCCGTACGTCCCGACGTCTCAGGGGACGGAACCCAGAAGACAGATGCCGGCATCTGCCGGAGGACATTACAGGGGACACTGCAGGAGGGACATCGTGGGAGTGCAGGACAACGTAAGAGAAGTACAGATCCTGGAGCAGCGCCGCATGGTAAGCCCGAGTGTAGCTCGGGGTTACCACTTGTGGTACTGCAACTTTACCCCGAGTTACACTCGGGAATACCGCCAGGGAGGCTACAGATGAATTCTTCTTATTCCAGAAGATATCTAGAAGATATCTAGAATATCTTGATGAATCCTCTCAGATCTCCAGCATGTCACACTACATCTTCCACTACATCCAAGTGATCCGATACTCCCCGGAGCTCCTCTTTCAGATCATAGACGGTGTCAGATAATGCGTTCCTAATGTCTGCCGCAATGGATTGTAAATTTGTCATCTTAGGCATCTGTTGGATCAGTGAAAGCACTGCATCTGAGTTAGACCTGCTTTTGACTGACGGGGATCGTTCCAGCTCCTTACGTGAGGTCATATCAGAGGAGAAGCTAGGCCTCGGTTTCTCCAGTGTCTCAAGCGGCTGGGTCTGGAAGATTTCAGGTAAGTTTCGACCCAATTGTGAGTGGGGAGTCTAAGGAACAGACTTTTCACCCAATCTTGCCCATGATCACCTGTAAAATGGAGGAAAGCTGGCAGTATAGCCTCTTAGCTACGGAGCTCAAGATTCAAGTGGCCATCTCCATGCAGCAACAAGCCACACCCCAAACTGCCTTAATTTTAAAGTTTGAACACTTTCTGGTAGCATTGTGCGCTGGCCTCAAACCTTTCACCTCCTACATTTTCCTACTGACCCACTACTATGCATTTGCACCCTCTCATCCATTACAGCATCCTCTTTGACCCATTTTAAAAGAAAAAAACAAGTATGAATACCTTATTTCTATGTGTCTTGAGTTGGTTGTGTGATGTTACAGATCCTGTATTGTGCAGAGTGGGGCAAATCTTAATGACATGGAGTCATTTTTGGCAGCATTCTCCTATGAGCAAACAGGAGTGAACTGAATGATGCTGGGTGTCATTTAGTCCAGAAGAGGAGAGGCACTTGATCCCTGATTCAGTGAGCCTGTGAGAAACATTTCCATTAAAGATGTGGGAACTGATATTCTTAGCATTTTGCCCTTGCTGGACTAAGTTCACCTTTAATTAAAAACAATAATAAATGCACTTTTTTTGCAGGTAAAAAAAAATGTGCACTTACTATTTTTTCTTTTAGAAGCCTATAAAGCATTGCACCAGCGATCAGCGGATTGCTGGTGCCATGCAGGGCACCTGCAGACTGTCAGTGTAATCAGTCTGCTTGTACCAGTTTTAAACTGACAGGGAGAATGAATATACTACCATAGCACTCAACAACGTTGTGGTAGTTTATTGAGAACTACGAGCCCAGTCACGTTCTTGATTTTTGGCAGCAAGTATGGGGAAAAGATGACCGGCTCACTGCCACAAGGAGGGGAGGGGTCAGGGGGAGAGGAGTCTTAGGCTAAAACATGTTGCACCCTAAATATGGATGTAACATGTTCAGAAAGGTAAACTTGTCCTTTAACCACTTCAATACTGGACACTTTTACCCCCTTCCTGCCCAGTTCAATTTTCAGTTTTCAGTGTTGTCTCACTTTGAATGACAATTGTGGGGTCATGCAACACTGTACCCATAAAAAATTGTTATTTTTCTCTGTTTCTGTTTTTCTTGTTTCTCTATAAAATTTTGCTAATGAATAACCTTTCTTCATAAATTTAGTTCAAAATGTATTCTGCTTCATTTCTTTGCTAAAAATACCCCAACTTAGTGTATATTATCTAGTCTTAAAGAGTCCACAAACCATGAAAAATATATCTGACAATCAATCAAACCTGATGTACTGACAGTCAATCTCATTTCTTGAGGCTCTAAAATGCAACAATAGTACAAATATCCCCCCAAGTGACCCATTTTTTTGGAAATTAGACAGTCCAAGGTATTTAGTACGATGCATGGCAAGTTTTTTGAAGTTGTAAATTTAGGCATTTTTTGGGAAATTTTTTTTGGAAAACAAAATCCCAATTTTTACATATTGTCACCAGTCCATTATAACGTTAACATATAACTGGTGTGACCTGGACCAGGGACACTGACTGGTAACAGTATGTAAAAAAACAAAATAAATAATAGTTACTTTTGTTTTCTTCTATTTTTTTTTTCTTTTATTTACTATTTTTTTTTTCAACACACTGTGACAAGAGTAATACAATGCTACCATAGTAACATTGTACTACTCTGGGCAAGTGATCAGGATTTTTTTTTTATTACACATTATGATTGCTTATACTAATGTATTTCATTGATATTTCATTGCTATGAAACTGATTCATTCAGTCTTTTGTTTTGATTAGCTGTGATGGGGCAAAGCTCATCACATGATACAGATGAGCTGTTATTGTAACCAATCACAGCTAACAACACAATTGTATACAATGGATGGCATAAAAGAAAGCCATCCATTGTATACAATTGTCATCTGCTCTGCTGAGATTGACCACAGCAGTCACATGACACTGGCAGCAGGCCAGTGTGTTGATCTGTCATCGGATGTGTCTCATGGACACAGCTGGTGACAGATTGCACCGCTGAGGGGCACCTTCTGATGGGACATCATATGATGTCCACTCAGAAGTAGGAGCATCTCGCCTGTCCTATAGAATAATTGACAGTTAATTAATGTGTTAACTAATTTGAAGAACATGCCTATTCTGGCCCTTTTTTTGTTTACATATTAATAGCAGTATTTGTTTTGCTAGAAAGTTACTTAGAACCCCCCACACGTTATACATTTTTTTTTACACAAATGCCCTAGAGAATAAAATGGTGGGTTTTGACATTTTTATGTCACACGGTATTTGCGCACATGTAGATACTTAACATGTCACCCTTCATAATGTTTTATTTTATTACTTCATTTGATTTTTTTTTATTTTTACATTATCTCTTTAATATTTTATGATCACTTTTATGACTATCACAAGGAATGTAAACATCCCTTGTGATCACAATAAGCAGTGACAGGTCCTCTTTACTGAGACATATGGGGGTTTATTTACTAAAGCTGGAGAGTCCAAAATCAGACTCCCTTCTGCATAGAAACCAATCAGCTTCCAGGTTTCATTGCCAAAGCTTCATTGAACAAGCTGAGGTTAGAAGCTGATTGGTTTTTATGCAGAAGGGAGTCTGATTTTGGACTCTCCAGCTTTAGTAAATAAACCCCACAGGGTCTATTAGACCACAGATCTCTCCTCTGCCCCCAAAGGCATCTAATAAAACCAAGATCCACTTGATCAGATGCTGTTTACATGTCAAAAATGTCTTGTTTACATGCTAGGGAAACTGGAAGTGACAAAATACTCGTTGCTTCCAGTTTATAATACCCCAGAGGTGATCTGGGAAGATCCAGTCCCTGATCACTTCAATGGTAAGTCAACGCAACCACTGGCTCTATTCTTTGGCTCCTCAGTGGTACAGAAGAACACAGAGAGGCACCAGAGGACGACGGGAGGTGGTGAACCCTCTACCACCACCTGAAAAAAAACAACAACATTCTTTGTGGTTTAAGGAATATGTGTGCTCTTAAATTACATCAACTCTTATCCAAGGTCGCCAAACAAATCTTCAAACAAATTCCTACCTCTACCTTAAGTGATTCTAAAGGCTTATTTATTTTTTTAAAGGAAAAGTATCAAACATGTCTATACTTACCTGCTGTGTGCAGTGGTTTTGCATAGAGCAGCCCAGATCCTCCTCTTCTTGTGTCCTCCCTCCTGTCGGGTGCTCCCACAGCAAGCAGCTTTCTATGGGGGCACCCTCTACTAAGTGTGTCCATTCACACATGGAGCTGCGGCCCCGCCCCACCCCCTCTCTTTTCATTGGATCACTGGCTGTGATTGACAGCAGTGGGAGCCAATGAGAATTGGAAGGCCTGTGATAGCTGTGACTCCAGTTCACATTGATGGATCGAGAGGGGGCTTAGGTGAGTATTAGGAGGGCTGGGGGGAATGGTGAACACAGAAGGTTTTTTACCTGCATGCATCCATGCAGTTAAAAAAAACCTTGAGCTGTTAGAACCACTTTGTTGTTTCCCACACTTCAAAAGTGAAGAGGCTCTGACATGCTGTATGTCCATGGCACTTTCATGCATGCTTCTAATATTTTCTATTTAATCTTTGCAGTTTATACATTTTGAGAGCTCTATTTAGTGTTCATTACATGAAATATAGTTGCAAACTAAACATGTATTGATACATGTATTTACATAAACGCATGTAAACTGGAATAGCATAAAATTAATTGTGTAAAATTAACAATATTTTTACAGCATTTCTTCACAGCCATTACCTCTTCACTGACTGGAAACTGCACTGAGGATGTCTTGAGTCTCCTTCAGTTTACAACTGAAGAGGAAGCTTCTATAGTAATGAAAGAATTGTGTGATTTGTCACCTATGAAACTATATCAAATATTTGTACTTTTCATTCAGAGCATGAACTTTAGAGACGTGGTATACAAGGTAAGACATGGAATTGCAACAACTAAATACATTGTAGCACTAATATGAAATACATCATTGTAGCATTGCAGACGCTGTTGTAATCTAGTAATTAAAAAATGAATAAAGCTATGAAGATAAATAAATATATAGGTTCTTCACAATAAGACAGAATCCTGACTTTTGTGGTTGAATGGGCTGTCATCGCCTGTCAAATGGTAAAAGCACATGTGAACAAGCCCTAAAGGGGTGGTTTCCTACTTTAAACCATATAATAATAAATTATTGTTAAAATGCAAAGTATTTACTTGTGAATCAGACTGAGCTGAACTGCTCTGGGTTCATTCCATGCAGAGTTCGGAACTTCGGATGCTTAATCCTTATCCCACTGAATCAATGGGAGCCAAATCTATCAAATTAAAAATGCCTGTGTTTCTGGGTTAATATACAGGGGGTTAAAAAAAAACATATGGGATGGGCACTGCGCTGGGGAAAATGTGCCAATGCAGGCTATTTTTTTAATTTCCATTTGGTTTGAACTGCCTCTGGATACTTGATGTTCCACACGGATGGGTGAGTTTGTCTAATAATAGCTAAGCCACTTGCTTTCCATGTCTACCATAAAACAACGCACTGCCATGATCCGCTTGCTTTCCCCTAATGTTCAAGGTTTAAGCTCCCTTTCTAAACGACTCAAAATATTTTCTCATTATAAGTCTCTGGGAGCCCACATTGTGGCTTTACAGGAAACACATTTTTCCTTCTTTTACTCCCAGATATATTCATAGGGATTTTCAGATTTGTTATTTTGCCAACGCCTCTGGAAAAAAAATAGAGGGGTGGCACTTTGTTTTTCCAAACGGCTATCATTTACTGAAACTAAAGTTTTAAGGGATAGGGAGGGACGATACCTTCTGGTGAAAGGTCATTTGTAAGGAAATATGGTGTCTTTTCTTTTTACTATGCCCCTGCCTTATATCGACACCTTGGTCGGACCACGGTCCTGTGATTCTGACACTCTCTGATTTGGCGGTTAGATTGGTTAAACCACATTGGCGATTAAACAAGTCTTTACTAAGCGACGAGTCCTGTTCCCTGGCAGTGGGTGACCATCTCAAGTTCTACTTTGCAATTAACCACCTCCCGTCCGGCCGTTGTATATAAACGGACGGACGGTGGCAGTGCAGGGTCGGGTGGCAGTTTATAAATGGCCTCCCCACACCCTGCTTGTGCGCGCTCCCTGGGAGCGCGCAGCACAGCGATCCGGTGCCTGCTGTGTCCTCTGGACACCGTGAAACACCAATCGTCAGACGGGACCACTGTACGAGGTCTCAATCATGTGATCACTGATTGGCCAATCAGTGATCACATGCAGAGTAGTGAGCAAGATATCACCTGTGACATCATTGCTTACTACGTGTGAAATCTGTGAATGATCACAGAGGTCACATGGTACAAGGCTATTCACAACAGCCTTGTACCATGTGACAAGCTGTGACCAATCACAGCTCACTCAGTAGTTATCAATGGCTGCAAGAATGCAGCTAGAGAGAAGGAGAAATGATTGCTTTTACATCCTTTGTAAAAGCAATCAGTGTAAAAAAAAAAAAAAAATCTTCATCACCCCCCACAAGTAGTACAGTGTCACCATGGTGACACTGTACTGCTAGGGTGACAGTATGTAAAAAAATAAATATAAAAAAAAGTAAAAACATTTTTTAAAAAATTATAATTTTTGGTTATAAACTAATTTGGGTTATTTTTTTTTTTTTACTAAAAATATAATGGAATACATTTTGGCCAAGATTTATGATGAAATATTATTTATTTGCAAAAATTTATAAGAAAAACATTTTCAAAATTTTTGAACATTTTAATTTACATAGCAAAAAAAATAAAAATCCCAGTGGTGAATAAATACCACCAAAATAAAGCTTTATCTGTCTCAAAAAAATGCTAAAAAATTCATATGGGTACAGTGTTGCATGACCGCGCAATTGTCATTCAAAGTGTGATAGCACTGAAAGCTGAAAATTGGCCTGGACAGGAAGGGGGTAAAAGTGTCCGGACTGGAAGTGGTTAATAAGGCGGAGGATGCGAATCCCTCTATTAATTGGGCAGCCGACAAAGCCTCAGTTAGAGACTTCTTTATCCAGCTGTCCTCCAGAATTAAAAATCTTGCGAGGAGTTGATCTCTTCCAAATCTAGAGAATATGAACCACTGGTCGCCCAACATAAAATTGCCCCGACCTCAGATCTTTTGTATAAGGTGGAGCAAGCCCAGTTGGAACTTAACTTCTTCCTCACCACAAAAGCGGAAAAGCAGTTATGCTGGATGAATCATAGATTTTTTACGTGGCTGGACAGACCAGGTTCCCTTCTAGCGCACAAGCTTACCCCCAAATTCACTCACTCAGCACTGCCCAATCTTCAGCTAAAGGGGGGTACTATCATGCAAGATCCTCAGAAGATCATTTGGGAATTTCATGATTTGTATGCCTCCATATATGGTCCGCCTCGATCAGTGGAACCTTCCTCCATTTGATCCTTTCTGGAGACTTTGCCTATTCCTTCCCTCACTGAAGCCCATAAAGAGCTTATGAAACAGACTATTACTTCTGAGGAGCTCCAAAAAGTTAATAAACTACTATCGTCACATAAATCCCCAGGTCCTGATGGCCTTCTCAACAAATACTACAGAACTGTTTCTGATCATCTTCTTCCTCATATGACGCTATACTTTTAATTCATTGAGAGAGGAGGGAGGGATCCCTTTAGATGAGAACAAGGCATATATTAGTGTTATTCCCAAACCCAATAAAGATTCCACCGATGTCCACAATTATTTCATTAATTAATTGTGACATGAAAATTTTAAAACTTCTAGCCGTATGTCTTAACTCCTTTCTGGCACAATATATTCATATAGACTAGTCGGGATTTATATTGGGTCGTCAAACATTGGACCAGATTTCCAGATCTATTACTCTGATCTCAGCTTGCCCATTCTAATTGGGATGCCCCTCTTTCTCGGGCACTCGTGCTTCTTTCTCTGGACCTTCATAAGGCCTTTGATAGTCTAGCGTGGTGATATTTATTTATTTACCCTGAAGGCCTTTGGATTTGGTTGCACTCGTTATATGATAACCGCTCGACTCAGGTCTCCATTAAAGGTTACAGATCCTCTGTGTTCCCTATGTGAAGAGGCACTAGACAGGGCTGTCCATTGTCTCCACTGCTTTTTGTGCTGGCAATTGAGCCCCTGGCTATGGCAATTTGTTCCCATCCCCAAATCCATGGCATCCGATGCGGACAACAGGAACATAATGGGCCCTATTCGCCGATAATGTTCTTATATATATTACGTCCCCTTTGATAACTATCTCTAATTTACTGTCACTATTACGCCAATTTTCCGCTTTTTCCGGGCTTTCCCTTAATTTCCAAAAAACAACAGCCCTTAATATTTACTTACCCATGTCTGAAGAACCGCAGCTTAGAACTTCCTATGATTTTCAAAGGGCGAGTAAGTCATTACCTTATTTAGGGATACATCTGTCCGCCTCAATCAAGACACTATACCAAGCTAACTACCCTCCCCTCTTTAAAACACTCAAAGACGATCTTTGCCGTTGGGCGAACTATTCCTTATCATGGTTTGGCAGAGTCAATTCAATTAAAATTATGTTTTTTCCCCGATTGCTATACTATTTCTGGACTCTACTGGTGTCGACTCCGAGACAAGAATTGCAGCATCTACAAGCTAAGGTTCTCCATTTTGTTTGGAATAATAGATGGCCTTGGATGAACCTGAAGACATTGTATGCTTCCAGACCGTGAGGTGGTATTGGCCTTACTAATCTCCATGCCTTCTTCCAGGTTGCACAAATTGCCAATTTGGCTTACACCACTGCAGGGGGAAATATTCCTCTCTGGGTGTCTATCGAAGCTCTCTCCTCTCATCCTCTAGCTGTTGGGGCATTACTTTGGCTTCCCAATCGATTGCACCCCCTTCCTATATTGTGCCCCACTCTGACGTTTTCTTTGGTAGTTTGGGACAGGGTACACCATTGTAAGTCATTGGCATCTCCACATACACATGTACACAGCTCCATTTTTTTACAAACCTGTATTTGTGCCTGGATTAACATTGGCCCCTTTTCAGTGGTGGATCAATAAAGGCTTGTTGCGGATAGGAGACTATCTTAATGGTGCTTGCATACATTCTTTACAATATTTTAAAGACAAGCTGCATATGCCTACCTCTGAAATCTTCAGATATAACCAGATTGTCTCATTTTTCCGCTCAAAGCTTACTTTATTGGATAAGTCACCTTTGCACACCTCCGTTGAACTTTGTTGCCAGAATAGGGATTTCCCAAGAGGCTGCGTCTCCACAGTATATGCTCTTCTCACTGATCCGAATTGTAAACTTCCCCATATGGAGTATTGGGAATGTGATTTAGCTGTCAATTATGAATTATCGGATTGGCAAGATATTGCTCTGGCACTATCAAATTTCTATCACTACTACCCTAATTGAAGCAAACTATAAAACTTTCTTGAGATGGTATTTGGTCCCTACTCCGATTGCGAGGATGCATCCGTCTGCTTCTGCAATGTGTTTCCGGTGTTGTGGCCAGGTGGGGTCTATGTATCACATCTGGTGGCAATATCCGATTGCTACCTGGTTTTGTATTTGCATATTTAATTTTGTAAATTCAGTGGTGGGAGTAAATATTTGCAGATCCCCAGAGATGGCGCTCTTTCATAAATTTCCAGATAATGTTCCCAAGAAATCCCGTAAGTTGATCATTTACATGCTTCCGGCAGCTAGAATTACTATAGCTAGCCATTCCACTTGATTATGTTAAAAAGAAACTAAACTGGACTATGGTTAATGACAAACTCACCTGTATCCTGCACAATAATTAAAAAAAATTGATAACACATGGAACCTGTGGATTCAGTACTTTTCTGTGCCTTAATGCCCCTCATCTCGACCCTCTCTTACACACTTTTCTTTGCTTTCTCTTTTTCTTTCCTCTATTCTGAATTGTTCCTTATATATTATTTAGGTGAGATACACAAACACTGGTTGTAATATGCGTTTTGCCTTAAATGTCAATTGTTTGTGGCACACTTCGTTATCTGTGTCTTATATTTGTATGTATGATGATACACTGTTTATTCGTACTACTTGTTTTCGTAAAACTACTCAATAAAAAAACCTCATTGGAAACTAAATTCCATTTGGCCATTTGTTAAATGCTTAACCACTTGCCTACAGAGCACTTATACCCCCTTCCTGCCCAGGCCAATTTTCAGCTTTCAGCGCTGTCACACTTTGAATGACAATTGCGCAGTCATGCAACAGTGTACCCATATGATATTTTTATAATTTTTTTGAGACTGATAGAGATTTCTTTTAGTGGTATTTAATCACCTCTGGGTTTTTTATTTTTTTGCTAAACAAACTAAAAACAACTGGAAATTTTGAAAAAAAAAAACACTGTTTCTTAGTTTCTGTTATAAAATTTTGTAAATGATTTTTCTCCACTGATGCGCATTAATGAGGTTGCAGTGATGGGCACTGATAGGCGTCACTGATAGGCATTGACAGGCATCACTGATGGGCACTGAAAGGCAGCACTCATATATAGCACTGATAGACGGCACTGACAGGTGGCACTGATAGGCGGCACTGACTGGCACTGTTAGGTGGCAATGGCTGGCACTGTTAGGCGGCATTGATAGGCAGCACGGATTGGCAGCAGTGATAAGTGGCACTGATTAGCAGCAGTGATAGGCAGCACTGGCTGGCACCGATAGGTGGCACTGAAAGGTAGCTCAGATGGGCACTGATATGTGGCATTGATGTGCACTGGTAGGCACTGACATGTGGCTCTGATAGGCACTGGCAGGTGGCAATGATGGACACTGACTGATGGGGCTACTTTGATTATCAGGGCACACTGATCATCAGTACCATGATGATTAGTGTACATGTCCGCTCTGAGTAATGCCGATTACCGGCTGTCCTCTCCTCACGAGATGTCAGCGTGACAGCTCATGGGGAGAGAAATGCAGATAACCGCCATTTCCTTATTTACATGTGATCAGCTGTGATTGTATACAGCTGATCATATAACAGAGCCGACTTCTTCGGCTCTTTCCGTTGATAGGTGATCCACTGTGTCCCAGGGACACAGCGCACCACCGATCGTTGTGCTGCGCGCCCTCGGGGGCGTGCATGTGTGGTTAGAGTGGGAGGACATCACATAACGTCCTCCCAGAATGAGAGAACAGCATTGCGCCCATCATTTCCTTATTTGGCGGGCGGGAGGCAGTTAAAATGGGACATTAAAAAAAAAAATCAGAATTCCTTTAAATAACATGCCTGGAGGATGCCCTAGTCCTGTCTTTAAAGTGGCGCATCTCTGTGATGTACAGAAGATGCAGCAAAAGCACTGAAATTTACAAAGGAAAAAAAGTGTTTAAAATTGCCATCAAAAGATAGTACTGGCTTCTTTATTTTTAAAATAAAAACAGCACAAAGAATCCTCCAGAGGTCTGCTATGTATTTTGGGGGTCTTTGAAGTGGTCTGTGTGCTGTTTTTTACTTTGTAAATTTCATCTTTGCTATAGCGCATCCTATAACAAGAATTTAAAAAAATCCCCCCAAAGCCCCCAAAAATACATGCAAGACTTTTAGTCTGGTATGAATTTTAAGGGGGTAAAAAAAAATACATGAGGGCCCCCAAGAAAAGTCTGTATGGATTTTAAGGGGCATCTCTAAACAAAAAAAGTGTGAGGTCCTCCTATAAATCTATGCCAAAACCTTAAACCGAGCATGCAGCCCAGCTGGCCAGGAAAGGGGGGGGCCAGTGTGTGCCCCTTCTGCTGAACTATAGCATGTGGGCATGCTTTTCCAGGAGGAAACCAGGTTGATGAGAACAAGGGCATCTTTCCCACAACCCAGACCAGTTGTTGTGGAGTTCTGTGAGTTTGGGGCCTATTGTAAACTGACCACGGGATTTGGGCCCCCCTGTGGTGCATAGTACTCCATTTAATCACAAAAAACATTGTAACCTAGAAATAAGGACACCCAAATGTTTGACAAGTTCTTTATTAAAAAAATAAAACCCATTCAAAAGGCCCTCATTTCAAATGTATCATCCATTATGATGATGACTTTTACAAAAAAAAAGGCCCCACAGTACCACTCAACCAGATGTTGGAGACTAAGAGGGGGGATTTGCCTCTGGGGCCACTTTGCCAACAAATCTCCTCCTTTAACCAAGCAGTCAACAATCTGCAGGAGGGTCATTTCCAGTTGGAAGGCCGCAAACAATCCATGGCCGCCTCCTCTGCAACTTCTGCACCTGCTGCAGCTCCTGAACCCTCAACATCTGAACGAACTACATCCGCACCTACTGTGATCGTGCCACCACCAGAACCCTGAGCTTCAACTCCAAAATGGTTCTCCGGTGATCAGCACACGTTCCAGAACTATTTTTCCCTGCAACCACGGACTTTCTCGCTTGAATCCACTAAAGTAGGGTTTGACATTTCACTGCTTCTCGGAGAGCCACAGTCCTGGGCCCATTGACCTCTGGATTAGAACAGTCCTTTCTTGAACACTATAAAGTCATTCTTTGAAGCAATTGCACAGCTCTATGAAGATCTGCTAGTGCTGAATCCACTCTACATGTTCTCCAGCAAAGTTGTCAACCTGTCGACGATTGTCACAGAATTCCACAAGTGGAGCTTCGACACTGGCTGGAATGATGCAGCCCAATGACATTAATTCCATTTGGGCCTATTTGAAGGCCTTAAAGATGAACTTGCTAGAGGGGGGTTCCCAGTTCTCTTGATTACCTAATTAGCCTATCCAGCTTGATCGCAGACTCCAGGCGAGCGAGAGATCCAGTATCACTAGACCTACCTGGATGTTGCCACAAGTATCATCAGCTCCTGTACCTCCTCCACTTGCCAACGTACCCATGCCCTCTGATGTAGAACCAATGCAGCTAGGACTCATACATTCACCACTCACCAGTGAGGAGAGACTGCGCAGACACTGGAATAACCTGTGCCTTTACTGTGGGGAAGCAAGCCACTACCTCCAAAACTTTGCTGTGAGGCCTATTAAGTTTAAAACTGCTCCCTCTATGCATTTTGCCAACTGCTTTGTGGGAAATAAATCTGCTCACATTACCTTATCTCTCTTACTACAGACGTCTGGAAAGAACATCCAGGTTCCAGCTATCATTGACTCCAAGCCTGCAGCTGCTTTATGGATACCAACTTTGCTCAGAAGCACCAGATTCCCCTGCAACCTAAGATCCATCAATCTAACTAGCTGATGGAGCTCATTTTAAGTCTGGACCAATAACTCAAGAGACTTAGCCGCTACTGACTTCATCTGATACTGATAACCAAGAATATTTGTGCTTGGACATTATTCCATCTCCCCTGTTCCCTGACATTCTGGGTATTCCCTGTTTACAAGTGCACAACCCACAGATAAACTGGGGATCAGGGGAAGTGACATTTCCATCTACTTACTGCCAACAGCATTGCTTCCAGTCAATGTCCATTAAACCTATGCCTGTTCTTGGTCTGCACTCTGATCCTTCTGTCTCAGAGCTTGTTCCTTATAGCATACCACCAGTTTATCTTTGATAAAAAGAAGGCTGACATCTTGCCACTCCATCAGCCATATGATTGTCCAATTGAAATGCTGTCAGGGGCTGAAATACCTTTTGGGCTCATCTTCCCCTCTCTGAACTGGAACTTTAAGCTCTGAGCCAATATATTGATGAAAATTAGGAGTTCATTCGGCCTTCCACATCCCCTACAGGAGCTGGTAAATTTTTTGTACAAAAGAAGGATCACTCCCTTCATTCCTGTGTCGATTATAGGGAATTAAATAAAATCACATTAAAAAAAAGCTGTGCTTTGGGACAGCAAAAGTATTCACAAAACTTGACTTATAAGGGGCAAACAACCTGGTGCGGATTCGTGAAGAGGACCAATGGAAGACAGCCTTTCGCATTTGATTCGGCCACTTCAAGTTATTATCTAGTTATGCCTTTTGGGTTGTGTAATGCACAAGCAACCTTTCAGAATTTCATAAACAATATTTTCAGAGACTTTCTGGATCTGTTTATGATTGTGTACCTTGATGACATCCTCATATTCTCAATATCCATAGAGGTGCACCATGAGCACGTGGTCATCTACAAGAGCGTAGACTATATGCAAAAGCTGAACAATGGGCATTTGGAAAAGAACAATCCAGTTTCTGGGACTTATTATTTCTATCTCGGGCATTTCCATGGACCCCCCGAAAGTCAAGGCTATCCTTGCGTGGCCTTTACCAACAGACAGAGCACACAGAGATTTCTATGGCATATTTATTAAGATTTTCTCTGCCATAATTTCTCCCATTACCCAGCTGACAAACAAAATATTCTCTTTCAGTGGATATCTTCGGCACAAGCTGCATTTTTTTTTTAATTTAAATATTTATTAATTTTTCATATTATTACAAAAAAAAAATTCCATAAAAAGGGACACAATACATATAATATTCCTTACATTTCCACCCTGCCCCTTCTTATAACTCTTTTCTTTCCCTCCCCTCCCCTCCCAACCCATTCCCACCCCCCCTCCCCCTCCCTCCCCCTCCCTCCCCTCTGCAAGTTCTCCAATCTCTCAAGGCCCAATAGCTTTAAATAACTTTCTAGTTTATAGTTTTCTATATTTCTCTTTCAATCCTGATTTTTTCCCACTTTTCCCATCTCGTATAGTATATTCCCAACCTATCTTCCTGCATATAGTAAGATTTTTCCATTCTACTAATCTGATTTACTCTATTGATCCAGTCTTCCACCTTCGGCACCTCTATTTTCTGCCAATACTTGGGTATCAAGCCTTTTGCAGCATTTAAATAGTACCATACGCCTGATTCTTTGTATTTATTTACTGTTGTCTCAACATTATGTAGGAGACACACCGTTGGGTCTAACCCTATGTCATTTCCAGTTATTATTTCTATTAACTTAACTATTGTCTTCCAGAAAGCCTGAATTTTCGGACATTGCCACCATATGTGAAACACCGTGCCCATCTCCCCACATCCTCTCCAACACATTTTTGAATTCTCCCCACTCATCTTGTGCTCAATACTCGGTGTAATATGCCAACGTGTCAAACACTTATAATTAATCTCCACCTCTTTCATGCTAATATTCTCGTGTATCAATCTGAATATCTTGTTCTGTTGATCCTCATCTAACACCACCTCCATATCTCTTTCCCATTTCGTTATAAAAATTAACTTTGTGTCTGTGTCTAATTCTGTGAGTATTCTATAAATTTTAGCAATACCATGTTTCCCATCTCTACGAGTTTCTAACAACCTTTCAAACATATTCCACTCCTTTTTTAATCTCATGGGTTTTGGTAGTTTTCCAATAAAACATTTTAACTGATGATATCTCCACTCGTCTATTCCAGTAAAAATGTCTCCCTTCTTCTCTTTTAGTTCTTTAAATGATCTCAATTCCCCCTCTACCAGTACATCTCTCAGTTGGATATCCTCCCTTTTAAACCATCTCCCTGATATCTCATCCTTTCCTGGAGGGAAATACTCAGTATTTACAAGAGGCATTAATATAGAGTTGAATTCCCATTTCATATTTTTGTGTAAATTATCCCATACCCTTAAAACATTTAAAGTGTAAATACTTGTGCTTTCTTTAATTCTTCTAAAATGTGCTGGGACCCATATCATTTTACTCAAACTAATCCCACTCAGTTCATTTTAAATTTTTACCCAACTCTTCCCCTTATGATTAAATGTCCAATCATAGATTCTTGCTAAAATTGCTGCTTTATAATATCTCTTGACATCAGGTAGTCCCATTCCTCCTCTCTCTTTAGTCCTGCTCAATGTTTCGTATGATATTCTTGGTTTTTTATTCCTCCAGATATATCTTGTTAACTTTTTTTTATTATCTTAAAAAAAACCTCTGGGAGTTTAACTGGAACCATTTGGAATCTATACAGTATTTTAGGTATAATTACTATTTTAACTAGGTTTATACGTCCTATCCATGATGGGTTTCCTCCTACTAATATTTTTAATTCTTCCTTGATCTCATTTATCAAAGAAATATAGTTTAATCTATACAGTTGTTTATGTGAGATAGCAAGTTTTATTCCTAGGTATTTTAGATCTTTTTCTCTCCATATAAAGGGGAATTCCTTTTGTAGCTTTTCCTTTTCACTCTTTGATATGTTGATGTTCAAGATCTCTGTTTTTGTTGGATTAATTTTTAAATTCGATAGTTCACCATACTCCTTCAAGATCTTCATTATATTTGGTAATGTTATTCGGGGGTTGTCTACATAAAACAATAGGTCATCCGCGAAGGCCGCTACTTTGTATTCTATATTTTCTATCTGGATTCCCTTTACTGCTCCACTATTCCTTATCATTGACAACAAGGGTTCCAATGACAAAACATACAACAGGGGGGACAGTGGGCAGCCCTGTCTTGTTCCATTGGACATCCCAATGGGTTCCGACCTCTCCCCATTTACCGTAATAATTGCGGTGGGCTCCCTATATAGTTTACCTATCCACTCACGCATTCTCTCTCCAATCCCCAACACTTCTAAGTTGTCCATCATGAAGCCCCAGTCCACTCTATCGAACGCCTTTTCGGCATCAATCGACAATAGTACCTCCGGGGCTTTCCCTTTTCTACTTTTCTGAATAAGCATTAAAGTTCTCAACCCGTTGTCTCTACCCTCTCTCCCTGGGACAAAGCCCACCTGATCACCATGTATCCATTCAGGCATTAGGTCTTTCAGCCTATTTGCTAGGACCTTTGCGTACAACTTAGTATCGGTGTTCAATAATGAAATTGGTCTATAGCTGGAACACTGAGAAGGATCTTTTCCCTCCTTGTGAATGAGTACGACATGGGCCTGAAGAGATTCTCTTCTCCCTTCCATCCCTCCTCCCAACTCGTTCATATACTTCTTCAGCTTAGGTAGCAATATTTCACTGTATTTTTTGTAGTACTTAACTGTATACCCATCCGGTCCTGGACTTTTTCCACCCCCTGTACTTCTTAATGCAGCTTTTATTTCATCCTGGGAAATTTCCACATCTAAGGAGTTCAATTGTACTTCCTTTAACTTTGGTAATCCTGCATTTTTTAAATATATCATACTTTTTTCGTTGATATCTTTTCCATTTTCTTTTGTAGAGCCTTGGGGACTAATATTATACAGCTTTCTATAGTATTCTGTGAACACTTTAATAATCTCTTTAGTTGAGTGTACCAACTCCCCCTTAGGGTTTTTTTTATCTTCTCTATATAATTTCTATTTTTCTTTTTATTCAGAGCTCTCATTAAGTATTTTCCTGGTCTGTCTCCCCATCTATATCTTTCACTTAGTACTTTATTATATACTCTTCTCCTCTCCTCTCCTCTTCCATCAATCTCTCTAGCTCATCTTTTTTATCCATTAACTTCTGTCTTATTTCTCTTGTTATTTTCTTCTTTTGTGTCTGCTCCAAATCCAGAATTTCTTTTAGGAGCCCACTAACCCTCTCTCTTCTTTCTCTTTTCTTCCTTGCTCCCATCGCCATCAGGATTCCTCTTATATATACCTTGTGGCTTTCCCATACTGTGGCTGTCGATACTTCCTCTGTCTCATTCTCCTTAAAATATACCTTGATCTCTTCCCCAATCTTCTGAGCTATTTCCTCATCCATGAGAAGGGCCTCATTTAACCTCCATCCTAAGCCTCCCGTCCACTGTCTTCCCTATCCCATTTTCATGATGACAGGGGCATGGTCCGAGAATGTACTCATCTCTATTTCTATTTTAATCAACAGTTCTATGAGTTGATGATCTATTAAAATATAATCCAATCTCGAGTATGTCTCATGTGCATTAGAGAAGAAGGTATAGTCTCTGTCTTTCATATGCATTATTCTCCAAGTGTCCACCAGTTGGTACTCGTGGATCACTTTTTTCAAAGCTCTCAGAGACCTACCACCTTCTCTCTGCACAGGGGAGGGTGCATCCTTTTGTGGGTCCATACAGAGATTTAAATCTCCGGTTACTATCAAACCCCCTTTTTTGAAGTCTATCAGTTTTTTCAACAGGCCCTTCAAATAGATCTCCGGCTTTTTGTTGGGGCAATATATATTGGCTAACGTACACTCGATTCCCTGTAATTTACCTTTCAAAAATAGGAATCTCCCCTCCGGATCGGTCTTTCTATCCTCCAGCTCAAATCTCATATTCTTTGCCAACCCTATTGCCACCCCTTTTGCTCTTTTGATTGGAGAGTCGGCGTAATACCATGTTGGATAATATTTGGATTTTAATTTCACATTTGACTCTATCTCAAAATGTGTCTCCTGTAAGAATACCACTGACGTTGCCCTATGGTGTAATTCTTTAAACAACTTAAATCTTTTCCCAGGACAATTCAGCCCATTCACATTATATGTTATAAACTATATTTCTTCCATCCTTCTTAATTCTGTCTATCTCTCCTCTAATACACCTCCTCCTATTAGGCCATACTATCTTGCAGCATATTAACCCAACCTCCCCTCCCCCCTCTCCCTCCCACCCAACCCCCCTCTCCCCCCCCGCCCCGTCCCCCTCCACCCCACCCACCCCACCCATCTCCCTCTCTTTTTTTCCCCCTACCCGTTTTTAGGCTTAAAAACTGCCTACTAATCATTTGTGGGTATATTCCCACCATTGATTTAAAATTTTGGGGATAGGCTCCGCCCATGGCCGGCTCACCTCTCCTCTGACCTCCCCAGCTCCCCTCTCTCTATCAACTTGACTCAGAGAAAAATCTTCACTACCACATCAACCGGAACACCAGGGGAGCTACCACATCGACAGAGGTGGGGCCAGGGGGGCGCGAGAGAGAGAAGGAAGAAAAAAAAAAAAAAAACCTTCTCAATTCTCCCTCCTTTCCCTCCCCACCCCGGGCCCCCCCTCTCTCCCCCCCGACCCGCTGCCAGTCCTCTTTTCTTGTATCTTCTGTTTATCCTTTTTCTTCTTCCCACCCAGCTATCTCCATTCTTTGCAAATCCAATCTGTCACAAAAATCTCTCAGTTCCTCCGGGAATCTCAGATAAGCTGTAACGCCATTTTTCCAGCCAATTAAGCATGCTGGAGGGCCCCATCTATACTGCACATTCTGTTTTCTCATTTGCTCCAACAGGGGTCTCAGAGATCTCCTTCTCCATAGGGTCTCTGGTGTTAAGTCCGCATAAATTTGAATAGTTATATCTCCATACTTAATTAGTGATCTTCCTTTACTCTTCCTCCATATCTCTTCTTTGATCCCAAATTTTTGGAACTGGACAACTGTGTCTCTCGGTCTCTCTTTTTCAGTAGCCTGTTTAAACTTTCCTATTCTGAACACTCCATCCAATTTGATCCCGTCTGTTTCAGGTCTGTCTCTTATGAAGTTTAAAATTTTTATAACTAGTTCATGCAGTGTTTCCCCTTTTACCGACTCTGGAATTCCTCGAACTCTAAGGTTACACCTTCTGTCTTTATTTTCTTGAACTTCCATTCTATAGAGCAACTTTTTCTGAGTAATCTCCAAATGGGTTATTTTTTTCCCTAGATTATCTATGGTTTGGGCCTGGTTTTTAAGTTTCTCCTCTGTTTCTTCCAGTCTTGATAACAGGTGTCCTAGATCTTTCCGTATAGCTGTCATTTCATGTTTTATCATTTTCTCCAGACTTTGAAACATTTCTATCATCTTTCTTATTTGGTATTTGTAGTTCACCATCAATTTCTTTTTTTTCCATGCCATCTACTATTTGTTGACTACAACTACTATTTATACTCAATGATAATCTAGGGCTATTTCCCAAACTAGTGTCCATTTCCCCTTTTGCACTTGCGCCTTGGGACCTTTCTGGAGTAGTATTTCCATATGATGTAAACTTCTTTATTGTGCCTGTTTGAGACCCTTTGAGCCCTGCTCCCTTAGGGCCTTTATTCTTCATTTCTTCTGTATGTCTTATTTTCTTCTATATTCTCAAGATAGGATTATACTGATCATTTATAATTTATGAACCCGGCAGGCCTGCTATTTTTTCTTGCGTTTTGCCCTCCTGAGTCTCCTGGGTCTCTTCGCTTCTACTCTTCTTAAACCCTGGGAATCCCCCCTCCTCTCCTTCACCCCTTGCTCCCCTATAACACTCAGGGGTCTACTATACAACAAGCTCTCACTCACCCTTCACCTTTCTGGACGGTGGCTTCAAGCTTTGGATGGAGGACTTTCTTAGCAGCTCAGTCCTAGGGGGATTCCTCTGGGTTTCGAACAACCTTCATCGTTTTTTTCCCTTTATTTCCTATATTTTTTTTTTTCTTTTCTTTGCCTTTCCTTTTGGGTTCCGTCCCAGGAAAGTAGGGTGGGTCTCTTGGTTCTCCTGGGTCTACCAGACCCAGGATCGGTCAGCCGGCCGAGGGGTACTGCCAAAACTAAGCCGGCGGCTCCCTCTCACATCAGGCAGCCGACCGGCTTTTTTTCCTCCCAGTGATCCTCCGCAGCTGGTCACGTGTTCCCGCCGCGTCTCCTCATCTCCCAGCCGCCCGGATCTCTCTCTCCTGAAGCTCCGGGTGGATCAGCACTTCACCACGGTCTCCATCCAGCTCTCATCCCCGGGTCTCCGATCTCTCCTCCACGGCTCTCCACACTCCGGTGAGTCAGCTTGTACAACCCTGCTCCATAGGGTCGCTGGGGAGGTCAGGAGTGGAGGCTAGCAGAGAGCTAGTGCCACACGCTCCCCATAGCCGCCATGTTCAGGCTCCTCCCCCCCACCGGGCTCTGTTCCGGCACAAGCTGCATTTGACCAGCTAAATACTTTGTCCACCACAGCACCAATTCTGCGACACCCAGACCCTGCATCACCTTATGTTCTCGAGGTGGATGCTTCAGAAAATGCAGTAGGTGTCATCCTGTCACAGCGCCAGGGCGTGAATTCCCTCTTACATGCTATCACTTTCTTTTCTAGAAAACTTAGCCCTGCAGAAAATAATTATGATGTAGGGGATCGTGAGCTTCTGGCAATTAAGTCAGCCCTGGAAGAATGGTGCTACTTGCTAGAAGGGACAGCTCACCCTATTTTGATTTTCACAGATCATAAAAATTTAGATTTACCTCCAAACAGCCAAGCGATTAAGACCTCATCTAAGCAGGTGGGCATTATTTTTCTCTTGCTTCACTTTCCTCATAACTTATAGGCCAAGTTCCAAGAATGGCAAGCCAGATGCATTATCACGCATGTATCCAGAAGATGAAGTGCCTTTTCAATCAGACACAATTTTGCCAGCCCAAAGCTGTTTGCTGCTTCAAGCAGATCTGATTACTCAGATAAAGCTGGCATCTGTAAAGGGTGTCCTACCAGAAAATGTCTGTCTTCAGGAACAAGGAGGTCTGTTTCTGCATAACCAGAAGGTGTTTGTACCTCCAAATGTATGTTACAGAATCCTTAGTTTATGCCATGACCATCCTTTGGTGGGACATTTTGGGGTATCCAAAACAACGGAACTTGTACAATGCTCCTTTTGGTGGCCTAGTTTACGGTCAGACTGTCAAAATTATGTCAGGACCTGTGAAGTTTGCATTCGAAGCAAGAATGACAAAATCAAATCCTGGGGCTTGCTAAGGCTCTTACCCATTCCCAGAAGGCCTTGGGAAATGTAGAAGACGATAAAAGAAAGAGCGCACCAACCTTGCACATTACCTCAGTAAACAATTAGTAATTTTATTAAAGAAATATACTCACGAGAGTAGTGATAAAACAGGCATAAAATAACCATAGTCTACACAGGGTTACAGGTCACATGCAAATTCCATCCAAAGGGGAGATACTAAACTGGCTGTAATACTGACACTCAGTGGCTGAATGCATCCTAGATATGGGAACTGTGCCGTATTGAGGCTTTATCTGCCAAACCAAGCCCTGATGAAGAAGGGATCACCCTTCGAAACACTGTATAACACATACAGTATATGTACCTATAAGGTGAGGAAACAACCATTGTGACAAAATAACATACCTAGACAGCAATCCACAACCATGTGGATAAATTCTAAATCTTGAAAGTGTGGTATCTTTCGGTCATAAGGTAGTGTACCCTTAACTCTTACTATAATAATACACTAATTCACTGAGCATACCACAAAAAGATCTGTCTATGATATGTAATGTGGGTACACCCATCCATGTGGCTATAACACACCACTAATGGACAGGCCCCATAATCCAGATATCCACAAAAATACCTCTCTAGGGATGATCACATATATTTCCCAATATAATTGGGTATTCCTCTATCATAACAAAAATCAAGGTAAGGCAAGAAAAATTGCATATGATCAAAAAAAAAGAAGAAAGAAGGTGCACCCAAATCAAAAGTAACCTAACATGTTTCACTCCTTGAATGGAGGTTCATCAGAGGTGAATAAAATAAATAAAATGGTGAGCAAAGCAACAAGTGAAGTCACATGGTTGATGAAGATCATTGGACTGAACATTACACATAACCGAATGACAACTCCCTGAGTTATCATCAACTAAGTAAGGCAAGCGACAGAAATAGTGGTGACAACATTGCTCAAATATATCCATACTTGGGCAGTAACCCTTCCAATCTCTGCCCATTTGCTTACATGGCTTTGGACTCCTGGCCATGTGAGTGAATAGGCTGGGTGGCATCATTGCTTGAAAAGGACATGGTGGGCACAAGCACCCACTGCTTCCTTAGCAACCATTGACAACCAGAAGCTATCACATTCATCCAGGCTATCTGAACAGCTGGTGTGTGGTCTTAATTTATGTTTAGATTGAACCCTGAGCCTATCTCTACTTCTGAATGACCAAACAGTCTAAGAATGAGCTGGTGTATTTGCCAGATTCAGGTACAGTATATTATAAAACTGTTATGTATTAGTGAAAAAGTTTTTGCATCTGACTACAGAACAAAATTGCAAACTGTAATTTAATGACAAAAAAAATAAGTCTTGGTCCAAGGTACTATCATTCACAGGTTCCCTTTTAATGTCTTCATTCCAAGCTGTACCAAACTATCTTGGTCTTCCTGATATGCATGTGATACTCCCCTTATCCTTATGTGACAGTGCTGGTGCTAGATTGTTAGCCCAAAAATTTTCCATGGGGCCATAGGGGAGCTCTGAACTTTGTGTAAACTCAATGTAGAGTTTTTTTTGTCACTTAACAGGTAGTCTCCTTTACTCTTTTTCCTAGAGGCTGAATAGTTCAAAGGGGGACAACATTAAAAAAGTATGTGCTGCTGGGAGGGAGGGGAATGAAAGAAAAAGGTGCTGTTGTTTTGCATGGACAAAGTACCAGTTTGCTCTAAGGTTTCTTTTTTTTAACCACTTCCAGACCGGACACTTTTACCCCCTTCCTGACCAGGGCAATTTTCAGCTTTCAGCACTATCACACTTTGAATGACAATTGCGCGGTAATGCCACACTGTACCCAAATTAATTTTTTACCATTTTTTTGAGACAGATAAAGCTTTATTTTGGTGGTATTTATTCACTGCTGGGATTTTTATTTTTTTTGCTATGTAAATGATAAAGTCCAAACATTTTGAAAAAAAGTGTTTTTTTTTTTTAAATTTTGCAAATAAATAATATTTCATCATAAATGTTGGCCAAAATTTATTCCGTTATCTTTTTAGTAAAAAAAAAATCCAAATTAGTTTATAACCAAAAATTATAATTTTTAAAAAAATTTTTACATTTTTTTTTTTATATTTTTTATTTTTATTTTTTTTCTACATACTGTCACCCTAGCAGTACAGTGTCACCATGGTGACACTGTACTACTTGTGGGGGGTGATGAAGGTTTTTTTGAGACAGATAAAGCTTTATTTTGGTGGTATTTATTCACTGCTGGGATTTAAATTTTTTTTGCTATGTAAATGATAAAGTCCAAACATTTTGAAAAAAAGTGTTTTTTTTTTTTAAATTTTGCAAATAAATAATATTTCATCATAAATGTTGGCCAAAATTTATTCCGTTATCTTTTTAGTAAAAAAAAAATCCAAATTAGTTTATAACCAAAAATTATAATTTTTAAAAAAAAATTTCCATTTTTTTTTAATATTTTTTATTTTTATTTTTTTTTCTACATACTGTCACCCTAGTAGTACAGTGTCACCATGGTGACACTGTACTACTTGTGGGGGGTGATGAAGGTTTTTTTTTTTTTTTTTACACTGATTGCTTTTACACCCATATAGGATGTAAAAGCAATCATTTCTCTTTCTCTCTGTCTGCATTCTTGCAGTCATTGAGAAATACAGAGTGAGCTGTGATTGGTCACAGCTTGTCACATGGTGCAAGGCTGTTGTGAATAGCCTTGTACCATGTGACCTCTGTGATCATTCACAGAATTCACACGTAGTAAGCAATGATGTCACAAGTGACATCTTGCTTGCTACTTTGCATGTGATCACTGATTGGCCAATCAGTGATCACATGATCGAGACCTTGTACAGAGGTCCCGTCCGATGATCGGTGTTTCACTGTGTCTGGAGGACACAGCGGGCACCGGATCGCGGTGCTTTGCGCTCCCAGGGAGCACGCACAAGCAGGGTGCGGGGAGGCCGTTTATAAACGGCCACCCGACCCTGCACTGCCACCGTCCGGCCGTTTATATACAACGGCCGGTCAGGAAGTGGTTAATAGATGATAGATATTTTAAAAAGCTACCGGATTTCTTTTTTTACATGCATGTACTTAAATGGTATTAACAAAATTATATCTATAGATAATCTATAATGTATGAGTTGTGACAATGTAATTCCTGGAATGCCTGCTACATAGCACTCTAGTGGTGAGTCAGCCAGCCATTCGCACTTGAGCATGTTCACACATGTTCTAACTTGCACTTCAAGTTGCAAGACCAGTTGATTCAGTCTTTGCGGAGTAGTGTTGTGCTGTTTGCAGAAATCAAGTGACAGGAATCTGGAGCAACGGATTAACATAACATTTTGCATGAAAATTGGCAACAGTGCAAGTGAATCTTTAGCTTCGTTACAACAGGCGTATGGTGAACATTCCAGAAGAATTCAAGTGTTTTTGAATGGAGTAGGTGGCTTAAGGAGGGCTGGGAAGATGTCCAAAATGATGAAAGAAACAGGCAGTCAGAAATGCAACATTGTTGCTTGGAAATTTTGAAATAATTAAGGTAATCTGTTCATAGGAAAATTCTTGAACTATGGCCTGACAAGTGGATTCTCCACCATGACAATGCTCCTGCACATAATGCTTTAAGTGTTTATCAGTTTCTGGTCAGAAATCTATTCCAAAAGTTGACCAAGCACCTTATTCACCTGACTTAACACCCTGTGACTTTAGACTGTTACCAAAATTAAAAAATACCTGAAAAAGAACATATATTTTTGACATTCAGGACATTGCATGCTGTGACAAAGGTACCGCGCAGGGCTTCTGAAACTGAATTCCAGGAAAGTTTCTAGAAGTGGCACATTCATCTAGAAAAGTGCATTGCTTCACAAGGGGACTACTTTGAAGGTGACAACAGTCGCTAGTGTATATGTAAGCAAACTTTTTTTTACAGTCAATTCCAGGAATTAAATTGTCACAGCCCGTGCCTGTCTGGGCCTTTCACAAGTATTTAAAAAATGACATAGGTTGTTTGTTTTGTTAGAGAATTGATAATTTTACAAATTGTTTAACTGTGTGATCATTTTTACATTTTACATTTTAACTAAATATGGAGCAAAAACTTTCATTTTGGATAGAGTAGGGGAGGAGTTAAAACTACTTTCCATTTTTTTTTAGAGATTCAACTTCACTTTCTGTGCTGTAGAATTAACGGGATGTAAAAAGATATATTTTCAATATGTGGGAAATACCTTCTCAGATAGTTGTCATAAGAACAAGTGTCCCCCTTGAAATATTTTTCCTTTTGTTTCTGTTCTGATGTTAATTTTTGGATCTAAAAGGGGAAGTCCCGCTTTTCCTCCTCCTAACCCCCTCCCATATTTGGAATGCTTTTTTTGGGGGAGGTAACAGGTATCTGATTATGACAGGTACCTGCTCCCACTTTTGGTCTTATTGACACAGCGAGGGGAAGTTTGACCTCCTCCCTCCTTCCCCCGCAGCCTCTTGTGACATGTCACAGGTCCCAGGAGACTGTGGGACCATTCACGAGTGCAGCTCAGCTCTCATAACATGTGCAGTAGGCAGCCAGGTGTGAAGCTGCAAGGAGTCACAGTTGACTGCCAACATTTAAGACTCCGGCGCCTGGACCGGAGTAACGGCAAAGAGCTGGGTCGGGTGAGAACATGGCTGGAACTTGAGACAGAAAAGTGTTTTTTTTTGTTTTTTTTAAAAGCAGCAGCTACAGTATTCGTAGCTACTAGTTTTTAAATTTTTGTTTACTGGATGATCCTCTTTAACTTCACTTTTATGCCCTGGCAACATTGGTATCTAGGACAATTCAAGAGCATAAAATCCTAACGCTGACGTACAAAGCTGTCCACCATACTGCCCCGAACTACATCACTGACCTAATATCCAAGTACCGCCCAGCACGCACACTCCGCTCCTCACAAGACCTCCTTCTCTCTAGTTCCCTGGTCTCCTCCTCCCATGCCCGCCTCCAGGACTTCTCCAGGGTGTCACCCATCCTCTGGAACTCCCTGCCCCAACCCATCAGAGTATCACCTACTCTCCTCTCCTTTAGGCGCACCCTGAAAACCCATCTCTTCAGGGAAGCCTACCCCACCCCCTGCTAACTTGCCTCCCTCCTCCACTCTTCCTACCACTCCATCCCCCACAGCTATCTCCTCCTGTGCCACCACCCCCTCCCTCCTAGATTGTAAGCTCCAAAGAGCAGGGCCCTCGATCCCCTCATGTTTTGCATTGTATTGGTATTGTTCTGTCACATGTTCTGTCCCCCTTTGTAATGTACAGCGCTGAGTGAACTATTGGCGCTTTATAAATACTGTATAATAATATATCACCCTCATAAGGACACACAGACAGCAATATAAACCTGGCAGTGGTTCCAACTCCTCTCCACTCTATCCAAATCAATAAAAATGCTTTTAATTATACTTTTAAGTTTACTAATATTTGTGTTTTATATGAAAAAATTAATGATACATATTTTTCTTTATAATTTTCTGATTGCAGATCATTATCCCCCCAGAAATGGAGACTATGTTGCACATTTTCCTAAACTATATTTCTAAAGTTGTTATATTTTTTGACAAATATCAACATGTTTTTGTGTCCAATAAAATAATGCAAAATATATCTATGATCACAAGTTTTCTGAAGGTAAGTCAGTGTTTTCTGCTTAACCACTTGCCCTTCAGAGGATTCCTCCCCCCCCTTCCTGACCAGTCAATTGTTTGGGATACGGTGCTGTGTTATTTTAACTGACAATTGCATGGTCATGCAGCACTGTACATAAATGAGATTTATGTCCTTTTTTTCCCCACAAATAGAGCTTTCTTTCAGTGGTATTTGATCACCTGTGCATTTTTTATTTTTTTGTGCTATAAACAAAAAAAGACTGACAATTTTGAAACAAAACACAAGAATGACATTTTGCTATAAAATATATCCAGTAAAAAAAATAAAATAAAATTTTGTCATAAATTTAGGCTAAAATGTATTCTGCTACATGTCTTTGCTAAATACATGTAAATTAATTAGTTTACGTGAAGGTTATAGCATCTACAAATGGCGGTATATAGACTGGAATTGTTTTGTTTGTTTGTTTTTTTTTATACTAGTAATGGTGGAGATCAGCAACTTATAGCAAGATTACAGAACTGTGGCAGGCATTCTGACACTGGGTGGGAACTGACTAACTGCCACTAACATCCCAATAACACTAATACAGTGATCAGCGCTAATAAAAAGTACTGGCACTGTACTAATGACACTGGGCAGGAAGGGGTTAACATTTGGGGAGCTCAAAGGGTTAACTGTGTTCTGTGCTGTGTTTTACAACATGTGCTGTATGTGTTTTACTTAGAAAACATGCTGCTGTGTATTTATCTGCTGTGCAGAGAAATACACAGCAGCATGTTACTGCTGGCAGGAGAGAGACCTGTGTTGTTTACACACAGGTCTCTCCCCTGTCAGTGATACTCGGCGATTTCTGGGTGCCGGTAGGTAATCTCTGGCCGAGACCCGGTGATTGATATCTGTAGCTGCCAATGGCGGCGTGGTTTTTCCTGCATCTGTGTTCCCTACCCAGAAATGCAAATCACGTATATATATTTCTGCTATAGAGCGGCAGGGAAGCCTGCCACAGTTCTGTAGTCTTGCTATAAGTTGCTGATCTCTACCAGCCCAGTACACAAACAAAAAAAATGTCCTCCCTCCAGTTTCCATTCATTTAGTCTTCCTTTTAAAATTAATATGTAGAACAAAGTATTCCAATTACTCTTATCAATCACTGGAACTCCAGTGACTCCGAACCCAGCCCTTGCACTCCTACACATAGGAATAGATACATTTCCTGCCGTCTCCCGCACCATTATCATCCATACATTAGCAGCCGCTAAAACCAATATTACTAAATTGTGGAAATCATCCAAAACTCCCTCTCTTACAAGTCTAATTTCTGACCTTAATCTCCAATGCGAGATGGAAAAAAGATCAGTTTTTCATAATTTCTCATATCAAAAATGTAAGTACCAATGGTCTCGATGGTTACAAAACCCCAATTGTACTATAAATTGATATACATATAACCACATCATACCAAAGCTATACAACTGACTGGTGTCCATTTCTCCCCCCCCCCTTCCCCAGTTATCCCCCCCCTTTCCCCCTCCCTTCCTCCCCTTCTCCTACCCCTCACCTACCTTATGTACAATAGTTTACTTAATCCTGGTTCACATGATTCCAAGCATACCTCTCAGGTAAACTGGCCAACATCTCTCTTGCCCCCAGCTGAAGGGTGGGGAACCCACTATGTATACATATATCTTATTGCAACTAATGTGAACCGCACTAACGTACCATAACTTGTCATGTTGAAAATCTTTCAATAAAAATATTTAAATATAAAATTAATATTTATCCTTTTAGTAGATAGCAGAGTTACTTCACCTATCTGTTGTATCTCAGGGGTAGTAAAATATTTGTGCTTCATTTTCCAGGCTAAAATCTACCACATCAATTACAAATAATTACTACTCTTAAAAAGCTAATTTATTTTATTTTATAAAGAATGAAATGGCTGGTGTTAATTAAAAGAATTCTTGTTATAGCAAGAAGATAAAATTATGGTAGGAATAGAACTCAGCCTACTAGTTCCTCAAATAATTAGTGGAATTAGTAACAAAGTTTTGCAGCACTGAGCAAAGAGTTAAAATAAAATGAACAATATCTGTGCTGACTGGTAATACACAGCAGCTGACACAAATAGTTAGTATAAGAACCTATATAATAACTGAAAATGTGAAGTGCAGTGCTTAACATATAGTGAAATGATTAAAACGTATAAAAAAAATGATGTAGTACAAAATAACAAATGTCCGTGGAAAAAAATGGTGCAAGCCAAAATAGAATTATATGAAACAATGTTGACGTAAATGTCCATCCACCACCATAAAAGTGCTCTTGCTTGCAGTAAAGCAACTCCAATCTATATATGCCGTCACCGTCTCCCAGTGAATTGAAAGCTCACCAGAAATGATAGCTGCCACTACAACAGCATAAACACCCATATATTTAAGCAGGACCACATATATCTTGATGTGAAACTCTGTGAAAACTTGTCATTCTGTCTGGCCGGGCTGTGGTGAAATTAAGCTTGCCAGGAGCAAAATATATTTCCAATAGTGTAGTATTTATCAAATAATAAGTGAATATAAATGCATAAAACCAAAGAGCATATAGAGAAACTGTCAACTTACATGAACAGACACTGTCGACCCGGAATCACACAGCGGCGTGATGTCAGCACTGAAAACTCCTCCCCGACACGTTTCGTCCAATTGGACATTATCAAGGGGTAAGTGTTGACATCTCACATATTTACTTATATATGTGGATAACATACACGTTGACCCCTTGTAAGATAGCAGCACCACTAATTTTCACCCATTTTTAAGATGGGAACCACTTACATCTGGTTCCGGTTAGATATTCAGTATTGACCCTTGTAAAGATGGCCATATCATCTCCGGTTTTTCTAAGCTGGAGTCTTGTACTTCTGGTTCCGGTACCTGTATAATTGATGGTAAGAGGGCGGATATGCAATCCTATATAAATATGTGAGACGTCAACAGTGTATTACCCCTTGATAACGTCAGATTGAATGAAACACGTCAGGGAGGAGTTTTCAGTGCTGACGTCACGCCGCTGCGTGATCCTGGGTCGGCAGCGGCTGTTCATGTAAGCTGACAGTTTCTCTATATGCTCTTTAGTTTTATGCATTTCTATTCACTTATTATCTAATAAATACTAAACTATTGGAAATATATTTTGCTCCTGGTGAGCTTTTTTTCACCACAGCCCGGCCAGACAGAATGACACGTTTTCACAGAGTTTCGTGTCAAGATATATGTGGTCCTGCTTAAATATATGGGTGTTTATGCTGTTGTAGTGGCAGCCATCATTTCTGGTGAGTTTCAATTCACTGGGAGACGGTGACGGCATATATACTGTGGATTGGAGTTGCTTTTTCTACAAGCAAGAGCACTTCTATGGTGGTGGATGGACATTACTTCAACATTTGTTTTATATAATTCTATTTGGGTTTGCACCATTTTTTCTCATGGACATTTATTTGTTGTTTTGTACGACATCATTTTTTAATATATTTTAATCAGTTCACTATATTAAGTGCTGCACTTCACATTTTCACTGAGCAAAGAGTACTTACTGTATAATGCTGCTTACAGTACATACTTAATTTCCCATTAGAGTTTGTTTACAAGCAGTGCTATAATTTGTACCCATATTTGTATACTAAGCCATGTTACAAACAATTCATTAAAATAAGTATTGAATTATATATAAGATACATAATTGCAAAGTACTGAAATGTGTTAAATGCCTACAGTTTTATATCCACTATATATTATATACTGTATATAATAGAGTGAATTTATCCTTGAACGCATATCCCTCTGCACTCAGTAAATCTATGTGCAGTGGTAAATTTTTTGGTAAAATATAAAAGTATTACACTGAGTAAATAGATACATATTAGGCTTTAAAATTGCAGAATGGCGCCAAACTACAATATTTAAAAATGTCCATAGGTGATGATGTAAAAGCCCTTACAGGCTACCAGTGGAGAGTTACAGAGGAGGTTTGGTGCTATAATTATTGCTCTCACTCACCTTTGTTCGTCTTTGCATGCAAGCATGAGGGAACGGGACACTATCATTTTTTTAATGATTATTTTATTTTTTAATTATTTCGCTGTTTCTTTCATTTTTTTTTTTTGTTTTTGATTACTTTTATTGCTGTAACAATGAACGTAAACATGACTTGTGACAGCAATAGGCAGTGACAGGTACTCTTTAAGGAGAGAGAGATCTATCTACTAGATCCCAGATGCCTCCTCTACTCTAAAAAGCATTTCATCACACCAAGATCTGTGTAATCAAATGCTTTCAAGATTTAAAAAAGGCACTGTTTTCATTCAGGTAAACCGGAACTGATGACAGTACTCATTGCTTCCAGTTTCCTATACCAGAAAGCTCATCGGAGACCTTTACGGTCCTCAAAAGGCTCTATGGTAAGCTGGCGGAACTGTCAGCTTCAGTTCTCTCATGTTCTCTGGTGGGATGGTGATCCTGTAGAGCCCCTGGTGGGCAGCGGAAGGGAGGGTGACCCCTCCTGCTGCCTGTAAAAAGAAACCCAGTGGCTTACATAAAAGCCAGTCACCGCCTGTAGAAAACAATACCAGGATAATGCCTTTAGTTGCAGGCATCATCCCTGTACATCACTTGAAAGCCACAATGTAAATATATGTATTGAGGTCTTCAAGTGGTTAAGAAGCAGATGTTAAGTGCAAACCCTACAGGCCAATCACAGTCCTTGTTCTGAGGAAAGACAGTTTTGTTGTTTGTTCTGTAGAAGAAAGACTGTTAGCGGTGTAAGTGAAGCGTAATTGTAGATTGTGTGAATATTGTTAGTATTTCTTTAAGAAAGTTTGTGGCACTGTTTGAAAAGCCTTGTACGAATGAGGCGTCCATCAAATAAAAGACGATTAATTGAGGCTATAATTGCTTCCTGGCACCACGTTATAATGAAGGCAGAACTTCAAACACTTGTTGGCTCAGTGGGACTTTGCTGTGATGTGGTTTTAAAGAATAAAGGCTTCCTTACTAAATACCTAAATACTGATAGTACATTGAAACCTTAAGTGCATTACAGTATATTCAGCATGATTGCAGTATTCCCTGCATAACTTTTTTTGTAATGCACATAATTTGCATTCTGTTAGAATTGAATCCAGCATTAAATTGTCTTTAAAATGGCATATAAACATTTGCATTTGGTGCTAAATAACATTTCTTCTAAGCCTGCAAAATTGCAAAATATTTCAATTTCAAAAAGTGTCCACAGTTTTTTCCACATGTGTATATATACAGTATATGTGTGTGTGTATGTATATATGTATGTGTGTATATATATATATATATATATATATATATATATATATACATACACACACACATACCGTATATACAAATGATGACTTGCATTGCTATTTAACATATATATATATATATATATATATATATATATATATATATATATACAGTTGCAAGAAAAAGTATGTGATCCCCTTGGGATTACGTGGAGTTTTGCATGAATTAGGCATAAAATGTGCTCTGAACTTCATCTAAGTCACAACAATAGAAGAACACAGTCTGCTGAACATAATACTACACAAACATTAGATGTTGCCATGGTTTAATTGCACATAACATGTAAACATTCACAGTACCTAGTGCCCGTACACCAGCGTGAACCGGCACACTTCGCACGTCGTGGCGGCTCCTGACAGCCACTTAAAATGACAAAGCAGGGTCAGCATATACTGAAGCGCACAGTGCGCAGAAATCGCCAACTGTCTGCAGAGTCAATAGCTAAAGACCTCCAAACTTCATGTGGCCTTCAGATTAGCACAACAGTGTGTAGAGAGCTTCATGGAATGGGTTTCCATGGTCAAGCAGCTGCATCCAAGCCTTAAATCACCAAGTGCAATGCAAATCACTGGATGCAGTGGTGTAAAGCATGCCACCACTGGACTCTAGAGCAGTGGAAATGTGTTCTCTGGAGTGACGAAGTACACTTCTCTGTCTGGCAACCGATGGAGTCTGCGTTTGGTGGTTGCCAGGAGAATGGGCCCTTAGTTCCAATGAAGGGAAGTATTAAGGAGTCAACACACCAAGACATTTTTGGCCAATTTCATGCTCCCAACTTTGTGGGAATAGTTTGGGGATGGCCCCTTCCTGTTCCAACATGACTGCTCACCAGTGCACAAAGCAAGGTCCATAAAGACATGGATGAGCGAGCTTGGTTTGGAGAAACTTGAGTGTTCTTAACCTCAAGCCGATAAAATGCCTTTGGGATGAATTAGAGTGCGAGCCAGACCTTCCCGTCCAACATCAGTGTCTGACCTCACAAATGCGCTTCTAGATGAATGGTCAAACATTCCCAAAGACACACTCTTAAACCTTGTGGGCAGCCTTCCCAGAAGAGATGAAACTGTTATAGCTGCAAAGGGTGGGCCAACTCAATACTGAGCTCTACAGACTAAGACTGGGATGCCATTAAAGTTCATGTGCATGTAAAGGCAGGCATCCCAATACTTTTGGCAATAACGTGTGTGTGTGTGTGTATATATATATATATATGCAGGAGATGAGATGCATTGCTAATTTAATTTAAAATAATTTCAGTTTTATACAAAATGTTGTATTTTGTAAATATTGACCTAAACAAATAGATATTTTCGATTACTCCATTTATCTTCCAGAACTTTGAAGCACTGTCTGCAAAGCCTGGCTTGCTTCATCTTCAATCGCTTGTTTCCACTATCTGTAAAGGAGGACCACTGCTCTTCAATGATATCAGAAATTTTGTTGACAAGGTGAAAGTTTCACACACCGTGGACTTGGATATGAAAACGTATGGCATTCCAGAAAATTCATGTAAGTGGTTTTAATTCATTACCTTTCTTAGGTGTTATATCTGAAATACAAACAACATCTGTACGTTATCAGTGAGAACAAGGAGAGTAGCTGGTGTTTGGAATCTGCCTGAAAAAAATATGTGTAGAAAATATTGTTGTTAAATACAGCCTAAAAATATAAAACCACTTCAAAATAGATATTGGTTCAAGGGTTATAGAAAAGGGAAGCTATCAAACCCAATACTTATAGTAAAAATCATTAGAGACTGTCTAAATATGGAATGTTAGACATGTTGATCAAGTGAAATTAAATTAACTGCAAATAGAAGTCAAAATTCTAGGAAAAAGTTACAAAAAGTGTTATAGATCCTCTATAGATGTCAACAACATTGTATAAATGTAAAAGACAGGTCATAATACAGAGTATATGAAGAATATTCCACATTTCTACATTTTACATATTCTACATTGAGTCATTCAAACTTGAGTAGAATGATATGGTTACCTCCACAATTCTGGGGATTAGCAGATAGTACAAGCGTGTATACACTTACTGTTTTAAGAACTTGGGATGTTTTACACAAACAAATGGGATGGGAATTTAATTCAATGTTAATACCCCTAGGGTCTACTGAGTTTTTTCCTTCAGGTAAAGAAAGTATCACAGGCAGGTGGATAAAGAAGAAAGATGTACAATTAAGAGATATAATGGTGGGGGAAGAAATATGTTCTTATAGGGAAATGGAAAGTAAGAGTGAATTATTTGCAAGAATTTGAGTGGCGTTATTTTCAACTGAAACACTTTGTGGGGAAGCTTCCAGGGCCACTGAGAACAAAAGAAGACTGGAATCCTTTTGAGCACCTATTAGACACACTGGGTGATGGGAAACACGGGATTTCTAAAATGTATAAGATCCTTACAGGATTAAACCTGGTCACAAAGCCCCCATTTATTGAGTAATGGGAGAGAGATTTAGGAGTAATTATGGATGAGGAAAAGCAAAAGAAAACATATAGTTTAACACACGGGAATGTAAATATGAGAGATGTGGAAATTAATTATAAATGTTTGGCAGGATGGTATATTACACCGAGTGTAGCACATAGAATAAGTGGAGATAACTCACCTATGTGTTGGTGTGGGTGTGGAGGTAGAGGCACAATGTTTCACATATGGTGGGAGTGTGATAAAATTCAAGAATATTGGGGAGTATAGTCCGCTTAACCACTTTCCTACCAGGCACTTATACCCCCTTATTTACCAGGCCAATTTTCAGCTTTCAGCGCTGCCGCAATTTGATTGACAATTGCGCGGTCATGCAACATTGTACCCATATGAAATTTTGATAATTTTTTTCTCACAAATAGAGCTTTCTTTTGGTGGTATTTAATCGCCACTGGGCACTTTACTTTTTGCCCTATAAATAAAAAAAGTGCAAAAAATTTGAAAAAAAAAAAAAGTTTCTTTGTTTCTATTATAAAATTTTTCAAACAGGTAATTTTTCTCCTTCACTGATGTGCGTTGATGAGGCAGCACTGATGGGCACTGATAGGCGGCACTGATGGGCACTGATAGGCAGCACTAAAGGGCACTAATAGGCAGTACTAATGAGGTGGCACAGATAGGCGGCACTAATATGCAGCACTGATAGGCGGCACTGATAGGTGACACTGATGATAGGTACTGATAGATGGCACTGACTGGCATCACTGCTGGGCACTGACTGGCGGCACTGACTGGCACAACCGCTGGACACTGACTGGTGGCACTGACTGGCAGCACTGCTGGGCTGCACTGGTGGGTGGCACTGGTGGGTGGGCACAGGTGGGTGGCACTGGTGGGCACAGGTGGGTGGCACTGGTGGGCACAGGTGGTTGGCCACAGGTGGGTGGCACTGCTGGGCACAGGTAGGTGGCACTTCTGGGCACAGGTGTGTGACACTGCAGAGTGGCACAGGTGGGTGCACTGCTGGGCACAGGTGGGCGGAGCTAGTGGGCGCACTGCTCGGCACAGGTGGGCGGAACTTGCGGGTGGCACTGCTGGGCACTGATCATCAGGGCACTGATCATCAGTGCCCTGATGATCGGTGCCGATCCTCGCTCTGACAGCTGCCGGTTCTCGGCAGTACTTTCCTCACAATCTGACAGCGTGAGGAAAGTGCAGCCGAGAACCGGCACTTGCATTTCCCTCTGATCAGCGTGTCATTGGACACCGCTGATCACGTGGTAAAAGGCCGCTGTGATTGGCCTTTTACCACATCACGTGATCAGCTGTGTCCGTAAATTCTCTCTGAAAAAATATAAAAACTCAGGTTTAATGTATTATTTGAATGCAGCGAGGGGATTGATACCCAAGTTTTGGAGGGAGCAGGAAGTACCAAAAATTAGGGATTGGGTAGATAAGGTGGAGCAGGTATATAGATTGGAAGAACTTTATCCCATGGATGAGGATAAGATGGAGGTTTTCTGGAAAAGGTGGAAGAAATGGGAGGAATTCAAGAAGTCAAATTTATACCTATAATATAGGTAAAAGAGTTCAGAAGTTATGAGTGGAAAGGTAGTAGTAAAACAGTAATATCTATGGACTAGGACCTCTGGAATGAGTAGAAAATTGCAGAGTCTAGGCTGCCATGGAAGTGGTGGGGAAATATGATATATACGGGGTGGGGGAAGGGAGGGGGAAAAATACCAAGATGAAAGTTAATAGTCTTGATATGAAGTTGGGTAAATTGGAATTTTATATTTTGATTGTTCTAATAATATTTGTATGTGTAAATTGGTACATTGAAAAATATATAATAAAATATTTAAATTAAAACAATCAAAAGGATTTAAAATTTGGTCTTCTAAAGTTGTGTATCAACTTAAAAGTCAGTTTTCACAGTATAACAGTAACATTCTGCAGTTAGTTGGAGCCTAAGTTTTACTTAAGCAGTATTTAAAATAAAATGATGCTTTGGATCCAAAAAAAATAAGGAAAAAGTTAAAGAAAAAAAAGTACACTCTAAGCAGCCACTAAATGCTATAGAATCTTTTAGGAGAGCATCCCATATGCAGAAACAAATCTGTGCTAGAGTCTGAGCAAACAAAGCTGCTGTCAATCATCACTGTGTCCCTTTCACATTTTGTGGTGCTCTGAACAGCTACACAAAGAGCTGTAGTACATATCAGAAGCACGCACATTGTGGAGGCTCACACAAGACTGCCTAGGTCCTGGCGGCACAGAGGACACAGAGACAATGGAAATATACTGGCAAGGCCAGAAGACAATTAAAAAAGGAAGTAAATTTAAAAAATATCAAAAATATGTGAGTTATATTATTTTATGACTTTTTGGAAAAATAAAATGCTTTAATACCACTTTAAGGCAATCGGAACCTTCAAAAGAATCATATGGACTTTGGTGTTGCACATAATTTCCTGTTGTCAGTCCTGTTCAGGCAGACTCTGGTTCTACAGAGAGCAGCCAAATCATTACTAGACGTTCATGTACAGTGATCAGTCATAACTTTATGACCACTGACAGGTCAAGGGAATAACATTGATTATCTTGTTTCAATGGCATCTGAATGTTGGTGGGATTTATTAGGCTGCAAGTAAACATGTTTTCTATGAAGTTGATGTGTTCAAAGCAGAAAAAATGGGCATTGTTGTGTATGGAGCTGTGTAGCCACAGACCGGTCAGAGTGCCCATGCTGACTCATGTCCTACAATGGGCACGGGAACATCATTATTCATGGAGCAATGGAAAATGGTGGCCTGGTCTGATGTATCACATTTCCTTTTACATCATGTGGATAGTCGGTATGTGTGCATTGCTTACCTGGGGAAGAGATGGCACAAGGATGCAGTATGTGAAGAAGGCAAGCCAGGCAGAGGCAGTGTGATGCATTGGGCAATTTTCTGCTGGGAAACCTTGAGTGCTGCCATTCATGTGGATTTTACTTTGACACGTACTGCCTACCTAAACATTGTTGGTGACAAAGTACACATCTTCATGGAAACGGTAGTCCTTGATGGCAGTGGCCTCTTTCAGTAGGATAATGTAGCCTGTCACACTGCAAAAATGGTTCAGGAATGGTTTGAGGAACACAACAATGAGATTGAGGTGTTGACTTGGCCTCCAAATTCTCAAGATCTCTATTCAGTCAAGCATCTGTGGGATGTGCTGGAAAAATAAGTCAGACTCTTGAAGGCCCCACATTGCAACTTATGGACTTAAGGATCTGCTACTAATGGCTTGGTGCCAGATACCACATCATACCTTGACTAGTATGGACTAGTGACAGCCATACCTTGATGGGTCACGGTTGTTTTGGAAGCAAAATTGAGACCTTTTAAATATTAGGTGGGGAGGTCATAAAGTTAATTGGTGTATATCCCTTACTAGTGGGTTCCCCCTCCAAAGACAGGTCCCCCATAACGTACTAACAGCCATATTTCACGATATTAATGATTTACTTACCTCCACTGCCAAAATGGAACTTCATTTGAAACACAAATGTTGCCACAGGCCAATTATGCCCCCCCCCCCTGCCAGGTCTGCTCTTTCAGATCAGGATAGAGTCCCAGTTGGAGCTCCACCTACAATACTTTCACATGCTGGCCCTGTGCTTACTAGTTGGTACTCATTCTGTGCATACTTGATCAATACCTGTCACTACATAAGTGATCCACTCTCATTGTCCTGATAACCAAGCAATGAACTACTGCCTTAACTCATGATACAAGGAACCGATTAATGCTGCTTTGGACATATAATATTATCTGCTGTGGAGCAGATAATATATTTATTCTCAGATGTAACGATTGCTACTCTGTTACCGGTATGTTATGTGCAGTGGGGCCTACCTTGGACTATGGAATGAATATAAACCACTTGGACTCTCCCCATTGTAGAGGCATGAATAGACTTGGACATGATTTGGTTATGGGTTACACCTACAGTTGACTGTATTTTGTGTAATTGCACATACACCTGTTCATATACCCACCTTCATTTTTTATGATAGGACCGTCCAAGAGAAAGATTATCTCTCTCTCACCCTCCCAAGTTCATACATACATTTTTGGGGTTTCATGTGGTTGGGATGGAATAGGATACGTCTGTTTTTTAGTATCTGCCCTTCCGCCCCTGGAGGATGTTGAATGACAAAACACCTAGGGTGGGGCTTGGATGTACGTCATGGCGGATCGAAGGTTGTGGCTGGAAGCAGCAGCCGGAGTCGATCCTATTCCAAGATTGTACCTTATATACTTGTGTCAGTGGTGACACTCATAAATGTGAGTTTAATGGCATGTTTTTTAATAAAGTTTCTTTATGATTTTATGCGATGGGAGCTTTTCCTCTTTTCTTCCTGATTCAAGTGACCATATGAGATACAAAGGAAGCGCTCAGCAGAAGGGTTGAGAGAGAGAGAGATTTCTGGCTGTGGGTCCCTCAGAAGGGTGCCTGAGAGGAGAAGTGATTTCTTGCTGCAGGTTCCTACTCCCAGAGTTCACATGCTACAGCTGTTTTATAATATTACCAGCCTGGGGCTCTGGTGAGTTCTTTTAATTTATCTGGTGTTGGAAGAACACACATTTTTTTGGGTGCTGCATGATAAGAAGACACATAGGGGTTTATTTACTAATGCTGGAGAGTCCAAAATCAGACTCCCTTCTACATAGAAACCAATCAGCTTCTAACCTCAGCTTGTTCAATGAAGCTTTGACAATGAAACCTGGAAGCTGATTGGTTTCTATGCAGAAGGGAGTCTGATTTTGGACTCTCCAGCTTTAGTAAATAAACCCCATAGAGTTTGATTTTTGATATTTATGGCGGACCTTTTTATATACGTTGGAGCACGCAATACAATTATCACAGTGGAGTTTAATTTTGTGATATGCAAATGCATGATTTGAATATTTATTGCACAGGAGCACTTTGTTTAATATTTTGCACACTCATTTGTTGAACATTTTTTACCATCTATCTAAAACAAAAGAAAAGTTTTGCCTTTATTTATACTATACCTTTATTTTATAACCCAAATTGGACACAACCTCACGCAGAAGCCTGCTTTCCAAAACACAATTATACAAATGTACTGTATGTGTTTCCTTTCATAAGACCAAATTTTTGATATCTGGAGGCTAGCACATCCCACAAAAAGAGACTATTCATTGTATTCATAAACTCATTACCATAGACTAGACTTCCACATCAGCCAGTATACACAACTTTTTTGAACATCAGCTATTTCCTGTGGATTGACTATGCCCCAGTGTTTCCATTTCTGAAAATAACAGAACTTCAAGAATGATTTTGGTTCAAGAGACTTAATTATAACATACTTCCTTGTACCACAGACATCATCCAGAGGATGCCATGCCAATTAAAATGTGTTCTCAGGGGGACATAAAAAAAGTACATGTCTTAAAAGAAAGGGTGGCCAAAATCACTACTGGAAAGCAATCCATTGCATCTGGGGAGCTTTCACAAATAGACCCCCTCTCCTGATACTTAAATTAAACTCTCAGAACATAGAAAAGACCTGTAAGGATTATTGGACCAGGCTTCCCTAAGGTTTAGTGCTAAAACTGGTTCCCTTTACCAACAGGGGAAAAAAACCAAAGTGGTTATTGATAAAAGCCTTACATAAAAGACTTGGCCACACCTCCATCCCTATGATTAAAGATCATAAGGGTCAAACTACATACAACCCCTGGGAGATCTCAATATGTTCAAAAACTTTCTAATTTTTAATGATAAAGTTTATAATATTCATGGTAAATTTGCATATATGGCCTCCTGACTTGTTCTGCCTTAAGGTCAAACAATATACTATGGACATGGCCCTACGCAGTGTTCCTAATGCCATTATAGATTAACTAGATCATTGAAGTACGGGGAAAAAGTCCAAGAAACCAGTGGATTAAACCCTCAGTTTTACAAATTTTTTCTGATGCTCTGCCTCTCATATTGATCTCAACTTATGTAGTGCCACCCCTGCAGGAACAGCCTGCCAATATTTGGATTCACTTTTCTGCACCTCAACCCCAAGAACAACCTAGCTAAAATCACTGCAAATACAAGTGCAAAGGACACCAAAAAGAGAAGATGGGGATTAGAAGATAGTACTTTACTAGAGATTATTAGGTCAGCAGAGATGACAAATTGTAAACTGTGAATATTCTCCCAAATTGCAAGGTTTAGCATTAAACAGAGTTATAGCAATATGCAGTGAAATGGCAATACCAGTGAACCTGAATGTAGAACTAACAAACCTCAAGTAGGTCTATGATACCAGGAGAAAGAGAGGGAAGAGGAGACTCTTGGTCAGTCTGCTCTTAATGATAAACAGTGACTGATCACTCTGTAGATGGAGTCCTTTGAATAAAGACATCCTAAATGTAGGTGTTCTCCTTGGTTTTCGCTAGCTTATTTGTCATGGTGCAATGACCACTAACAGGATGAAGGAACTTAGCAGATGATATGCCCCAACAGAAACCTTTAAATAGGTATCTGCATGCAGTGTCTATACTGTAACAGAGAGGATTGTTGGGCTTGCACCAGCTCACCAGACCTCTGGGGGATGTCACAGTCAAAATCCGCTACAGAAGATCGGGCTCCTGGCAGTGCAGAATGGTACCAGACCAGACCATAGATAATGATGCCTGCAAGATGCCCAGTGGTGCCCAATCCAATTTCCAAATAATACCGCTGTCCCTGGAACACTGAGGTTCGCCCTGTGGTGCTGGGTGATGCTAGGCCACTGAGCAGGATTCACTTGTTGAACGGTGGAGCTGCGGCCTGGTCCTCCAGAGGAAAAGTCGCACTCCCCTCTGTCAGCCTCCAAATCCCCATGCCAAGAGAGCTAGCATGGCTGCAGTAAAGAAGTATCTCTCTTCCCCAGAATCCTTTTTGGTTCCCTTCCTTCTGGTATTCGTAGTACAGATAATGCTGAGGAACACAGTGTAATTAGGCTGTATGGCTGCAAATCCCAAGATCCTCTGCTTTCCAGACATGCTTCCCACTTTGCTAGCAGGAAATGATGCGTTTACTCTGCACTGAACACTAGAGGAGAAGAAAGGGAATCTCAGTCTGTGCACCAAAGCTCTCTGAATTGCAGAATGATATAGCGTGAACCCAGCTACACTTATAATTCCCCTCCTCTCCCCAGAACAGCCTTTTTACTTACCAAACTCTTGATGCTAACATCACTGTATTGCCTAAACTGGGTAAAGACACCATAGTATGTGGCAACCACCATCCCATTTTCCTCACTAATATTAATGTGCGCATCTACTACATGATTATTTGAGTAGGCTCCAACCTATTCCTGATCGTATCAATCTCAAACAAGTGGCATTCACAATGAGCAATGAGACACGTGATAATACTCTGGCTGCAGCAGCACCATATGCACGGTACAGGCACTTACCGGTCAGATGTCTTCCTTCTCTGGCCACTCCCTCACTTGATCTTCTTTGATCTTCATGCTGCCGCTCGGCTCCTCCTCTCCAAGCTCAACCTCCTCACCGGTGATTGGCCACCTATGTGCCTCTCCTGAGCTACAGTTCCTGCGGCCAATCACCGGCAAGGAGGCGGTGCTGTTAAGTGATCCCGGGGGTGTGCCCAGATGGCAGGGGCAGTATGTCATCCCGCCCACACATCCCGCTCTAGAGAAATGTGGGTGTATCTGCATGTGGATGGACCCGCCTGGAGATGGATAGAGGAGCAATGTCTCAGTTCCTAAGACCATCGGAAATATGTGTTTTCCGATGGTCTTAGGTGACCCCTGTGAAAAGGTTGTTCGACCCCCAAAGGGGTCGTGACCCACAGGTTGAGAACCGCTGCTCTAAAGAATATATTCCTTATTGAACCTTCTGCGGTAGAACTCCATCCCTGCTATCCCTGTTATCCCTGTTGATGCAGAAAAGGATCTTGATAGGGTGTGGTGGTCTGTGTTCTATCTGACACAGAACTTGGACCCAGTATGTTTCCTAAAATATTAGTTCTTTATCAATAATAGAAAACACCTCAGCACAGTCACCCTAAAACAGTGCAAACTAAGAAATAATAAAATATATACAAATATATCTGAAATTAAGTGTAACTAATGTTAATAATGCTGCTCACACTTTTTGTGTTCCCACAAAAGACCAAAAATAGTATAAGTGATTCAGTGCCACGCAGTACAAAATCCTCCTAGTGATAAATCCTCATGTGCCATGCAATATCACCTAAAAACTCCAACAAAAGTGTATTAACTGGACATGCGCATATCATATGTCTCCATGTACAAACATAATACATGTAAAGAACATATGCGTTTGTCATCACAATATACAGTATCTTGACCAATACTCAAACTAAATCGTATAATAAAGTGCGTTAAGCGGACATGTGTGTATCATGTGTGTTTATATCAAAACAAAGAACATGCGTAGAACATGTGTTTAAGTAACCACAATATATCTAAAACAATACACACCAATAAAATAAGTAAATTAATTAAAGGGGATGTAGCACTGCTAATGGACATCAATCAGTACTAATAAACAATACAGGTGAATAAACTGTGCTCATAATCATAATGTGAATAAATGACCAAGAATATAGACCATAAATATAAATTAATGAATAATGTGAATAAAGATACTAAAGTGCTTTCAATATTTTAGTTCATAAGTTTCCAAATATCACATGATCCAACACCGTGACTACGATTCCCTGGTGAATCTGAATCGTAGTCACCTATAATCATTGAGGAAAACGCCTCCAATTTTTGCCAGGCGGGCGAACATTCTCACAGGCTCAAAAGAGCATGAGGAACATGAGGAAAAGGCATCTTCGAAAACATGTAGATGGTACTGTAGGGAAGATAGCATGTAGCTTTAGTGGGGTTAAATACCATCTAGGTAACCGCATGCCGCCCAGCCACTGTACATATACGGCGGCAGGGCGGCACTCACAGGCAAAACCACGTTTTAAAACGTGTTTTGTAAACAAATAGGGGGCCCGCGTGTGGTGCGCCGCCGCCCTATTTGTCCCGCGGATCACCGCCGCAGATGTCAGTCGCCGGGTCACAGCCGCTCCTTAGCGGCTATGTCCCGGCGATCGGCGGCAAACAGTGACAGAGAGCACAGCTGCAGTAGTTGTGCTGTCTGTCACTTCCCTGTCAGCTCGAGGATGAGCTGATCGAGAAAGAACAGTTTCTCTTTCTCGATCAGCCTTGTCCCGCCCCCTAGTAAAACACTCCCCTCACTTCTATAACCCTTCCCTGCAAAATAAAGTTAACCCCTTCCTCCCCAGTGCCATTAGTACAGTGTCAGTTTTTTTTTTTTACACTGATTACTGTATTAGTGTTTTTGGGGATGTCAGTGACTCCAAGTCAGTACCCCCCAATGTCAGAATGTCCGCCGCAGTCCCGCCATAATTTGCTGATCGCCGCCATAATTTGCTGATCGCCGTCATTATTAGTATAAAAAAAAAACTAAAAATCCCAGTATCTTTCCCGCTATTTGTAAACGCTATAACTTTCACGTAAACCAATTAATTTACACGTATTGTTTTTTTTTTTTTTAGCAAAGACATGTCGCAGAATGCATTTTGGCAGAAATTTATGACTAAATTAGATTTTTGCATTTTTTTTTTTTACTGGACATGTTTTAAAGCAAAAAGTCCAAAATATTGTTTTTTTTCCTCAAAATTGTCAGACTTTTTTTTTTTTATAGCGCAAAAAATAAAAACCGCACAGGCGATCAAATACCACCGAAAGAAAGCTCAATTTGTGGGGAAAAAAAGGATGTAAATTTCATTTATGTACCATATTGCATGACCGCGCAATTGTCCATTAAACTAGCTCAGCGCTGTATAGCAGAAAAATGGCGTAAATTGCAGTATCTATACCATAGTTTGTAGACGCTATAACTTCCACACAAAGCAATCAATATACACTTATTGGGATTTTTTTTTACCAAAAACATGGAGCAGAATACATTTTGGCCTAAATTTATAACCAACTTTGAGTTTACTATATATTTTTTATAGCTGAAAATAAAAAATATTGTTTTTCTTCAAAATTTTTGGCATTTTTTTGTTTATTGTGTGAAAAATAAAAAGCGCACAGGTGATCAAATTACACCAAAAGAAAGCTCTATTTGTGTGAAAAAAAGGACGTAAATTTTGTTTGCGTGCAGCATTGCATGACCGTGCAATTATCAGTTGAATTAGTGCAGCGCCGAGTAGCAGAAAGAGGCCTGGTCATTAAGGGGGGTAAATCCTCAGGAGCTCAAGTGGTTAAAAAGCTTTATTGCTGTTTCATGGATCATATTGTAAGTGACCTGGTGCATTTCCAAAGGTTTGTAATACATGCATCCCAATCTTCCATAGTAAAAAATATATCACAATCAGTTTACCATTTAGACATATATAAAGGTTTATCCTAGGACTCAAGGCTTGACATATGATTGTATAATTCTGAGATGAGCTGTTTACCTCTGGGAGCTTTTATGACATATATGTTCATATAATGTTAGGGGAGCATCAATATCCGCTGAATAGTTTGAAGAATAAAAACGTCTGATATTCAGAAATCTAAAATGTTCCCATTGGGGAATGTGATATGAATCCTGAAGGCATGAAAAAGCAATAAAAGTAGCATTCTCCAAATAATTAGACAGAAATATTAGTTTATTTGACCTACACCAGTAGAAGTCCACTTCTCCAGGAAAATGAGGTAGAAAGGCCGGGTCCCCTACAAAACAAGCTTGTGGTGGCACCATAGGGACTAACATATATTTCTGCTTATAGACCTGCCATAGTTGAAAAGATTGGGATACCAGACTATTTAAAGGGGAAAGGCCAGTGTGCAAAACACCTTTAGACCATAACAGTCCTGGAAGAAAGTAAGGGCAGACAGAATCACATTCAAACCTATCCCAAGGTAGTTCAGATTGGTAGATGTGCCATTGTGTTATCTAAAGGGGTAAAGCAATTTAAGGAGAACTGTCATTTTTTTTATAGCTGTGACCCTACCTGAAAAAATAAATGGGATAGGAACCCCATAATTTAAGTATACCTTTTAATTTAGAGTCAAGAGGGAGAATATTTTTAGGGAACAAGGATTGCAAATTAGGGGTCAGCTTCATTAGACTATGTAAATGAGGCAAGTAGAACACCGATCTGGGATTCTGGTAAATTTAGAGACATACAGATAAATTTAGAAATATTCATAGAAAGGCAGATGGTGCTGAACATTTTTGCAGTGTTACGAACAAATTAGGTGACAAAATAATGGGTTGCCTAAGAAACGATAACAGTTCATCTGCATACAAAGTAAGTAAATGGTGAGAATTAGATGTAGTATAACCTTTAATATCAGGATGTAGCAGAATGGCAGAAGCAAACGTCTGTATGGCTAAGGAAATAAAAGAGAGGATAGGGGGCAGCCTTCACAGGTTCCCCTACCCAACTTAAAAAAGTCTGCACTACAGTCAGGTAAATGGATTCTTGTCTAAGAAGCATTAAAAAGGGCCTGAATTGCATGAAAAATTATTTTTAAAAAACATATCGTTGCAATATGGCTGACAAACATTCCCAAGTCACTCTATCAAATGTCTTATTGATATCAAGTGTTACTAAAGGCAGATTTTTTTTAAAAAATTAAAACAAAAAACATGTTATAGTCACCTACTCTGTGCAGTGGTATACTCCTCTTCTCGGGTCCCCTGCTGGCGATCCTGGCTCCTCCTTTTCTTTGTGTGTCCTCATAGCAAGCCGTTTGCTATGGGGACACAAGCTGCGTGATCGCTTCCGACCTGTGTGTCTATGGAGCCATGCTTCATAGACACACAGCTGGACTCAGCCCTTCCTCCCACTTCCTCTTAACTGCATATTATTGACAACTACAAGAGCCAATGACTCCTGCTGCTGTTCGAGTCCCTGTGTGAAGAGGGAGTGAGGGGAGAAGAGATGCTGCTGTGCACAGTGCAAACAATGCATTAAGGTAAAAAAACATTTTTAGGTTTAGTATGACTTTAAGAGAAGATCGGACAGTGATTTAAGGTTGCAGTTCTGGATTATATTCATAGCTAATCTGAGGTTATCTGTTATTTGATGGCCAGGGATAAAACCTGATTGGTATGGGGATATTAAAGAAGGAATCAATTCCAAAACTAGCTAACTCTCATTCAATCCATTCTAAAAAGCTTTTTAGTTTATGATAAACCATCATTTTCATCGCCTGAGTAAACATAATAGAGATGAATATTCTGACCAAAATATACTTATTTCAAACTGTACCAGTAAACCCCCTAAGGCTTTGTCCTCCCAGATTTCCCATTTTTGAAGCGTTTTAAATCTGCCTAGCAACAAGAAAAACAAAAAAAAAGAAAAACAAAATGCATCAAAAACACCGGTGCAAAAACGCAATGCAAAACACTATGCAGAAATGGCTCAAAACGCAACCTGCATAGGTGTGAACCTAGCCTTATATAGTGATCAATGATAACACACCTAAAAGGCATGTAAAATGCAACAAACCTAAAATGAATCACAGAAATATGAACTGGGCTTTAGATTTTATTAAAACCCTATTGTAGCACACTGCTCATTTTACAGAAATCCTGCTTCCTAGTTGAAATAGTGTAATTAAGCCAGGGGCGGACTGACAACTCATGGGGCCCCCGGGCAATAGGAGATCATGGGGCCCCTGTGTCCTTGCCCAAACTCAAAAAAAGCCTATGAAAAAGGTACCAGAGGTATCTCATGGGGCCCCTTACTGACTTCGGCCCCTCGGGCAGTGCCCGAGTTTCCAAATGGTCAGTCCGCCCCTGATTTAAGCATGTCTAGGAGACTAGCTGTATCATAGCAAAACTGTTTTGAAACTGAACAGATTACTAGAATAAATGGATATAGCTAGTAGTGGATTGCAGACATCCTATAAAGTTTAACAGTACTATTCACACTCTCTGACTCCTTCTAAGTCCTGTTGCTCACAGTGTGTAAAATTGTGGAGTAATATGAAAAGCTGACAATTTTTGCAGCAGTATCAGTATGTATCTTTCAAGATAAATTGGACATCTAAGCTCTAAGTACATAAATCCATCTGTACTATCACCCATGCCATGTATGAATACTAATTCACCCTGCTCTGCTATATGGTAAATGTCTGTGAGCAATATCCATCTGTACTATCACGCATGCCATGTATGAATGCTAATTCACCCCGCACTGCTATATGGTAATCTATACTGCTTTTAAAATCCACCTCTAACTGAAGCTGATCCATAACTATCAGTGCTCTTATTGGTAATTCTTACTGCTTCCAAAATCTCTAACTCTGTCCATATTGCTGTAGTGTTTATTTTGCTCCTATTGTCTAACCCACATTTATGATATGATCCTAATCTTTACAACTCTGCCCTCCTGCTCTCTTGTTGTCTCTTGTAGTCCTCCTTTGGTGTGCTAGCCAAGTGGCTTTGCTATGCATTCCTAATTGATTAATTGGAATACCCCCACCCAACTCAGGGTAGGCACAGCCAGGGGTAGCATTGGCAACTATCATCTTGGATAAAGTATTGATTGTGGCTTAAGTATTGAGCATTGCACTTCGGCTCTGCACTTCAGCAAAACCACAAAGCGAGAAGCAGACAACTTCAAATACTAAACAGATTACAGATGACCTGTTTCCACATCCAGCTCTTTCAGCTCTTACCCAGTCTGCTTCTTCAGCTCACCACTCCCTACTCCTCTTCTCACAGTTGTATCCTCTCTCTTCAAACTCTCTCTCCTTCACCCCTCTTCTCCACCCCACAGCTTATATATATCACCCTCACTCCTGCCTTCACTTTATTACTGTACTCATTAACTCCTGCTAATTCTGAGCCCACATACTAATAAAACCTCCAGGACACTGAGACCTGTCCCTCCATATAAGTCATACTCCCATATTACCTCTCTCACCCTTCTGCTTCTTCTAACATCTGGAAACATTTCCCCAAATCCTGGACTGCCATCTTTTTACTTTGACCAATACACCCGGCACACCCTATCTTCTAACAGCGGCCGCAATCCACACAATCTGCTTAGTATTCCTCTTTTTCCTAGAACCAGCCTCCCCTTTTCCTGTGCCCTTTGGAATGCCCACTCTGTCTGTAACAAACTCACCTCTGTCCATGACCTTTTTATCACAACCTGCTTGCAGTTACGGAAACCTGGCTTCTTGAATCTGACTTTCACTCTCCTGCTGCCCTCTCCTATAGTGGTCTCCTCTGGACTCATTCTCCCAGGCCTAGTCGATGGAAAGGAGGTGAAGTTGGAATCCTCCTATCCCCACAAAGCACTTTTCAGGTCCTTCATTCACCTCCCTTTCTGTCCCTCTCCTCATTTGAAGTTCTCTGCATTTGTCTATTCTCTCCAGTTTCTTTAAGAATTGCTGTGATCTATTGGCCTCCTGGACCGGTATCAAGCTTACTTGATGACTTCTCTACCTGGCTGCCTTATTTTCTCTCTTCTGAAATTCCCACAATCATTCTTGGTGACTTCAACATCCCTGTTAATCTTAGCACTCCTGCTACTTCTAAACTCCTAAGCCTAACCACTTCTTTTGACCTAAAACAATGGACACTTGCTTCTACTCCAATGGTAACTGCTTCGACCTTGTATTCTCCTAACTATGCACTCCTTGCAACCTTATTAACTTTCCTTTTCCTCTCTCTGATCACTCCCTTATTAGCTTCACTCTCTCCTTGGGTTTCTCCTCCTTGTCTTCCAACTACCAAACAGTTACCCGTAGAAACCTTCACTATCTTAACCCCCGCCTTCTCAACCTTCTCAACCCCCCTCTCTTCTTTTTTCTGCAACAGATTGTCTCTATGACAAAATCTCAGCACTGTCCTGCCCCAACCTGGCCACCTCTGTCTACAACAATTCACTGTCATCCACTGTGGACACATTGGCCCCCTTCACTACACACAGAATCTGGAAACTGCTTTCCAAAATTTCACTAACAACTTGCTAAACGCTAAAAGAAATGGTCACTATTCTGTACTCTTACTTTTGGACCTCTCCGCTGCCTTTGACACAGTTGACCACCCCCTCCTCCTCAAAAAACTCTATTTACTTGGTCTCCATGACTGTACTCTTCATTGGTTTGAATCATGCCTATCTCACCGAAACCTTCTGTCAGGAATGGACTGGCCAACAATGGTGGGACTCACCTGCCTTTTGATCTGCAGTACCATGGCTGGCCAGCGGGTGCTCCCAGCAATCAGAGACTCAACCTTTCAGCCAGCTAATACCTGGAACTGATTATACTGGTGTATTTAAGGGATGGCCAGACTTGCAGACTCTGCCTTGGTGTTGTGTTTGTCCTGGGCCCTGTATCTGTCCTGCATCCTGTTTCTGTTCCTTTGCTGACCCTGCCTGATCTGAACCGCTGCTGACTTCTCCTGCTCTGATCCCGGCTCGCTCCTGACCATCCCTCTGCCTGACCCTCTGTACCACGCTGCTTGCTACCTGTTCTGATCCCTGGCTTGTGACCCTGACCATCCCTCTGCCTGACCCTCTGTACTACGCTGCTAGCTACCTGCTGAACCTGGCCTGTGACCCCGACCCATCTCCGCTTGCTCCCCCTGTACCTACCTGCCCTATTGATATTGACCCGGCCTGCCTGACGACGCTTGCTTGTATGTACTGTTATCTGTGGGTGGTTGGTTTGGTTTGTTTGCACTGTATTATGTTTAGTATTGCACTGCGTTTATGTTTGTATGGTTAGTGTTAATAAATTAGATTGTTTATCACATATCTGAAGTCTGCGTTTCCCTGCGTCAGTCACACACCTCTGGTCACACCTGGGAGCCCTGACATTACACCAAGGCCAATCCTGACCAGAAGTGGCTGCACAGGGAAGCCATCTTGGCTTGTTGCTGGGAAGGATGGATCTGGATGAGGTTGAGTATTTATCTCTGCTAGTGCTTGATGACAGAAAATATGCTTATCAGACTCTGAAGGAGTATCCCCGGGATGAACTGCTAGAATGTATATGGCTCGCTCATGTTCTAGTAGATCAGGGCACAGATTTCTCTATGGTGCAGCCATTGATTAAGGTTTGTGTTGAGTTGGTTTCATCTGGTTCCCCCGAATGCAGGGATGAATTTTTGCCACCATTTAGTGCAGACCAGGTAGAGTCCCTGGTGTGGTTATTAGAGGATGATGTGGGTTACTTTCTGGAGCGTTATTCCACATGTTCACCACAGGTACTAAGAGATTGTATAAACACAGTGCAGTCTTTGGTCAGACAGGCTTTGTGTAAGCTAAGCTTTGTTCAACCCATACTGCAGACATGGACAGACTTGTTGCACCCAGCCTCAGTCAGCTTACAAAGACCCAGTCCTGCTTCTAATCTATTTCCTCAAAGCTCTACTCCTGTATTCCCAACAGCACCTCCAGTTACAGCCCAGTATACTTGGCTATCTACCGCATGTCAGTACCCTGTTCCCACTCGCTGCACCTATCCTGCCTTTAACCCTGTAAAGAAGCCCTCTGTAGCAACTGCTCCCTCTCCTGTTCCATCCTCCAGTTCTTCTCTGTCTCCAGCTGCTCGATTCGTTTGCAGACCTGCATTTACTTGCAGTGCTCCAGTAGTTAAAACCAGAAAAAAGCGAAAATTCTTTCCAACCAATACCATCCTGCCAGTATCCAAACCGGTGAACCTGCCTTCCGTGGTTCAGCCTGAATCCTCTACTCAGCCTGATGCCTGTACTCAGCCTGATGCCTGTACGCGGCCTGATGCCTGTACTCAGCCTGATGCCTGTACTCAGCCTGATGCCTCTCTTCTGCCTGAAGCCTCTACTCAGCCTGAAGCCTCTACTCAGCCTGATGCCTGTACTCAGCCTGATGCCTCTCTTCAGCCTGATGCCTCTCTTCTGCCTGAAGCCTCTACTCGGCCTGAAGCCTCTACTCGGCCTGAAGCCTCTACTCGGCCTGAAGCCTCTACTCGGCCTGATACCTCTACTCGGCCTGAAGCCTCTACTCGGCCTGGAGCCTCTACTCGGCCTGGAGCCTCTACTCGGCCTGGAGCCTCTACTCGGCCTGGAGCCTCTACTCGGCCTGGAGCCTCTACTCGGCCTGGAGCCTCTACTCGGCCTGGAGCCTCTACTCAGCCGGACGCCGGCATTCAGCCTGATGCCTCTACCCAGCATGATGAACTGATCCAGCCTGACGATCCTATTAGGCCAGTTGACTCGATGCCCGCTGTTGATCCAGATGATCCGGTACCTGATCCGGTGCCCGCTATCGTGCCAATTGACTCAGAGCCCGCTGTCGTACCTGGTGACTCGGTGCCCACTGCCTTGCCAGATGACACGGTGCCCGCTGGCGAGCCAAATGACCTGATGCCTGGTGACCCGATGCCCGCTGTCCAGTCAGACGATCCAATGTCTGACCCAGTGCCCGCGGTCATACCAGTTGACTCGGAGCCCACTGCCTTGCCAGATGACGCGGTGCCCGCTGTCGAGCCAAATGACCTGATGCCTGGTGACCCAGTGCCCGCTGTCATACCTGGTGACTCGATGCCCGCTGTCGAGCCAGACAATCCGGTACCTGATGACCCGGTGCCCACTGTCGTGCCTGTTGACTCGGAGCCCACTGCCTTGCCAGATGACGCGGTGCTCGCTGTCGAGCCAAATGACTTGATGCCTGGTGACCCGATGCCCGCTGTCCAGTCAGACGATCCAATGTCTGACCCAGTGCCAGCTGTCATGCCAGTTGACTCGGAGCCCACTGTCGTGCCTGGTGACTCGGTGCCCGCCGCTCCGCCTGGGGGTCCGGCGCCCGCCGCTCCGCCTGGGGGTCCGGCGCCCGCCGCCCCGCCTGGGGGCCTGAGACCTGTCGCTCCGCCTGAGGGCCCGAGACCTGTCGCTCCGCCTGGGGGTCCGGCGCCCGCCGCTCCGCCTGAGGGCCCGAGACCTGTCGCTCCGCCTGGGGGTCCGGCGCCCGCCGCTCCGCCTGAGGGCCCGAGACCTGTCGCTCCACCTGGGGGTCCGGCGCCCGCCGCTCCGCCTGAGGGCCCGAGACCTGTCGCTCCACCTGGGGGTCCGGCGCCCGCCGCTCCGCCTGAGGGCCCGAGACCTGTCGCTCCACCTGGGGGTCCGGCGCCCGCCGCTCCGCCTGAGGGCCCGAGACCTGTCGCTCCATCTGGGGGTCCGGCGCCCGCCGCCCCGCCTGGGGGCCCGATGCCTGTCGCCCCGCCGCTCCGCCTGGGAGCCCGGCGCCCGCCGCTCCGCCTGGGGGCCCGCCGCCCCGCCTGGGGGCCCGATGCCTGTCGCCCCGCCTGGGGGCCCGATGCCTGTTGCCCCGCCTGGGGGCCCGCCGCTCCGCCCGGGGGCCCGGTGCCCGTTGCCCAGCCCGGGGGCCCGGTGCCCGTTGCCCAGCCCGGGGGCCCGGTGCCTGTTGCCCCGCCCGGGGGCCCACTGCCTGCTGCTCTGCCCGGGGGCCCGGTGCCTGCTGCTCCGCCTGGTGGCCCGCTGCCTGCTGCTTCGCCTGGTAATCCGATGTGCCTCTGCCCGGAGTCCTGCCCGATGTGCCTCTGCCCGGAGTCCTGCCCAATGTGCCTCTGCCCGGAGTCCTGCCCGATGTGCCTCTGCCCGGAGTCCTGCCCGATGTGCCTCTGCCCGGAGTCCTGCCCGATGTGCCTCTGCCCGGAGTCCTGCCCGATGTGCCTCTGCCCGGAGTCCTGCCCGATGTGCCTCTGCCCGGAGTCCTGCCCGATGTGCCTCTGCCCGGAGTCCAGCCCGATGTGCCTCTGCCCGGAGTCCTGCCCGATGTGCCTCTGCCCGGAGTCCTGCCCGATGTGCCTCTGCCCGGAGTCCTGCCCGATGTGCCTCTGCCCGGAGTCCTGCCCGATGTGCCTCTGCCCGGAGTCCTGCCCGATGTGCCTCTGCCCGGAGTCCTGCCCGATGTGCCTCTGCCCGGAGTCCTGCCCGATGTGCCTCTGCCCGGAGTCCTGCCCGATGTGCCTCTGCCCGGAGTCCTGCCCGATGTGCCTCTGCCCGGAGTCCTGCCCGATGTGCCTCTGCCCGGAGTCCAGCCCGCCTCTGCCTGGAGTCTAGCCCGATGTGCCTCTGCCCGGTGTGCCTGCCCGATGTGCCTCTGCCCGGAGTCCTGCCCGATGTGCCTCTGCCCGGAGTCCTGCCCGATGTGCCTCTGCCCGGAGTCCTGCCCGATGTGCCTCTGCCCGATGTGCCTCTGCCCGGTGTGCCTCTGCCCGGTGTGCCTCTGCCCGGTGTGCCTCTGCCCGATGTGCCTCTGCCCGGAGTCCTGCCCGATGTGCCTCTGCCCGGAGTCCAGCCCGATGTGCCGCTGCCCGGAGTCCAGCCCGATGTGCCGCTGCCCGGAGTCCAGCCCGATGTGCCGCTGCCCGGAGTCCAGCCCGATGTGCCGCTGCCCGGAGTCCAGCCCGGTGTGCCGCTGCCCGGAGTCCTGCCCGGTGTGCCAGTCTTTGATATCCCGCCAGTTACCAGACCCGGGCGGTGGAACATTTTGCCCAGCTAGGACTGTTTGGAGCGTCCTGAGGCCGCTCTTTGAGGGGGGGGTACTGTCAGGAATGGACTGGCCAGCAATGGTGGGACTCACCTGCCTTTTGATCTGCAGTACCAGGGCTGGCCAGCGGGTGCTCCCAGCAATCAGAGACTCAACCTTTCAGCCAGCTAACACCTGGAACTGATTATACTGGTGTATTTAAGGGATGGCCAGACTTGCAGACTCTGCCTTGGTGTTGTGTTTGTCCTGGGCCCTGTATCTGTCCTGCATCCTGTTTCTGTTCCTTTGCTGACCCTGCCTGATCTGAACCGCTGCTGACTTCTCCTGCTCTGATCCCGGCTCGCTCCTGACCATCCCTCTGCCTGACCCTCTGTACCACGCTGCTTGCTACCTGTTCTGATCCCTGGCTTGTGACCCTGACCATCCCTCTGCCTGACCCTCTGTACTACGCTGCTAGCTACCTGCTGAACCTGGCCTGTGACCCCGACCCATCTCCGCTTGCTCCCCCTGTACCTACCTGCCCTATTGATATTGACCCGGCCTGCCTGACGACGCTTGCTTGTATGTACTGTTATCTGTGGGTGGTTGGTTTGGTTTGTTTGCACTGTATTATGTTTAGTATTGCACTGCGTTTATGTTTGTATGGTTAGTGTTAATAAATTAGATTGTTTATCACATATCTGAAGTCTGCGTTTCCCTGCGTCAGTCACACACCTCTGGTCACACCTGGGAGCCCTGACACCTTCAGTGTCGCTTACAACTCTAGCTCTTCCCCTCCTACTTCTCTTACTGTTGGGGTCCCCCAAGGTTCTGTCCTTGGACCTCTCCTATTCGCAATCTACACCTCTTCCTTGGGACAGCTGATAGCTTCCCATGTTTTCCAATACCATTTCTATGCTTATGACACACAAACCTATCTCTCTATTCCTTAACTCACCCCATCAGTTTCCTCACATATCACTGATTTACTAACAGACATATCAGACTGGATGTCACACCATTTCCTAAAACTCAATCTATCCAAAATTGAGCTCATAATATTTCCTCCCCCACGTGCCTCTTCCCCTGATTTCTTGGTCAGGATCAATAGCACCACTATAAACCCATCCCCACATGCAAGAGTGCTAAGGGTAACCCTGAATTCTAAACTATCCTTTCAGGCCCACATCCAATCTTTGTCCAATGTCATGCCGCCTCAACCTCAATATCTCCAGAATACGCCCCTTTTTGACCAATGATACCACAAAGTTCCTAATTCACTCCCTGGTTATCTCTCACCTCGACTACTGCAACTCCCTCCTCATTGGCTTGCCTTTACATAGGCTATCCCCCCTCCAGTCCATCATGAATACTGCTGCCAGGCTCACCCACCTTACCAACCGTTCAGTGTCTGCTACCCTTCTCTGCCAATCCCTCCACTGGCCTCCATTTGCCCAACGACTAAAATTCAAAATACTAACAACAACTTACAAAGCCATCCACAACTCTGCCCCCAGCTACATCACTAACCTGGTCTCAAAATATCTACAAAACTGCTCTTTTCGATCCTCCCAAGACCTTCTGCTCTCTACTTCCTGTGTCACCTCCTCCCATGCCCACCTCCAGGACTTCTCCCAAGCTTCTCCCATCCTATGGAACTCCCTACCCCAATCTGTACAACTATCTCCTAATCTATCCACCTTCAGACGATCCCTGAAAACCGTTCTCTTTAAAGAACCCTATCCTGCTTCTAACTAGTAAACTGCCTTTTATTTCCTCCATCAGCTCATTTTCCCCACAGATATTACTCTTCCTACCTAGATTGCAAGCTCTAATGAGCAGGGCCCTCTGTTTCATTAGGTACCAAATTGTATTGTAACTGTTATGTCTACCTTCATTTTGTAAAGCGCTGCACAAACTGTTGGTGCTATATAAATCCTGTATAATAATAATAACAATAATAAAGATAGCTGGGCATAATTTGTGGTGGAATCATAAGGTTTTAGAAGAAATAACTACAGTTCAAGAAATTGCTAAAATTCAAATTATCCGGCTAATCATTTTTAAAGCGATGTAAGTGATGCAGCTAAGAGGTCAAGTACCATTATTAAAAGTAAACCTTCATAATGAGGAAATAGAGTTGAGTGAGTAACTAAAAATTTGGCTTGTGAAACTGCTTGGTTTGAACATTGCGATACTTAGCTGAGTGGCATTGTGACTTAATCTGTAAGTGGATTTTTTTACTGGAATAAAGCAAATTTAATGTACTACACTATGGTCTGCATCCTTTACCTTTCTGCTGATTACCTGTGATAACCCTTGTGAATGGATGAGTTGCGGTCCAGGAAACTATTGGAATCATTCAGTCGAAGCAATGTTGACCATTTAACCCTGAATGGTCCATGATATTTGGTAAGAGGCTTGTGGCTTTATTGTCTTTATCTGGTGTTGGTACATAGTATTGTGGGGTATTACGACACTGGAAGGTAGAAGGTTTTTGTCCAAAGTGTTTTGACACTTAAATTTGCTAATGGCCATTTAATATTGAATGGTCCATACTGTTTGGTAAGAATCTTATGACTTCATCTTTTGCATGTTGAAATTAAACACATAAGTGTGGTGATATTTTGTCTTTGGAAGGAGGCTTTAATCCACTAGGAGGATCACAATGCCTTAGACTGTTATTTTAGGGGCATTATTAATCTGTGGTACATCTATATCAATAGGTTGTATATTTATTTTCTTTGCACTATTTGCTCTGTAAGTATAGAAATGTTTTGCACTACTAGCAGTTTAAGTATGATATATTAAATTATATTTATTGCACTTTATATTGTGTATTTGATATTGCACATATTGAGTATGGAGAATATATAGCTCTACACTGGTTGTTTTCATAATTTGTGGATTTGTTATCACAAATTGAGTGTTGGCAGCTTTATCTTGACACTAATTTTACCTAGTGCCAAATTAAGTTTTGAAACTAAACTGATCCTCGATTAGTTCACTTTACTAAAATATTCTCTCACCCATTATAATGACCCAGAACCAATGTTTTTCAGGTAGAAAGTTTAAAGGTCACATTTTAGGATTGTAGAAATTATAGTGTTTATGAAACTTTATATGCACACTAAATGCATGTCTCTCATACAGCTTATTATGAATTTATTCTTTGAGTCCTTTTAAAGTTGTTGTTACAAGGACAAAAATATCAACACCAGCATAAACACAGCCTTGAGAACCCGAAAGGAAAATCTACTTCCGTTCAAAGAGAAAAAAAACAAACAACCGTGTACCTCTAGTAACCACATACAACCCAGCACTAGAGGGAATAAGAAAAATAATCAAAGATTTACAACCCATCATAACAGAGGATGGAACTCTGAAAGAAATATTCCAGCAACCCCCAATACTAGCTTTCAGACAATCCCCCCAACCTCAGAAATAAATTAATCAGTAGGGAACTTCCTTCTGATTATGATGTCACAAATAATGGAAGCAAACCCTGCAATAAGAAACGCTGCAAACTGTGCAACCAAATCAATCCATCAAAAAGTGTCAGACACTCAAAAGGGATCTTCAATATCTCCGGATCATACAGCTGCACTTCCAGTAATGTTGTGTACCTTATCCAGTGCAGCAAATGTAGCAAAGGATCTTATGTTGGCGAAACAGGACAGAAGTTGCAAACAAGGATGAATTTGCACAGACATACCATCAAGGAACATAAAGAAGATGACTTTTGCACACCTGTGGGACACCATTTCGCACAACCAGACCACATTATGGAAGACCTCAATGTTTTAGTTCTTAAAGGAAATTTCAAATCCATTCAGGAAAGAAGAAATTTTGAACTAAGAATGATAATTCTATTTGACACAAGAGATAAGGGCCTTAATTTGGACATGGGATTCCTCAATCATTATCCAACATTTTTATGACTCCCTCTGTGAGTGTTGTTTCCTCTGGTTCCTCTTGATTGGCTAGGGCAGGATGATGTACAGTAACTTCTGCTCATGAGTCATACTACCTGTCACTCCTATTGTCGGGATTGGATACTGAGCAGTGCATGTTCAACTGTCAGTGTACAATGTGAAAAAAAATGCTAGCAGGCAGGGGAAAAGAATATTTGGTATACGAGACCTACAGAGTTACTTCTTACATTAATATCTACCTGCTATCCATTTTTTCCTTCACAAGTTTTAGTTAAGCTAAAACTGACAAAGAAATGATCTGACACTAAATCTGACAACTTCTGATAAATTGAAACTAAATCTGGCCTTACACAGCCAGGTTTTTTTTCAAATGCCATACAATATATTACTGTAAATTGCAAATGTGAGCCCTTACAGACTCTATATTGGGAAAACTTACTTCCACTGTCCTTTTTAAATTATTTTTGATTAAGAAGACCATCACATTATGTATTCACTAAATTAAAATAGGTCAGATCTTCTTGTTCAAACATTTTATTGAGTTTTCCAAAGTCATATACAAGCGTACGACATTCCAAATACATGTACAAGATAAAAAGAATAAAGGTGAACATGTAGTCCTACTGCAAAGGGGAAAATGTTGTACAAAAACAAATGGCAAGGAACCATGGAGAAACAGTAGGGAATAATGTGACACAAAGGGAGATAAAGCATGGTTAAGCTCTAGATAGGGAGCGCTACTCCCGAAAACCACATAAAGTTTCCATGTAAGGCGAAGAGAGGAAAGCAGAAGTGAGTGAGTAGAAAAAAGAAGGGGAAGATTAGGAGACACCAAGGGAGGGAGTAGAGGGGGGGGGTGGAGGGATGTGTGACTTCCGGAAGAAAAGCGGCAAGCTCGGGACCGGACCAATATATAGCTCAGCACAAAGGACCACCACAGAGCAAGACTGGGAGATGCTAAGGGAGGAGCAACGAATCATCCAAATTTGGTGAGAGGAAACGGTCCAGCCATGGGGTCCAGATCGACAGGAATTTAGGAACAGAATCCAGAATGGTGGCTTCCACTTTGGCATGAATCATTGCTTCTGTGACCTTGTTCCTAACTGCTAGAATACACAGGGATTGAGAGTTCCACAATTTGGCCATAATCTGTTTAGCTGTCGTAGTGATTTGCAAGAGAAGTTTGAATTGTGACTTGGAAATGGAGGGGGGATGAAGATTAAAAAGGGCTACAGTTGGGTCCGGTAATAGTGGTTTTACAAAAAGAAGGGATAGCATATGAAAAACTTCAGTCCCGAAGGCTTGGGCAACCAGGCAAGACCACCAAATATGAAAGTAAGTTCCTACCATCGTTCAACCCCGAAAACAAGCAGAAGAATAGCTGGGGGTATATTGAGCAATCCTCGCCAAGACTAAGTACCACCACGTCAAAACCTTGTAGTTAGTCTCTACAGCCACTACGTTCTGCGAAGAGGATTTAGTAGCCAACCAGATGCGATCCCAATCTGTAGGGCTCAACTGATGTCCTAGAGCTTTCTCCCACCTAGCGACATAAGTAGGGCTTGGTGAAGACTCAGGTGTAGCAAGATTATAAAGGGCAGAAATAAGGCCTAGTCTACGCAAGTACCTGTAGCAAGAGCATTCAAAGAAGGACATAGAATGGGCTGAAAGAGATTGGACAGTGGGCAGGGCGTAAAAATGCTGCAACTGAAGATATCTAAAGATTTCTGAGGTCGGTATAGAGTGTGACTCATGAAGAGAAGGGAAGGATTTAAAGCCCTTATTGGTCAAGAAGTGGTGGGCATGAAGCAAGTTTTCCGAGGACCAGTGCTTGATGGAATGTGGGGATGACCAGGCCGAGGGGATGGAGGGGTTCTAAAGATACGAGAGTAGGGGATTATGCAGCAACTGAAGAGAGTTGTGGGATTTTAGCCTGTCCCAGAGAGAGATATAATGAGATGTAATTGGATATTGAAGCAGTCGACGATCTGAAGGCCTAAGCCATTGGAAATTAGTGACTGAGAGGGGATCACAGTCGATCAATTCAAGAACAACCAATTGGGGATTTCATGCGTCACATGGTACTTTGGCAATTGTGCAAGATGTGCTGCTTGGTAATATTTGGTAAAATCTGGGAGACCTAGGCCACCCATAAGCTTAGATTTATGAATGGTTGAGCGAGGTATATGGAATCCCAGATGTATGTGTAAGCATGGTGCTGCAGAATGCGGAGAAAATGTGCAGGCACTGGTATGGGTAAAACGCTAAACAAATACAAGATTTTAGGAAGAATGGACATTTTCACAACCGTGATTCTGCCCATCCAGGCCAATGGTAGGGAGGACCATTTGGTCATGAGACTAGTGAGGTGGGTTAGCGTAGGTAAGTAATTGGAAGAATAAAGGTCTGAAGGGCTAGCAGTCAGTTTAATGCCTAAAAAGGGAATGGATTGCTGGGACAAAGAAAATGGTAGAACCTGTTGCAGATGAGCCAGTTCCTGAGAAGGTAGAGAGACATTCAGTGCTATCGACTTTTGTGGATTAATGTGAAGGCCAGAAATATGACTGAAATCCTGGAGGAGCCTGAGTAGAGTTGGAGTGGAGGCCAGTGGGGAGGTGAGAAAGAGGAGCAGTCATCCGCAAAGAGGCAAAGCTTGTGATGTGAGCCTCCTATCTCAAGTCCTTGTATATCAGGATTGACTCTTATCAAGAGGGCCAAAGGCTCAATGGCTAGGGCGAAGAGCAATGGAGAAAGTGGGCAGCCTTGGTGGGTGCCACGTAGGATTGGAAATGAAGCTGACTTGTGCCCCTAGTATCTAACACCAGCCGATGGTTCACAGTATAAGGAGGAGATCCATGACAAAAAATTAGATCCAAAGCCCCAGTGACGTGGAATACAGTCAAGATAGGGCCACAAGACCGTATCAAAGGCCTTCCTAATATCTAAATACAAGAAGCAAGTGGGGATGTTGCGCTTACAGGCTAAATGTGAAAGGAGGGCCGCGCGTCTAACATTGTCGCCCGGTTGGCATATGGGTTATGAAGCCTTCTTGATCATTGTGCACGATAGAGCCAATAAATGGGTTAAGTCGGGTGGAGAGGATTTTCACGAGGAGTTTAATATCAATATTAAGGAAGGAAATAAACCTATAATTGGACCAGACAGAGTCATCTGAGTTGGGTTTTGGGATCATGGAAATAGTGGCCATCACTATTTCGGGCTTAAAAGACTGACCGGTTAGGATGGCATTGAATGCATTTGTTAGTACTGGGGAGAGAAGATGGGTGAATTTTTTTTATAGTAAGCAGCGGAGAAGACGTCCAGACCAGGGCGCTTATGAAGCTTCAGGGCCTTGATAACATTCAAAGTTTCAATTGAGGTGTTTGGTTTCTTGAGGATTTCCAGTTGGCGATCTGACAGTTTCAGAAAAGTAAGGTGAGCTTAGAGTGTTTCAGCGTGAGACAGGTCAAAGGGGTCCAACGGGGAGTACAACTGAGACAGGTGTTTGCGGAAAACTTGTAAGATGCGTACTGGGTTGCTAGTGTAACTGCTTTATGATACTCGCAATCTGAACGGTTTAGTGGTTTGATCTAGTCTGCGGAGCGAAAGGATTAGGAATGTGTTTGATTTGTTTGCTTTAATATAATACTTGTGTCGAGACCTACGGAGAGAGAGTTCCACTTGATCTGTGAGAAAAAGGTCAAGTTCCAGTCGGGATTGCTCCAAGGCTTTTTGAGTGCTGGATGATGGATGGGAATGTAGCTGATGTTTTTCTTCAGAAAGGATGCTTTGCTGATACAGAATCCGCGAATAACAGGTTTATGTGCCTCCCATAGAAGAAGGGGAGAGATATCTGGCATGGAGTTGGTTGACAGGTGAGTACCTGTTTAAGAGCAATCTCTGTCTAAGCTGTAAGAAGGATGGGACAGTAGATTGTCGTTCATAGCCCTTGAGGCATCCGTAGCCAAGAGAGCCAGGGATGAGATGGACATGAGGACAGCACTATGGTCAGACCAAGGTATGGGGAGGATATCAGAGGCGAGAAGTCAAGAGGAGGAACTGACTGTCGTGAAAATTATGATCGATATGCAAAAATGTTTTGTGCGGGTGAGAATAAAAGGTATATCGGCGTTTCACCGGGTTAAGTTCTCTCCACATATCAACTAAAGAGTGACGCTGTAGGAGTTGTTGAAAGAAGATTCTAGGGGCCTGCGGAAGAGGCGGTAGGGGGGCCTTTGTCCAGGAATGGATATAGTGTACAGTTAGAGTCTCCGCAAACAAGTAGAGTGCCGCATTTATGGCGGTTTTTGACAGTCAGTAGGTGGGAGAGGAACGGTAGTGGGCCCTGATTGGGAGCATTATTATAACGATGGTAACTTCAGCATCAAGAAGTAGCCCCGACAAGAGGAGGTATCAATCCTCAGGGTCTCCGATCTCGGCATGAAATATAAAAGGGGTTGTGCGATGGAAGGCTATAAGTACACCTCTACACTTGGGGTTAGCGGAAGCAGTGAAAACTTGGGGATAGTGGGGGCCAAACAATTTGGGCGTAGAAGTGGAAGAGAATTGCATCTCCTGTAGGCAGATGACATGCACCTTTTGGGTTGCAAAAGATCTAAAGGCTTTTTTACATTTCTGCGGGGGCATTTAGGCCCTGTACATTCAGGGTAAGGACATTCAGAGAACCCATGGGGGGAGAGCGTGGTCCGCTAAAAAGGGGTCATTCCTGAGCTAAGAACACACGGTACGGTGCCGAGGGGAAAAGAAAAAGAAGTAGAGCAGGGAAGTCACATGAGGGCGCAAGAGGGGGAGAAAAAGTTGTAGATAATACCAGGTAGGAATGAAGAGGAGCTACTATGGCCCAATGGTTGGACCCGGAACACCTGCATAGCGGATAAACTTAAGGGTCAAAAATAGCCCAGGCAATACAAAAACCCAGTACTGCATTTGCTAATGGTGCGTACGCAGTGATGAACATAGGGGGGAATGATATGGTGCCGCATGTGCAGCTGGGTCTAGGGCTCCCAAGCATGCAGGTTGGTGCCTTTTGAGAACACATTGAACAATGGTAACATACTAAAAAAAAAAAACATTATATATTACAAAAGTAGTCATTGACTAAGAAGACAAAATGGGCTAAAAAGAGTGCCATGTTAGTCATCAAGGATGGCGACGTTCCCCTCATCTAGTTGCGATGAGGGGACCAAGGAAGATGATCACAAGAGTTGACACAGCCCAATGGAGGGCAATGAAGTGTTTCCGAGTGCACTTGTTGGCTTCAATCCATAGTCTTGCAGATCTGGAGCCGGAGAGGAATAGCGTCCTCATTTGTAGGAGCTAAGTTGACCTGTGGCAGAGCGGGAAGGGTGGCTTTTTTGAGGAGAGCAGGGCGCTGACCGTCGACAAGAGCCATCTGCAGAGGCCATGTTGGGTTTAAGCTTGAGGTTTTGTAGTGTGCCGAGTAGGTCGTCAGGAGACCTGCAGATGTAATCCCGAGATTGAAATGAAAAACGCACAGCAAAGGGGAAGCTCCACCTGTAGGCTATACCTTGTTGCTGAAGGACCTGAAGGTGGGGTTTCATGGCTCTGTGTTTAGCAATCGTAGCTGAGAACAGATCTTGAAACAGCTGGTATGCATGGCCCTGGAACATCAAGGACCCTGTGGGGCGGGCAGCTTGGAGTTGTTCCTTTGTGCGAAAATAGTGATACTTGGCAATGATTTTGCATGGTGGGCCATCTGGACAGCGAGGGGTCAATGCTCTGTGAACTCTATCCAGCTCAAGGAATTCAATAGGTATTGCCACGGCCGACTCTTGAAATAGGGCAGTGACTGTGGATAGGACATCAGTGAATGATTCTGGGAGGCCGTGAATACGTAAATTTGAGTGGCAGGCCCTATTTTCAAAGTCCTCCAAACGGGACTACAGGGTCACATTTTTGTCTCGTAGGAGTTCAAGTTTGTCAGAGTGGGTATGGAGAGTGGCGTCTAGATCGTCAACCTTGTGTTCAAGGTCAGAGGTACGTTGCCTCAAGTCGCGGATTTCTTTAGACAGCTTGTCAGTAATGCAGTCCAACATCTGTTTCATTGCTTTGTGCAGCATCTTTTCAAATTGTTTGAAAAGGTCAGAAGAAAGGTTCAGAGGTGGGAGTACGTATGGGGGTCCCCAGGTCAGAATCAGAATCACCATCAGAAGTGCAGTGGAAACTGGGATAAGCAGCCTGTAGTGCAGCATATAGGGCTGTGTCTGTAGGTGAAATGCAGAAGTGGTCACCATCTTGATCAAGACTCGAGCTAAGGCCTCCTTAATTGGCTTAGCCTGCAGCTGAGGCTGGTGCTTGGCGGCTCCACAGACCATCGCAGCAGGTGCCGGGGGTGTTGCTATGATGACCGGAGGCGTCACAGGGTTGAGGCAGGCCAGGAGCGGCGTTCAGGAGGCTTCTTCCCCTTCTATGTAGCTGAGCCTCAGGTGGACATGCCCAGTCCAGCGGCCCCACGCATGCGCAGTAAAATAGGTCACATCTTAAGACATAACTGATTGAATGTGGTGAGCCTGAGAAAGTTAAACTACAAGCATACTGCAAAAGAAGATTAGCAATACTTAGTTGTCCAAGGGGCAGTGACTCCAGTCTTCACTTTTTTGCTGAGCTACAGTGGCCACTTTCAGGTGTGTGGCTTACATAGTTACATAGTTAGACTGGCTGAAAAAGACAAACGTCCATCCAGTTCAACCATACAAAAAAAAAAAAAGTTATTGTATACCCACAGTTGACCCAGAGGAAGGCAAAAAAACCCAGCAAAGCATGATCCAATTTGCTTCTGCTGGGAACAAAATTCCTTCCTGATCCCTCTATAGTAGAGGCAATCAGATATTCTTTGGATCAACTTTACCTATAAATGTTAGTATCCAGTTATATTCTGTGTATCTAAGAAACAATCCAGGCCTTTTTTGAAGCAATCCGCTGAGCTAGCCACAATCAACTCTTGAGGAAGTCTATTCCATATTTTCACAGCTCTCACTGTGAAGAAACCTTTCCGTGTTTGGAGATTACATTTCTTTTCCTCCAGACTTAAAAAGTACCCCCTTGTCCTCTGTGATGACCTCAGGGTGAATAGTTCTAAACCGAGTTCACTATATGAACCGCTGATGCATGTTGTTCATATCCCCCTTAATCTCCTCTTCTCAAGAGAGAATAAATTCAGTTCCTCTAATCTTTCCTCATAGCTGAGCTCCTCCATGCCTCGTATCAGTTTGGTTGCCCTTCTCTGTACTTTCTCCAGTTCCCCAATATTCTTTTTGTGAATTGGTGCCCAAAACTGAACTGCATATTCCAGATGAGGTGTTACTAATGATTTGTACAGGAGTAATATGATATCTCTCTCTCTGGAGTCTATACCTCTTTTAACTACATGCCGCCCAGCCACTGTACATATACGGCGGCAGGGCGGCACTCGCAGGCAAAACCACATTTTAAAACGTGTGTTTTGTAAACAAATAGAGGCGCGCCGCCGCCCTATCTCTCCCGCAGATCACCGCCGCAGATGTCAGTCGCCGGGTCACAGCCGCTCCTTAGCGGCTGTTTCCCAGCGATCGGCGGCAAACCGTGACAGAGAGCACAGCTGCAGTAGCTGTGCTGTCTGTCACTTCCCTGTCAGCTCGAGGATGAGCTGATCGAGAAAGAAGAGTTTCTCTCTCTCGATCAGCCTTGTCCCGCCCAGTACACACCCCCGCCCCCTAGTAAAACACTCCCCTCACTCCTATAACCCTTCCCTGCAAAATAAAGTTAACCCCTTCCTCCCCAGTGCCATTAGTACAGTGTCAGCGGTTTTTTTTTTTTGCACTGATCACTGTATTAGTGTTTTTGGGGATGTCAGTGACCCCAAGTCAGTACCCCCCAATGTCAGAATGTCCGCCGCAGTCCCACCATAAGTCGCTGGTCGCTGCCATAAGTCCCTGATCGCCGCGATAAGTCGCTGATCGTCGCCATTATTAGTATAAAAAAAACCCTAAAAATCCCAGTATCTTTCCCGCCATTTGTAAACGCTATAACTTTCACGTAAACCAATTAATTTACACATATTGGGTTTTTTTTTTAGCAAAGACATGTCGCAGAATGCATTTTGGCAGAAATTTATGACTAAATTTTATTTTTGCATTTTTTTTTTTACTGGACATGTTTTATAGCAAAAAGTCCAAAATATTGTTTTTTTTCCCTCAAAATTGTCAGCCTTTTTTTTTTATAGCGCAAAAAATAAAAACCGCACAGGCGATCAAATACCACCGAAAGAAAGAAATTTGTGGGAAAAAAAAGGATGTAAATTTCATTTATGTACCGTATTACATGACTGCGCAATTGTCCGTTAAACTAGCGCTGCGCTGTATAGCAAAAAAATGGCGTAAATTGCAGTATCTATACCATAGTTTGTAGACGCTATAACTTTCACACAAAGCAATCAATATACACTTATTGGGATTTTTTTTAGCAAAAACATGTAGAAGAATACATTTTGGCCTAAATTTATAACCAATTTTGAGTTTACTATATATTTTTTATAGCTGAAAGTAAAAAATATTGTTTTCTTCAAAATTTTTGGCCTTTTTTTGTTTATAGCGTGAAAAATAAAAAGCGCACAGATGATCAAATACCACCGAAAGAAAGCTCTATTTGTGTGAAAAAAAAGGACGTAAATTTCGTTTGGGTGCAGCATTGCATGACCGCGCAATTATCAGTTGAATTAGTGCAGCACCGAGTAGCAAAAAGAGGCCTGGTCATTAAGGGGGGTAAATCCTCTGGAGCTCAAGTGGTTAATACAAGAGAGGATTTTGCTCGCTTTAGAAACCGCAGCTTGGCATTGCAAGCCATTATTAACTCCTTGACGCCGACGTAACACAAATATGTGGCCTCACAGAACTGGAATTTTTTTTGTGGGGCCGCATATTTGCATACCTGTCTTTGTGCTGGGAGCTCGCCACAAGGCATGCTCCCAGCACAAACACTGCAGTGTCACAGAGCACTGGGTCCCGTTCTAACGATCGGGACCCAGGAACCCCGATTCCGGGTCACATGATTGCTGTGATAGCCTCTGATTGGCTATCACAGTGATTAATCACTCTACAGCCCGCCCCCTTGTTTTTTTTCTCTCTCTATGAATGGAGGAGAGAGATACATTGTATCTCTCTATCTCCTGGCATAGAGGTAAAAACAAAGTTTGTAAATAAATATTTAAAAATAAAATACAAAATAAAGAAAAATACCAAGATCAAGGTTTGATCTAGTTCAGTTCCAGGATTAGTGTTTGGGTCAAAGTCAGGGTCAAAGGTCAGGAGTTAAAAAAAAAAAAAAAAGTGTCAAGTTAGTGTCAATGTCAGTGTGTTTTTAGGTAAAAAAAAAAATACAAAAACAAAATGCACACTATTGTTTCTGGGCTGTACTTCGGGTACAAACAACAAATAACATGCACATATATGGTATTGCTGCGATCGCCAAGAGCTAGAGAATTTATTTTGGGCTGTTTTTTGGTGGTAGGTTATGGTAGTAACAAACACACAGCTAAATAAAAATAATGATTTTTTTTTTTACTATTTAGGGCCAGTTTTCCTTTGCTAATAAAAAAAAGAGATATTTATTACCATTTACCACCAAACGAAAGCCCAATTTGTCCTGAAAAATACAAGGTATAATTCACCCGAATGTACAAAGAAGTTGTGATGATATGTACGGTTTTCCGAACACACGTCAACGTTGCAAATTTGTGCTTAGCATTTAGATTTGTTTTACCCTTAGGCATGAAGGGGTTAAGCTTGTGATCTACCAGAACCCCCAGATCCTTCTCCACCATTGGTTCCCCCAGTTGTACTCCCCCTAGTATGTATGATGAATGCATATTCTTAGCCCCCAAGTGCATAACCTTACATTTATCAACATTAAACCTCATTTGCCACATAGATGCCCAATTAAACAGAGCATTGAGGTCGGCTTGTAAGTTGAAGGCATCCTGAAGACATCCTGTAAGGACGTTATTCCACTGCACAGCTTGGTGTCATCTGCAAAGACTGAAATGGGATTTTTAATGTCAGACCCTATATCGTTTGTAAATATATTAAAAAGTAAGGGTCCCAACACTGAACCTTGGGGTACTCCACTGATGACCCTAGACCATTCAGAGTATAATCATTAACCACTACTCTTTGAATACGATATTTTAGCCAGTTTTCTATCCATTTACATACGTATTTTTCCAAGCCCGTAGACTTTACCTTACACATTAGCTGTGGGAACGTTTTTGCAAAATCCAAATATACCACATCCACCACCACCCCTGTGTTGTCATATTCCTCACTGCAGTTCCACCCACCAGCCACTACATCACCACAAGGTACAATATTGAGGTAGCAGTCAGTGGGGTAGAACCACACAGTGGAGGATGCCCTATCTGACATAACTAAAATTATATTGGATACCAGCAGTGGCCGAAGCTCTTCTACAGCATAAAGGATGGAGTTACCACCCAACAGATGGGTAACTATTTTTTTTCTTTTTGCAAGATATCTACAGTTTCACTTTTTTCAAAAGGGCAACAGGGTTGCTTAACTATGTAAGTGTACATCGCCTATAATTTGATTAGGCACAAACAAATTGTCTACCTATTTCATATGTAGAAATCAGCTAGTACATACTGCTTCTTGAATTCCAGCTGCAACTATGCATAACAAGGTAAAGGTTGTTGGTGGCAGTGATTTATTACAGTACTTAGAATGAAAGATTATCTCCTCAAATGTCAGCTGAATAGAGAAAACATAGATGTTATCTGTTCTTTTAGTTGCTGGAGCAGAGAATAAGACATAAGTACTTCACACAATTGTACTTGTGTATACCTAGAGCCTATGCATCATTGTCAGAACTGAAGGAGAACAGAGAGTGTTTGAAGATGAAAGATTGCACTGAAACAATACGTGTGTTCATCGTTCATATTATAATCTGCTTTCTGAAATTGATGCCAATTGATGCCATATTTAGAATAAATAACAAAGTGTATATCTGGCAAACTAAGCTTTAGTTGTAGCAGCTGGGAATAGACAATGACATTGGCCACAGAGCGGACAAAGAGAGCTATGAGGAGTCTTTGATATGCACGGAGTGATGATAGCATCTTTTCTTTCAATATAGAGCAGTACATCTGTGAATTCATGATAACATTAATGAAATACAGCTCCCCTACACCAGCAGCACTCATGAAGCCCCACAGAAGGACACTGCCACCACCATGTTTCACTGTAGGTGTTATGCATTTTTCTTTGTACTCCTCACCTTTGTGACAGCATACAGACAGCATGGGCCCTGGCAATTTCTAGATGGACTTTTTTGTGCATGAACTTTAGCAGAGGCTTCCTTCGTGGATGACACCCATGTATGCCATTCCTCTGCAGTGTACGCCGTATTTTGTCACGGGAAACAGTCACCCCAGTTTGGCTTTCTATTTCTTTAGCTAACTGCAGTGAACTTCCATGGCAATTTTCTTCAACCCTTCTCATCAGAAGATGCTCCTGTCAAAGTGTTAACTTCCACGGATGGCCTGCATGTCTCTGTGAGATGGTTTTGCAGTTCCATCTTTGTTAAATTTTTGTATCACTCTTGGTACAGTATTCTGACTGAAATGCTCATAGCTTCTGATTTCTTAGACTTTAGAGATGATTGGCACCACTCTGGTCTCCAATCAGCTCTATGGTCAGCTGACAGAAACACTGGCTGCATTCTCAGGTTCCCCTGATGTCAAGGGACTGCCAGAGAAGGCCGTGGAAGGCAGCGGTGAGGCATCTTCTCCCGCTGCTTGCAAAAGCAATCCTGCAGCTAATTAGCCACTAGGATTGCTTTTACGTGAAAGCCGATTTCCAGGTGAAAAAAACAATACTAGGATTATCATCCTGGTATAACCACACAAAGTCCAATGATGTACCAGTACGTCGCTGGTCCTTGTTGGGTATATATGCTATGTTATGCTGCCTGTGGGCCGAATGAGAAAAGAGAAGATATCCCTGCCAGAAAAGTGTGTAATATGCCCACCATTACAATACACCGCCCTGCAGCCACCCATTTCTAATGGTGGTCACACATGAAATGTTTTTTTTTTTTTGTCTTAAAGCCCGTGGGCTGAACGAAAAAAAAAAGAACCTAACAGATTCCTCCATTCACATAGATTGATGTAGATGAAGAAATCTCTGCCAAATTTATTTTTAAAACATATATGACAAAGCATAGGGACCATCCACCCACTGGCCACCCCAGGTCCCCATGCTTGGGCATATATGCTCTTTTTTTTTTTTTTAACTGCAGATGGAAAATATCATCTAACAGTGCTGCACACTTATGTATATTCTGAGAGCAAGACCCTGCTGCTGTCAGAATAAACAGATTGGTGCTGCAGCTGAATGGCATTCCTGCAAAGTAAATAGCAATCATTGCAATAAAACAGTAACTCAATAAAACAACTTTTTTATTGAAATATGTGCCAAAAAATATTATAAAATATATATGCCGAAGCATAGGGGCCATCCACCCACTGGCCAATCCAGGCCCCAATGCATGGGCATATATGCTCTTTTGTAACTGGGGATGAAAATCTCATCCAACAGTTCTGCACACACTTGCAAACATTCTGAAAGCAAGACCCTGTTGCTGTCAGAATAAACAGATTGGTGCTGCAGCTGAATGGCATTCCTGCAAAGAAAACAGCAATGGTTAACAATAAAACAGTAACCGTAAAACCATAACAGTAAAACAGTGACTCAACAACAAAAAAACAACTATTTTTGGTTTTTAAAATTTTTATATTTTTTTTTACTTTTACATTTTTTTAACGTTTAAAAAAAAAATTAACCAGATTGTAGGGTCTCTCAAGATGTGATAGCCAGTTTCCTGACTACCTAAGATCTTTTGAGATCCTGTGCAAATATGTGCCCTAAATTGTGCCATGCTGTACCCTATACTCATAGTCCACTAGGGACAAAAAAAGCGGGTGTCACGCCTAATTCCGTGTCTGCTACAGAAACATCTTTTTTGGGGTGTCCTTTGGGTTTGGGTACCAGGAATGGCATCGGGAAAATGCCTCTCATGCAGCTGGCTTAACTACATCTAGGTTTGGGCCATAGCACCTTCTGGATACAAAAGGGCTGTGATGATCTCTTCCTGGAATTTTAGGAAGGATCCACTACATCAAGTTGCTTTGTAAAGCACAAAAGCATTATATAGAGCCAATTGAAATAGCTAAACAGACGCTTTTTTATACCAGTGCATGGATTTTCAGGAAACTAAGTACGGCTTCAGCATCTGGTCATTGAAGTCCACCCCTCCCATGTTAAGGTTATAGTCATGGACACAGAGAGGCTTCTCAACAACACCAGCTGCCATGGAAATTTGAATGGTTGCATCTGCATGAATGGAAGATAGGATGAAAATATCCTGTTTGTCCTTCTACTTCACAGTGAGTAATCATCATTTTTTAAGCAGGCTTTTTCCCCCTTTCTAAGATGGATATTTCACAAGCCGTTGGAGGAAGCCCCGGCAATTAGGTCACATGGTGCCACATGCACCAATTCCAAGATTTTACAAATGTTTAAATAGTGGCATGCTTGAATAAAAATTGTCCAAGTATAACTAGTACCCTATATGGAAAAAGGATGACACCAAGTCCCAAGCTATCTTACCACTGCTCCCCATTGTCAGAGCAGGAGCTGAGGAACGGACAGGCAGGCCTAACAATGTAACGCACTGGCTGACGACAACCACCACCCACAGACCAAAGTCCCTCAGGGCGCGGAGTCTAAGTCCCAGGCTGCCCTTCACCAGGGCCCCTGATGGTGGGGATGGACTTGACGCAGCCAGGAACCAGGTCGCGGCCCCCGAGACACCTCAGCTGCGGTAATGGCCGCCGCCAATGGCGTGTAGCTGGTGGAAGAGACAAAAGAGTAGTCAGACAAGCCGGGGTCAACAACAACAGGACAGAACAGTACAGGACAGCAGACGAGAATCACAGGTCACGAGCCGCGTTCAGCAACAGAGGGTCAGATCAAAGGAGAATACAAAGAATAGTCAAGACAAGCCGAATCAGATACCAGGAGAGTCACGAGAGTCAGAACAGAGTAAGAGCAACACAAAGACACAAGACACAAGTGCAAAGAGCATGTGCGGGCCACAGGCTTATATGTCATCAGCCACACCCCTCTGGAGGATGGACCACAGAAACCTGAAGGCATAAAAGGGCTCCCATCATGCACAGCAGAATCCAAGATGGACACCAGCACATGAAGTAACATAACCACAGGGAAAAGGTAGGACCTTGACAGTACCTCCCCCTCAAGGGCCCCTCCCCCTCCGCGGCTCAACAAAAGGTTTCTGAGGAAAGCGGGTATGAAAAGCACGGAGGAGGGCAGGAGCATGGACATCCGCGGAAGGAACCCAGGAACGCTCCTCGGGACCATAACCGCGCCAATGAACCAGGAACTGTAATTGACCGCGCACCAATCGAGAGTCCAGGATCCGGCTCACCTCATACTCCTCATGACCATCAACCCGGACAGGACGGGGCCGAGGAAGAGAGGTAGTGAAGCGATTGCAGATCAGAGGTTTCAACAGGGAAACATGAAAGATATTGGAGATCCGCATCCCAGACGGAAGGGCAAGTGCATAGGCCACCGGATTCACTTTGCGGAGAATGCGGAAAGGACCGACAAAACGGGGAGCCAGTTTGGGTGTGGGCACCCGAAGATTGAGGTTGCGAGTAGACAACCACACCCGATCGCCGACCTGGTATGAAGGAGCGGGCAACCGTCTGCGATCAGCCTGGAACTTCTGGTTCTGCTGAGCTGAGTCCCTCAAGGCCCTCTGGATCTGCCCCCAAGAAGAACGCAGGGCAGCAAGATGGTTCTCCACAGCCGGAATGTCCTGTGGTGAGAACCTCTCAGGTAATACCGCGGGTTGAAACCCATAGTTGGCCATGAAGGGAGACATCCCGGTGGAGGAGTTGACCGCCGAGTTCCTGGCAAACTCTGCCCACGGCAGGAGATCGGCCCAATCATCCTGATGGTCTGAAATATAACACCGAAGGAATTGTTCTAAGGCCTGATTGGAACGCTCCGCAGCCCCATTGGACTGCGGGTGGTAGGCTGATGAAAAGGAGAGACTAATACCCAACTGGGAGCAGAAGGCACGCCAGAATCTGGACACGAACTGACTCCCGCGGTCTGAGACAATCACCTTAGGTAACCCATGCAGGCGAAAAATCTCCCTGGAAAAGACCGTGGCCAGTTCCTGCGCTGTGGGTAATTTCCTGAGTGGAATGCAATGGCACATCTTGGAAAACCGATCGACGATCATGAGGATGACCGTATGACCCCGAGACACCGGGAGGTCTACAATAAAGTCCATCCCTAGATGTGACCAAGGACGCTCCCCATTGGGAATGGGTTGCAGAAGACCCAAAGGGAGATGCCGTGGAGACTTATTCTGGGCACAGATCGAACATGCCGCTACATAAGAGGCAATGTCGGCACGGAGGGTTGGCCACCAGAATAAGCGAGAGACGACCCAACACAGCTGGTTCTTCCCTGGATGCCCGGCAGTTTTGGCGTTATGGTAGGTACGCAGCAGGCGGGTGCGCAATCCCTCGGGTACGAAACATCTACCCTCCGGCCTCCCGGGAGGAGCATCAGTTTGAGCCGCCAAAATCTGCTCCCCAAGGGGAGAGGTCAGACTGGTGCGAATGGCAGCCAGGATCTGATCTGGAGGTATAAGTGAGATTGGCTCAGAGTCCTCCCTGGACAACTCAGAGTATTGCCGTGATAACGCATCAGCCCTGACATTCTTGGAACCAGGCAAATATGAAACCACATAGTTGAAGCGTGACAAGAACAGAGCCCATCTGGCCTGGCGGGGTGTCAATCTCTTGGCCTCCGAAAGATAAGTCAGGTTCTTGTGATCGGTAAGAATGAGGACCGGAACCGCGGAACCCTCGAGCAGGTGCCTCCATTCCTTGAGAGCCAGAATGATGACCAACAACTCCCGATCTCCAATCTGGTAGTTGCACTCAGCCGAGGAAAGCTTCCTGGAGTAGAACCCGCAGGGAAGTAGGGGTCCATCGGGCGACCGACGCTGAGACAGGAGAGCCCCTACTCCCGTCTCGGAAGCATCAACTTCGAGGATGAAGGGCAACCCAGGATTGGGATGCGAAAGAATCGGAGCCGAAGCAAAGGCAGCTTTCAGAGCCTCGAAAGCTCTGATGGCCTCGGATGGCCACTCGTGAGGGTTACTCCCCTTCTTGGTTAGGTCAGAGAGAGGCTTTGCCAATGTGGAGAAGTTCCTGATGAACTTCCGATAGTAGTTGGCAAAACCCAGAAAGCGCTGAATGGGCCGAAGACCATTGGGACGAGGCCACTGCAGAACTGCCGCAACCTTCTGAGGGTCCATGGAAAATCCCTCCGCGGAAATTATGTAGCCCAAAAAGGCAACCTGGGATCGATGGAACTCGCACTTCTCGAGTTTACAAAAGAGTCCGTTCTCACGCAATCGTTGCAGCACCTGCTTAACATCCTGGACATGGGACTCCATGGAGGTAGAGTAAACCAAGATGTCATCCAGGTAAACCACTACGCATTGCTGCAACAAATCACGAAGGACATCGTTTATGAATTCCTGAAAGACCGCGGGCGCGTTACACAATCCGAAGGGCATCACCAGGTATTCGTAGTGCCCAGTTCTGGTGTTAAACGCGGTCTTCCACTCATCCCCCTGTCTGATCCGTACGAGGTTGTACGCCGCCCTAAGGTCGAGTTTGGTAAAGACCGTTGCTCCCTTAAGGCGGTCGAATAACTCAGAAATCAAAGGAATTGGATATGCATTTTTAATGGTAATCCGATTGAGACCCCTATAATCGATGCAGGGCCTCAATTCCACACCTTTCTTCTTTACGAAAAAAAACCCCGCTCCTGCTGGGGAAGTAGACTTACGAATGTGCCCCCGGGAAAGCGCATCCACCACGTACTCCTCCATGGCCTTATTCTCCGCAACCGAGAGAGGGTACACCCTGCCACGTGGAGGAGTGGCCCCGGGTTGCAGGGATATGGCGCAGTCGTAAGGACGATGCGGTGGTAAGGTACCAGCGCGTACCTTATCGAACACGTCCCGGTATTCCCCATAGTCGGTGGGCAACGCAGAGTCTGAGGAGGCACACAATACCTTAACCGGCCCCCGGATGCACCCGGCCCCACACTGTGGAGACCATGAGAGAATCTCGGCTGTTTGCCAATTGAAGGTTGGATTGTGCCTCTGGAGCCAGGGATACCCCAAAACCACCGAATAGTGTGGGGAAGAAATCACCTGAAAACAGGCCAACTCCCTGTGAACAGCCCCAATGGCTACCTCTATTGGCAGGGTCTCGTGGGTAACCTGCGGCGGCTGCAGGGGCCTGCCATCTATTGCTTCGAGAACCAATGGGGCAGCACGACCCTGCAGGGGAATGGAGTGCTGCGCAGCAAACGAGCTGTCCAAGAACAACCCACCGGCCCCAGAGTCTACCAACGCCTGGGCCATCACCGAGCCCCCTGTCCAAGAAAGGACCACGGTGATCAGTGGCTTATCCTTGCGGAACGCCGGGGACGAGGAAACTCCACCCAAGATCTGTCCCCGACATGATCTCAGGTGCGAGCGTTTCCCGGACGGACCGGACAAGACTGCCGAAAGTGCCCACCGAGGCCACAGTACAGGCAGCGACCCTCCCGACCCCGAGCGGCCCGCTCCCCCTCGGAAAGGCGAGCAAACCCCAGCTGCATGGGTTCCCCACCAGACAAGCTATCCCCAGGAGGCGTGGGAGGAGAGGGAGGAACGGGTGGGACAGAAAACGCAGGTGCCAGTCGATTGGAAGGCCTCCGCAGGCGTTCCTTGAGTGAAGGCCTCTCCCTGAGCCTGGTGTCAATCAGGATCAGGAAAGAGATGAGCTCCTCCAACACCACAGGCAGTTCCTTAGCTGCAATCTCGTCCTTCAATGAGTCAGAAAGACCATGGGAAAACGCAGCCACCAGAGCCTCATTGTTCCAACCGACCTCTGCCGCCAGGGTACGAAACTCTATAGCGTACTCGGCCACGGTCCGTGAACCCTGATGCATGGTCATGAGCAGCTTGGCCGCCGAGGCGGAACGAGCCGGTACGTCGAATACCCTACGGAAGGCATCGACAAAACCAGAAAAATCTTGAATCACCGGGTCGTTCCTCTCCCATAAGGGATTTGCCCAGGCCAAGGCCTTGTCTGAGAGTAGTGAGATGAGGAACCCCACCTTTGACCTCTCAGACGGAAAGGCGTGGGGTATTAATTCAAAATAAATACCCACCTGGTTGAGGAACCCACGACACTGACTCGGCTCACCCCCAAAGCGCTGTGGAAGAGGGGCTGAACCGGTCATACCTCTGGACACCGCGGGTGCCGCATCAGCCGCGGCGGTAGGCACAGCAAGCGGAACAGCAGCGGAAGCGACCACCGGAGCGACAACCGGCCTAATAACACCAGGAGTAAGGTGCGCGGTGCGTGCAAGCAGAGTTTGCAAGGCCTGAGCGAACTGATCCAACAGGTGATCCTGTTGATCGAGTCTGGCGACTAGCATTGGGAGCGAAGGCGTGCCTGCACCATCAGGGTTCATGGCACTTGTGTAATGTCAGGGCAGGAGCTGAGGAACGGACAGGCAGGCCTAACAATGTAACGCACTGGCTGACGACAACCACCACCCACAGACCAAAGTCCCTCAGGGCGCGGAGTCTAAGTCCCAGGCTGCCCTTCACCAGGGCCCCTGATGGTGGGGATGGACTTGACGCAGCCAGGAACCAGGTCGCGGCCCCCGAGACACCTCAGCTGCGGTAATGGCCGCCGCCAATGGCGTGTAGCTGGTGGAAGAGACAAAAGAGTAGTCAGACAAGCCGGGGTCAACAACAACAGGACAGAACAGTACAGGACAGCAGACGAGAATCACAGGTCACGAGCCGGGTTCAGCAACAGAGGGTCAGATCAAAGGAGAATACAAAGAATAGTCAAGACAAGCCGAATCAGATACCAGGAGAGTCACGAGAGTCAGAACAGAGTAAGAGCAACACAAAGACACAAGACACAAGTGCAAAGAGCATGTGCGGGCCACAGGCTTATATGTCATCAGCCACACCCCTCTGGAGGATGGACCACAGAAACCTGAAGGCATAAAAGGGCTCCCATCATGCACAGCAGAATCCAAGATGGACACCAGCACATGAAGTAACATAACCACAGGGAAAAGGTAGGACCTTGACACCCATGTAGTCTGATGTAGTCTGGGCATCCAGGGGGTTCCACGTGACTATCTCTTCCCTTGTAAATCCAAAACTTATATGTATAGCCTTTTGCCCTCTCACATCTTATACATCTTGACCCCATATCTGGCATGCTTGCTGGGGAGAAATTGTTTGAATGCAAGGCGGCCAGAAAACTAATAAGGGACTCATCAACAGAAATGTTTTGCTGGGGAGTATAGACATCTGCAAATTTTTGGTTAAAGTGATTTACGAGGGGCCGAATTTTGTGGAGCCTGTCAAATTCAGGGTCACCCCGAAGATCAGAGAGTGTATTGTCATTGAAATACATAAATTGCATTATATTCTCATGTCTATGCCTGGCCATGGTAGCAGAGAACACAAGCATATGATGAATCGGGTCTGTGGACCAATACTTCAAAAAAAAAAAAATATAGGTTGTGCTTAAATAGATACAAAAGTGTAACAAAAAAATGTGACAAAACAATAAAAAACAATATATTAAATCAAAGTGAAATCCAGCAAAAAAGAAAAAGTTCAAATAATCAATAATGTCCAAAATAATTACCAAGTGAATCCACCACCAAAAATGGTTAAATAAAACTCACCAGAGTAATATGCTGATTGTTGAAAAAACCAGCATATAGCACTTGTTATTCTGGGAGCAATAGTCAATATGGTGACAGCAACACTGAAGAAATGAGGGATGAACTCCAACAGATGATGTTCTGCAATGCTGAAAATCCACTCCAAAGGTGATTTAGTATCCAAACTGAGAGATGATCAGACCGTCCCTTGAAAGGAAACAGTGAACAATCATGGTGCAGTATGTTTTAAAAAACATCAAACTTTAATGATGGCATCCAACCCTCTGATGAAGTGCTGTATCACGAAAGGCCTCAGGAGGAGCCAGTAGCAAGTGTGACTTCCTGACCACTGGGACCACGAGGAGGTCCGGTGGTCTCTGATCCTCGCCGGGAGGGGGACCCCTGCCTACCTATCATTTGGAGCGAGAGGGCTCTCTGTACCTGGAGGTATATCACTGCACCTAAGGCCGATGTCAGTATTTGAGAGGGATGGTCTATGTGTCTTTAGGATCTGCATGCCTGGCTGGTCACCCGCATAAGAGTGTACACATGCGCATTTAAAATGTGCGGTCGGTGAGTGCGCATTTTTTCTGTTTGATACCAGTCGCCTAATAAGGAGAAGACCTTCACATATCTATGATCACTTTATTGTGGAAGGACTTTATGAACTATTTTACCTTACTCATTTAATTCATGTTCATTTTTTAATTAATATACCAGCGCTGCACTATATATTTAATATTCTTGTTTAAAGGTCCAGTGATTCCTTGGAGTGTTTCAGCAGCTGATTTTTGAGCGCTCGCTTTACCTTTATTCCACAAGCATATGATGAATCGGGTCTGTGGACCAATACTTCAAAAAAAAAAAAAAAAATATAGGTTGTGCTTAAATAGATACAAAAGTGTAACAAAAAAAGTGACAAAACAATAAAAAACAATATATTAAATCAAAGTGAAATCCAGCAAAAAAGAAAAAGTTCAAATAATCAATAATGTCCAAAATAATTACCAAGTGAATCCACCACCAAAAATGGTTAAATAAAACTCACCAGAGTAATATGCTGATTGTTGAAAAAACCAGCATATAGCACTTGTTACTCTGGGAGCAATAGTCAATATGGTGACAGCAACACTGAAGAAATGAGGGATGAACTCCAACAGATGATGTTCTGCAATGCTGAAAATCCACTCCAAAGGTGATTTAGTATCCAAACTGAGAGATGATCAGACCGTCACTTGAAAGGAAAAAGTGAACAATCATGGTGCAGTATGTTTTAAAAAACATCAAACATTAATGAAGAAATGCACTTACAAGCAAGGTGTCCAGACTGACAGCAGTATAGACAGCGTGTGTAATGAATACAAGCGACTCAGACCCAGCTAAACATGCACAAGCAACGTGCAAGCAGACCAGGAGCTTTCTGAACGTCACATCCAAAGGCACCACCCTAAGCTTTTCGTCATCGATGTCCTCACGTGAGGACGTGAGTTCTATGGGCTGGTGTACAGGACACTACTTGTGCTAGCCACCGCACCAGCTTGTACTGTACTTTTAGGACTTGCCACATCACCAAGTGATACTGCAGTGCTGGTATCTATAAAACCAGGATGTACTATGCTCACCAGTTCACCAAGAGGTAGAGCGGCACTAGTACTGGCACTCTGCTGCATATGAGAATCATCATGCAATTGTAACATCTCAGCAACCTAGGAACAGGGTGGGGTACACCTGACCTTAGCAGGGACCTCTTCTCCATCGTCTGAGCTGTCTGTCAGGGTGCCGCTGCTGTCTACAGGTTTATATTCTGAGGCAGATTCTGTCACTGAGGCTCCCCTTCGTTCCTATCTGACATGCTCGGAATCCTGTAGGCCTCTTCACTAGAGTACCTTTCATTGGACATTTTGGCCACTAAATGTATATGTACTTAGTGGGACTCACGGAAAAAGAGCACCTGGCTGTCAGGCAACTGCTTGAACTGCTACAAAAAATTTACCTGCAGGTGCTAACAGAGATCAGGACTGATTCTGCGAACACTGCGGTTTTGTGTGCAATGTATCAAGTGACAGTGACCTACTGACACGGCACTTGCTTGGGGAGAAGGGGGGGGTTAAGAGTAGGGGCTAAACATAGGTGCTGGCAGGTGTCGAGGCTGATCCCACGAACGCTGAGTGTTTGGGGACACTATACTAATGTGAACGCTGGTATAGTGATGATCTGATCAAAGATATTGATCCGTTCAGACACTATACTAGCAATGGAGGTTTATGGTGTATGTGAGCATGTTTCTGGCAATCAAGGGGTTAAATGTGATCACTGGTGTAGTGGCGGGCAATCTGACGCTATCTGGGAGGGATGCTAACTGATGCTAACGTTATCTGAAGTCACCGGTGACACTAATACAGCAATCAGTAAATAAAATCTGTACACTGTACTAATGACACTGGTGACAGGGCAGTGAAGAGATTAACTGGGGAGGGGAGGGGGGCGATCAGGGGGTTAAATGTGTCCTATATGTGATTTTACTGTGTGTGTGCTGTTTTTACACACATTGATCTGCTTTTTTCTCTCTGGGACGGAATGTGCCTAGAGAGAGAAGATTGCATAATTTCCTGTACATGTATAAATATAAACAAGGTACAGGATGATGTCTGATAGGGTAGGAATCAGTCAGCAGATCCAGGCAGAACATCACTGGCCTGAATGATCACGGCGGGAGCATGATTCATGTATATATACATGATTTTGTGCAGGGGGTCCGCCCTATAGCAGTATTCCTGCTATAGGGTGAAATTAAAGTGGTTAATGGATTATTCTCTGTACCTCTGGTGGATGGAATACTAACTGGGATGGTGAGAGGGAATGGAGAGGCAACATCCCCAACAATTGTGTTTATGCACATTTTTATGACTGCACTTGTAATTGAGGTTTAATTTGTTCTTAAATAAATGTAAGGATTTTGTGCTGTTTCTTATCTTTCCGAGTTTGGGGGGGGGGGGGGGGTGTTGCTTCTGAAATGTGCCCTGGAAACTTCCTGTCATGTTAGTATAGGTCACACACAGAAGGTGAGTGATAATCCAAGGGGAGAAGATTACATGGGGGTAATTTTTTCACCTAGATGAATTGGGTGGATGGACACTTAATTTTAAGTAGGTATAATACACTGGCTTTCTGGACACTGGAAATTTGTTTATGATAACTGGATTATGTACATTGTGTGGATACCTATTTAATATATGGATTTGAATACTGTGGATGCTGATTAACTGACAGATGCGGGACCACTCCCACCTACCCAGAGGATTTCTCTCATCTGAAGGGGGAAGATCTTTCATTACTCCACTGACATCCACTCCATCTTTGTGCATATAGGCAAAATTTTCATCTCCAATGTCCATCTATGTTTTTTTTGTTGCTTTTAATAATAAAGTTTCACTGTGCTTAGTCTATGCACTTCCTTTTCCTTTTTGTTTTTATATTTTATTCAAGTAGATCAGAAAAATTAGAATGTCATCTAGCAAAAGCATATTTGCACTTTATTTATTCATATTTATATATATATATATATATATATATATATATATATAGATATATATATATATATATATATATATATATATATATATACAGTTGCAAGAAAGAGTATGTGAACCCCTTGGGATTACGTGGAGTTTTGCATGAATGGGGCATAAAATGTGCTCTGAACGTCATCTAAGTCACAATAGAAGAACAGTCTGCTGAACATAATACTACACAAACATTAGATGTTGCCATGGTTTAATTGCACATAACATGTAAACATTCACAGTGCAGGGAGGAAAAAGTATGTGAGGCCCTAGCTTAATGACTTCCCCCAGAGCTAGCTGGAGCCAGGAGTGAGCCAACCTTGACTCCAATCAGTGTGATGATATTGGATGTGTTGCTGACAGTTGTCCTGTCCTTAAAAAACACACACCTGTTTTGAGTTTACTGGTTTCAAGAAGCACTGTCTGATGTGAACCATGCCTCACAGAAAAGAGCTCTCAGAAGACCTACGATCAAGAATTGTTGACTTGCATGAAGCTGGAAAGGGTTACAAAAGTATCTCCAAAAGCCTTGATGTTCATGTGTCCACGGTAAGACAGACTGTCTACAAATGGAGAAAGTTTAGCACTGTTGCTACTCTCCCTAGGCGTGGTCGTCCTGTAAAAATGACTGCAAGAGCACAGCGCAGAATGCTGCATGAGGTAAAGAAGAATCCCAGAGTGTCAGCTAAAGACCTACAGAAATCTCTGGCACATGCTAACATTTTTGTTGACACATCTACAATAAGGAAAACATTAAACAAGAATGGAGTACATGGGAGGACACCACGGAGGAAGCCATTGCTGTCCAAAAAGAATATTGCAGCATGTTTGAAGTTTTCAAAAGAGCACCTGGATGTTCCACAGCACTACTGGCAAAATATACTGTGGACAGATGAAACCAAGATTGAGATGTTTGGGAAGAACACACAACACTATGTGTGGAGAAAAAAAGGCACAGCACACCAACATAAAAACCTCATCCCCACTGTAAAACATGGCGGTGGGAGCATCATGGTTTGGGGCTGCTTTGCTGCCTCAGGGCCTGGACGGATTGTTGTCATTGATGGGAAAATGAATTCCAGAGTTTATCAAGACATTTTGCAGGAAAACGTACGACCATCTGTCCGCCAACTGAAGCTCCGCAGAGGATGGGTGATGCAACAGGACAATGACCCAAAGCATACAAGTAATTCAACAAAACAATGGCTGCAACAGCACAGAATACGCCTTCTGGAGTGGCCCAGTCAGAGTCCTGACCTCAACCCGATTGAAATGCTGTGGCATGACCTTAAGAGAGCGATTCACACCAGACATCCCAAGAATATTGCTACACTGAAACAGTTTTGTGAAGAGGAGTGGTCCAAAATTACTCCAGATCATTGTGCAGGTCTGATCTGCAACTACAGGAAACGTTTGATTGAGGTTATTGCTGCCAAAGGAGGGTCAACCAGTTATTAAGTCCAAAGGTTCACATACTTTTTCCTCCCTGCACTGTGAATGTTTACATGTTATGTGCAATTAAACCATGGCAACATCTAATGTTTGTGTAGTATTATGTTCAGCAGACTGTGTTCTTCTATTGTTGTGACTTAGATGACGTTCAGAGCACTTTTTATGCCCAATTCATGCAAAACTCCACGTAATCCCAAGGGGTTCACATACTTTTTCTTGCAACTGTATATAGAGAGAGAGAGAGAGAGAGATATGTAGATAGATATATATACTGTATATATATATATATATATATATATATAGAGAGAGAGAGAGAGAGAGAGAGATACTAAGTAGAGTATACTCTTTATAATGATAATTTTTGTTTCAGATTACATTTTTTTAGGTTATATTTTATATATCTGCTTCTGATGAAGAATTGTTGTTCAGTGCTGTATTAATAGTCAAATTGTATATATGTTCACATAAAGGCTTAAAGTGGACCTTTCCTCCTTTTCTCTAAAATTCACATTAGCCTTCAGCTCAGCATACTTATATAGTCAGGTAGAAAAAAAGACACAAGTCCATTAGCATGCTGATATGAAATGACCTTACATACGTTTGTACCTACATCCTGGGAAGTTACTGTCACATATTGCAGGAAGCAGGCCCAGAGTTCTAGTTAGAACTAAAGGAAGTAAAGGGAAATTGATTAATTTGTGAAAATGGCCACCGTGAGAAAAATGTGAAGAAAAAGAAAATAAGGTTTGAAAGAATAAAAAGCTTGCAATTATCTATAAGTATATGTTTGTAGATTGCCATTACTGACCATTTCTAAAGGTGCCTTTGTTGTAATTTTTACGTAAGGGCCAATTTCTTGTTTAACATACCATGTGTATGTTTTTGCAAATCTGTTTACTAACCATTGATGCATGTTTTTACTTGTTCAGCTCAGTTTTGTTTACAACTCTACCATGATATTCTACAATCACCCAATGGTATTATCATGTGGACATTTCTAAAACCTTTATTGCATGGAAAGATACTGTATACACCAGATGTTCCAGAAACAATGGAGATAATATACAAAGTGAGCAGTCTTGTGACTATATGTTGTATTATATATTTCTATATGTGATATAAAATATGTACTGTCTTTAATAACTTATACAAAATATCTGATCTTAATGAATAGTTTATATATGTAACCATTTTATACAAAACACAATATGATATTTTTTCTTACAATTCACATCACTATGTAAATAATACACTTTTCCAACATTTATTTGAAACTAATCACAATGAAACGGTCTTAGAATGCTTGTGATATTATAATATATTTGCTGATTTTTATTTATTTATTTATTTTACCACAAACACATGCATAGCATACAGTGCATCCAGAAAGTATTTCTAGTGCTTAAATTTTTCCACATTTCGTTATGTTATAGCCTTATTCCAAAATGGATTAAATTGATTTTTTTCTTCAACATTCTACAAACAATACCCCATAATGACAACGTGAAAGAAGTTCATTTTTAAATCTTTGCAATTTGTTAAAAATAAAAAATAATAATAAAAAAAACATGTACATAAGTATTCACAGCTTTTGCTGAATACTTTGTTGATGCACCTTTAGTGGCCTCAAGTCATTTTGAGTATGATGCTAAAAGTTTGGCACATCTATTTTTGGGGAATTTCTCCCATTCTTCTTTGCAGTACCTCTCAAGCTCCATCAGGTTGGATGGGGAGCGTCAGTGCACAGCCATTTTCAGATCTCTCCAGAGATGTTCAATCGGGTTCAAGTCTGGGCACTGGCTGGGCCACTCCAGTACATTCACAGAGTTGGTCTGTAGCCACTCCTTTGGGCTGTGTGCTTAGGGTCATTGTCCTGTTGAAAGATGAACCATCACCCCAGTCTAAGGTCCAGAGCACTCTGGAACCGGTTTTCATCAAGGATGTCTCTGCATTCATTTTTACTTCGATCCTGACTAGTCTCCCAGTTCCTGCCATTGAAAAACATCCCCCACAGCATGATGCTGCCACCACCACCATGCTTCACTGTAGGCATGGTATTGGCCTGGTGGTGAGATGTGCCTTGTTTTCCTCCAGACATGATGCTTGGCATTCAAGCCAAAGAGTTCAATCTTTGTTTCATCAGACCAGAGAGTTTTGTTTTTCATGGTCTGAGAGTCCCTCAGGTGCCTTTTGGCAAATTCCAGACGGGCTGTCATTTGCCTTTTACTGAGGAGTGGCTTCTATCTGGCCACTCTACCATACAGGCCTGATTTGTGGAGTGCTGCAGAGATGGTTGTTCTTCTGAAAGGTTCTTCTCTCTCCACAGAGGGTGGAGCTCTTTCAGAGTGACCATCGGGTGCTTGGTTACTTCCCTGGCTAAGGCCCTTTTCCCTCGATCGCTAATTTTGGCTGGGCGGCCCGTTCTAGGAAAATTCCTGGTAGTTCCAAACTTCTTCCGTTTACGGATGATGGAGGCCACTGTGCTCATTGGGACCTTCAATGCTGCAGAAATTTTTCTGTACCCTTCCCCAAATCCCCTTAATACAATCCTGTCTCGGAGGTCTACAGACAATTCCTTGGACTTTTTGGCTTGGTTTGTGCTCTGACATGCACTGTTAAATGTGGGATCTTATATAGACAGGTTTATGCTTTTCCTAATCTTGTCCAATCAACTGAATTTCCCACAAGTGGACTCCAATCAAGTTGAGGAAACATCTCAAGGATGCTCAGTGGGAGCAGGATGCAGCAGAGCTCAATTTTGAGTGTCATGGCAAAGGCTGTTAATACTTATGTACATGTGGGTTTTTTTTTTCAGTTTATTTTTAATAAATTGCAAAGATTTCAAAACCAACTTAATTCATGTTGTCATTATGTGGTATTGTTTGTAGAATGTAGATGAAAAAAAATGTAACCCATTTTGGAATAAAGCTGTAACATTACACAATGTGGCAAAAGTTTAGCACTGTGAATACTTTCTGGATGCTCTGTAAGTTAATCATATTTACAACAATTTCACATTTTTACGAGTAACTTATCATGCAAGAAATACATAGGCTGGCATTGTCAACCTATCTAAAAATTCAGTTACCTTGCTTTTCTATTGTTTCTCTGGCTTTAGTCCTTTCTTAGATTGATTTATAAAAGGAGAAGGAATGTTCACATTGCAAAAGTTACCTAAGTGAAGACATTTAGGTTACGTTCTTTGTGAATATCCAACAATATGCAAGCAAAATAAAAAAAAGCATGATTTTTGATGCATACAATTGGGGTGATTAAAGAGAGCACAGCTTTACCTTATTCTCTAAGTCAGAAGAAAATTCACTTTGCAAAAATTAACAATCTTTATCCCTTTAGTAGAAAAACCCTTGAACTTAATTACTGACTGAATCCTTGTCACATCCTGATACACAGGATGTCACAGAAGAAGGGAAATGCAAACAGCAATAAAAACCTAAAAGCTTCTTGAAGTTTTATAATAAAAGGTGTTCTGTGTCTGTGCCCCTAATGTTCAGTGGCTCTCAGGGATCGTCGCGGCGCTGGTCCCGGCGCAGGCGCAGTGCGCTGCCCCGCACGGGAATGCGGGCACTAGGTCCGGGCCGGCCACGGCGGCGAGCTCGCGCATGCGCACTGAGTGACGCGGGGGCGCGCCGGGCACCAATGACAGCGCAGGGCGCGGTATTTAAATCACCCAGAGCTGTCATTGAGTGCCGTTCGGTCTATTCCTGTCCCTGATCTGCGTACCTGAATTACTGTAAGTTGCCTACCTAAATTGTCTGACCCTGCTGTATTCTCCTGCCCTGACCTTTGGCTTGCCTGACCTCTCTCCTGGATGCCCCCCGTTTATTCTGATCTACTGTTGCTGACCTGGCGTGTGACCCGACTATTCTCTGCCCGCTGTTTTGTACCTCGCAGACCCCACGGCTCCCGACCCGGCTTGTTTGACCCTGCACCTGCTCAGCCATCCATCCATCCCGTCGGGACCACCCGACCTCCTCACATCAGGCTCTTACTCTGCGGGAGCCCTCGGCGGATACCTCTACCAGTGGTGGGTGTGCCCAGTAGTCGCGACCTGGTCTCTGAGCACTCCAAGTCCATCCCCACCATCAGGGGCCCTGGTGAACAAGTGCTCTGGGACTTAGTCTCCGTGCTCTGGAAGCGCCTGATCAGTGGATTGCTGGAGGTACTGCCGGGCGGTCCCTTACAGTGGCCCTGCCTAGTGGTCAAATAGAGCAAAGTTCTAGAGGTGTAGGCAGCTGTAAAAGTTAATACTGTGTTCGCACCTTTTGCAGGTGGACCTATTTTTAAATGTTCTTATTTTAATGGCAGCTTTGTAGTTTGTATATAGGATTGGTGGCTCCTTTAAGGCTTTCACTGAACGGTCGAGCTCAAGTCTGGGCAAATCGCAGAAGTGGTGTAAGGATAGCATGATGGAATTTTTAAATTTTATTTGGTCTACCAAAATAGTCTTAACCAAAATAGATAACAGATATGGAATGTTTTTACGGCAACTATTTTCAATGAAACATAATAAATAAAAATTAAAAATATGTATTTTTTTATTCATTAGGCAAATCGTACATTTACTATTTTAGAAAAAATTAGGACATTCTCCAAGGTTTGGCTCACCGTGTCTGCAATTTTTAAAAGCAGCAACCAGCTTCTCAATGATTCTACTTTGCAGGTATGTCTCAAATATATGTATATATATGAGAGTGTGGATGTGTCAAAATAATGGCAGTTGCTGTCATTTAAACTCTACATGGCTACAGTGTGAGACAAAGCCTGGGAGAAAGCAGTTTTCTTCCTGAAAAACCCACCATTCTCTCTGATCCCAGTGTCCACCATATAGTAAATGTTTGTTTGTAAAAACAAAAATTGTATATGAATGGTAAATATATAACTCAGACATTTACAATCTTATAAACTAAAAACAACAAATACAGGATTAACCACTTCCCGCCCATCTGCAATGTACTGCTGCTGGGCGGCAAGTACAGGCAAAGTGACGTACTTGTAGGAAGCTCTGGCTGTACTAACACAAGGGGGTGCCCCCCCCCCCCCCCCCGCGACTGCTGTGTCCACCGCACACAGCAGAATGAAGATCCCGGTGGAGAAATGATCTTTATTTCTTCTGCAAAGCAAAGTGTAAAAAAAAACCCCAGTGTACTATTCTGCTAAAAGTATTTAAAAAAAATAATACAAATGTAAACAAAAAAAAAAATACCATATTGAGAATTAAATAAAAAATTTTAAGAGTTTTTTTTTTGTTTAACTACTTGCCAACTGCTTACCCGCATTTTGCGGGTGAGCAGCAGCTCTTAGCAAAGCAACATAATCATGCATCACTTCCTATTTTGGGGTGTGAACACACCTGCGCCCCCCCACCCGTTGGTCCAGGAAGAGCGATGAGACCACTGTACCGAGTAAAATCACCACTACATTTTACATGCATGCGTTAGATTAGCACATTTAACCCTTTGATCACCAGTCACTCAGCCAATGCCATTAGTACAGTGCCAGTATATAGAATTTTTTACTGATCACTGTATTCCTGCCACTAGTGACATCAGATAGCATCAGGGTCAGTAAGCGCCCCTCCCAACCAGGGTCAGCTAGTGTTAGATTGCCTGCACACTATCGCACTCACGCTATAGGTCACTGATCACCACCATTACTAGTTTAGTGTTTGTATGGATCAATATATTGATCATAAACAGAACTATACTAGTGCCTCCTTTGTATAGTGTCCACAAAAATGCAGAGATAGCAGGATCTGCCTCGTTCGCTGCCAGCACTAACGTTTAGCCCCTCTGCTGTTTTTTATGGAAGATTTGTATCAATTGTGGGCCAAGGCAATTGATACGCACAACAATACATGGCCGCCCACCCAAATTCAGCTCTTGCCAGACAATTCTCATGGAAACCTATAACGGTTTCTGAATTTAAAACTCTTTTAGGCCTAACCCTCAACATGGGCATTACAGAAAATAATGAGTTGTGGTCATGTTGATCCACAGAGCCAATTCATCATATGCCCGTGTTCTCTGCTGTTACATATATGCCCAACATAGACCAGCAATGTACTGGTACACTGATGGACTTTGAGTGTTTATAGCAGGATGATACCTGCAGCTACAGGCATCATCCTGGTATCATTTTTATTCATCTGGTGGCCGGCTTTCATGTAAAAACAATCCTAGTGGCCAAGTAGCTGCTGAATTGTTTTTATGAGCAGTGGGAAGGGACATAACCCCCCCCACGCTGCCTTTCACCGTTTTCTTAGAATCTAAGAATGCAGCCAGCAGTTCCGTTGGCTGAACATAGAGCTGGTCAGAGACCAGAGTGGCTCCAATCATCTCTATAGTCTAAGAAATCGGAAGCTACAAGTATTTCATCACTTAAGTTTTGCAGGATATAAAAAGCGCCATTTGTAAATTGGGAAAGCATCTGATCACACTGATCTTGGTGAGATTAGATAATGTAAGGGCAGAGGAGAGATCTAGAGTCTGATAGACCCCAGATTTCTCAAAAAAGAATATATGACAATGCCCATTGAAGTTATAGGGGATATTTACATTCCCTGTGATAGCATTAAAAGTGAAAAAATTAAAGAGACAGTGTAAAAATAATAAAAAAAATCTAAACTAAAAAAAAAAAAAGCACCCTTGCCCCCCTGCTCATGTGCATCTGCTCTCACAAGCTTTAACCCCATGCTGGTATGTGCACAGTGGTTGCACCATGTGAGGTATCGCTGCGAATGTCAGATCGAGGACAGTAATTATAGCACTAGACCTCCTGTGTAAATATAAATTGGTGGCCTGTAAAGCTTCGCCTATCGATAATAAAAATGTATGTACTTTGTTGCCATTGCACGGGCATGCGCAATTTTATAGTATGTAATGTTTGATATCTATTTACTCAGCGTAACATCATCTTTTATAGTGTATCAAACAATTGGGCAATATATTGTGTTTTTGTACATTAAAATTCTAAAAAGTGTATTTTTCCCAAAATATTAGCGTTTGAAAAATCTCTGCGCAAATGCTGTGTGATGTACAATATTTCAACACCCCCCGTTTTATTCTCTAGGGCCTCTTATTTAAAAACTATATAATGTTTGGGGGTTCAAATTAATTTTCTAGAAAAAAAAAATGTTTTTTTCATGTGAACAAAAAGTGTCAGAATAGGCTTTGGTCTTCAAGTGTGGGTGATGTGTGGCATAAGCTTCCAATGTTGGCCCTGAAATGCCAGGATAGTAGAAGCAACCCCTCCAAATGACCCCTTTTTGGAAAGTAGACACTCCAAGATATTTGCTAAGAGGCATGGTGAGTGCTTTGCAGATCTAATTAGTTGCCACATGTTTTTGGAAAATGAAGAAAGAAAACAAAACTATTTTTTTTTGTTTTCTTTTTTCTTTTCAAGACCCTGTGACAAAAATTATATCTGTAAAATACTCACCATGCCTCTTCCAAAAAAGGGGTCATTTGGGGGGGGGGGGGTGTTTGTACTATCCTGGCATTTAGAGCCTCCGAAACTGAGATAGGTAGTGGGGAAGTGATATGAGGAAATATGACCTCTGAAAGCCTGGAGGTGGTCATTGGATTTTGGGGGCTTGTATGTAGCTAGGCTGCCACAAGGTCTTTCACATGTGGTATCCCCATACTCAGTAGAAGTAGAAGAATGTGTTTTGGGGTGTAATTCCACATATACCCATGGCATGCATGAGCAATATATCGTTAAAGTGACAACTTTGTATAAAAAAAATTTTTTAATAAAATGTTCCATGGACCCTACAAAATCCTTGGGGTGTCTACTTTCCAAAAAGGGGTAATTTGGGTGGGAGTGGGGGGGTTGTACTGTCCTGGCATTTTAGCACCTCAAGAGATGTGGTAGGCAGTCCGAAAGTAAAAGCGACGTAAATTCCAATATATACCATAGTTTGTAGACGCTATAACTTTAACACAAACCAATTCATATACACGTATTGAGTATTTTTTTTTACCAAAGACATGTAGCAGAATACATTTTAGCCTGAATTTATGACTAACTTTGAGTTTATTGGTTATATTTCATAACCAAAAGTGAATGTTGGTTCTTTTTTGTTTATAGTGCAAAAAATAAAAATGGCAGAGGTGAAATACTACCAAAAGAAAGCTCTGTTTGTGTGAAAAGAAGGACATAAATTTTGTTTGCGTACTGCATTGCATGACCGCACAATTACCAGTTGAAATAGCGCAGTACCGAACAGCAAAAAATGGCCTGGTCAGGAAGGAGGGTAAATCCTCAGGAGGGCAAGTGGTTAAAGAAAATCATTATTTTAATTGTTTTTATTCTAATTTATAGTGGTACAGATAATAGAATATCAACAGAAGAGTTCAATAAGATTTCATTGTATCTCTTTGCAATTATAATGTTTTTGCAGTGTTCAATAGATCCATGTGCCTGTTATTAACAGTTTCAGGCTCTGTTAAAGTTTTTTACAGTTAAATTAACTTGTATATTATCTTTCTAGATGCTGTTGAACAATTCTTTCTTAAATAACTATGTAGAAAGTCAGCTAAACCTAAGTGTGGGAGAATTTGTAAAGAAGCTACACATATATGGTAAGAAAATATGCTTTTGTACCATAAAGACATCTCCAATTATTACTTAGCATTTATAAAATGTAACTCCTTTTTCCTCTTCTCAAGGTACTTTAGGTCAGTAGCTGCGTCAATGATAATGCCAAATATGTTCCATGTGTTTTTAACATCTACTTTTCCATATTTGAATTTAATCCAAAGTTTATCCTCAGCAAATAAGATACATTTTTCTAAACTTCATCTGCATTTTGCTATCCCGCTGCCATCATCTCCATCCATATGACTGGCCTTTCTGGATTAGCACAAAGAAAGGCCTTAAGCTATCGGGTTGCAAGGACATTGTCTTCTTGCTCCCAAGAATTTTTCAGTGCCAAACCCCTTTCTCTCAATGAGGTACAAATTCATGATAGCTTTGACCTCAAACTCTTCAGCACCATCTATGAGAAAAAAGAGGAGGCAGAAAGCTGAACTGAAGCAACAGGCTTCAAATAAGTGGTATGGAACACCAGATGGACCTTCAATAAGTCCTTAAACAAAAAGCTATTTCCAGGATGGCAAATGAGACAGTGACCTAGAACTCTGCTGCCTAGAAGGGCACTAAAATCTCAAATTAGCATTAGAAAGCAACATCAGGTCTCCCAACTTAAAGGGGGGACCTTTTCTTCTTAGCCTCAATTTTGGCCTTGGACAGGAATTGAGAAAAAAGCTATTGCAATTTCTTTAGGTTTGAGATGAACAAAAGGCGAGAAGATCTTCCACACAGGGAACAACAGATTCCAAAGAGCTGTTTACAAAGGTGGCAGGGAAAGCAATAATTGGTTAAGAATGGAGATTGTGTAGTTGCAGCATGCTTGGCATTATCCACTATTTAAACTATGGGAAGAAAAGCGGTCCAGTTTTTCTGTGTTTGAGAGGAGAAATGTCTGAGGTACTGTTCTAAAGTTTGGTTTGTCCTTTAGGTTTGGCCATTTGTCTCTTGGTGGTACCTAGAGGACAAGAAAACATGCATCTTTAGTTTCTTGCATAAATATCACACCTTTTCCAACACAATGTCATCTGAGTAGGAAAAAGAACTCTACATCCTTGACAAGGTTGGGTTACCAGACCATTTGTTGCAACAACTCTTGGATCTTGGCAATGTCAAAATGCCAAGTGAGTGGAGTGTTATGATTCACTTGAAACCAAGAAAGCTTCAGGAACACACCCCTTGCCTTCATGCAGAAGTAAGTTCTTTGAGCTGCAGAAAAGTAACTGGGTAGGTTTGAAATGTTTCTGCGATTTGGGACAAAAGACTGGGTTGAATTGTAAGAATGTTCTTGTCTGGCAGAACAGAGAGCTTCTAATTTTTAGATCCAGGTCAGAAAGTTATTAAAGTCAAACCAAGAAAAGAAGAAGCTCTGTCTAGTCTGGCATATCCAAATGTATAAGGATAAGACGGGCTGCTTCCTCTAGTAGGTAACACTATTCTTCTAAAACCACCATGATTGCCAACATTTCCCCATGACTGAAAAAGATGACAGGGAGTAATAAGATCTTAGGAACAGTTTGTTGGGACAAAATTGCTCCCACCACTGTTTCTGAAGCATAAAATTTCAAAGTAAAGGGAAAGGCAGGGTCTGGGTGCTTCAACATAGTAGCAAAGATAAAACATGTCTTCAGCTTTTCAAAAGAAAACTGAGCTTCAGGTGGCCAATAGTGATGGGCTTGATGTTAGAGTCAAACGTAAGTTCGACTCGAACATCGGCCGTTTGTGTATTCAAACGGCAAACACACGAACAGTAGGGATGTTTGCCCACCTTGCCCTACAATGCACTGCACACTGACAGTGTATTGTGATTGGCCAAAGCAATGCACCTGACCACCAATGCAAAAAAGTTCTCAATAAGTCTTGGTAGAAGTTTGCAAATTCCAGAAAACATTGAATGTCCTTTTTTGATAGGAGATGGCCACTCCATCAGTCCATAGAACACAGAGACTTTCCTTGGGTCCATGGCAGCACTGTTGGGGAAATGACCCAAGAATTAAATGGTTGTCCTTTCAAAACCATATTTTCTGATTTAGCATACAGCTAATGGGTGTTATGACAGCAATGCACTTTTTGTACATCGTTCCTATGCAGGGGCGGACTTACCATTTGGAAACTCGGGCACTGCCCGAGGGCCCGGGGTCAGTAGGGGGCCCCATGAGATGCCCCTGGTACCTTTTTCATAGGCTTTTTTGAGTTTGGGCAAGGTCACAGGGGCCTCATGATCCCCTATTGCCCGGGGGCCCCATGAGTTGTCAGTCCACCCATGTTTCTGTGTTCCTCCAGAGAAGAAGAAAATATTAGTATGTCAGCCAGGTACATGACCACAAAGAAATTGACAAAATCCTAAAATATGTTAACAAATGTATGGAATGCCCAAGGCATTACAAAGCCTAAAGAATAACACAAGATACTCAAAGTGCCCAAAGCTGGTACAGAAGGCCATCTTCCATTCATCTTTCATGTTACAGGCCTCATGTGTCAAGGTCCTACCTTTCCTCAGACCTTGTGCTGCTCCATGTGCTGGCATCCATCTTAGGTGTCTGCAAAGCATTGTGGGATCCCTTATGCTTTCAGCCCTCTGTGGCTCCTCCCCCAGGAGGTGGCGGCTTATCACATATAAGTCTGCTGTTTGTGGCTGTCAATTGCATTCGTGTCCTGTCTGTTGCACAACAGCAAGCTCCTGTTTAGCTACTCATTGCTTTCCTGGATACCGACTCGGCTTTGGCTAAGACTCCTCCTGGCTTCTGACTCCGGCTCTGGCGACCATTCTTCCTGGCTCCTGATCCTGGCTCTGGCGACGATTCTTCCTGGCTCCTGACCCCGGCTTTGGCTACGATTTCCGCTGTTGGACTTGCATAGACTCTTGTCTTATTTTTATATTAATAAACTTACCTTTAATTGCACCTCCTTGTGTGTCTGGATCCTCGCTCCCTGACACCATGCAAGTTCAACTGGGTAAAGATAAAGTAGTTGTAAACCTCAGACTTGAAATCTGAACAAAGCACATTGTTCTATACTGTGTACTCGATCACTGTGTGATTTCTTTCTGCTGCCTCTTCTAACAGCTTTTCTCCTGACACCAAGATAAAAAAAAGTACCTGAGGAGAGCTCCAGCAAACAGACTGTGATTGACAACCACAGCTGTGTTTTTTCTCTGTGTACTGTGAGTGTGTGTAGGTGGTGGTGGTGGGGGGTGTCCCTTCCTTCCAGTCAGGATCAGAGATCTTCTCTCTTAGCTCTGAAGTGTGGGAATTTAGATCAACATGCGCAGCTCAGACCACATTTACTGCTCACTCTGTATGCTGCGATGTGACCCCCATGCACATGCAAGGGAATGACATCACCCCGGCACAGCCATTCAGCAGCCAATGATTGCAAACCTGGAAGAAAGTCCAGGCGAAGATGGAAGCTGCTGGGACAAGGGAGAGCCATGACTGCTGTAATATTTGGGGATGTTTAGCTCAGTGGTATTTGTGATTGCAAGTGAGTTCACGCTAGTCAGGAACTATTTTTCAGGGCTTGGTAGCCCACTTTTATTAAAAGGAAAAAAGGAAAGTCCAAAACACAATGTTTCCCACGCAGGCGTTCTTCTCCAGAAAAATATACACAATGCAAATGAAAATGCCAGCCCACCTAGCTACTCATCAGCAGCACTGTTGGTCCTTCTGACCACCAGCTCTTTCAGGCACACAGCTTAGAGCCGCACATGACTCCTCTGGCCAAGTCATCAGGCCATTAACTCAAACTCACACAGCTCCTCAGGTCGTTAACTGTCTCTTGCAGACCTTCATACTCCGGCTGCCAACTGCAACCTCTCTGACTCCTGTAGGAGACCTCCTGTCTCTCTTGGGTGGAGCTCTGAGGTATTCCTAAACCTCCATTATAAGGGCTGTGTGCACCTGGGCACACACCCTGCTGTTTCTCAAGAAGACCCGGACACTGAGTTGGAGTTTCCGTCCTGCCCAAGGCACTATGGAATGTCCAAACTAGGGAGCCCCATCCAGGATTACCAAAACCTGGAGAAATCTGCAAATGCAGTTTTCTCCATTCAGAACATGTTCTCCCTAGTCCTGCGCTTGGGAAAAGTACAATCCCCGTGTCCTTTTGATGACCAATTTCACCGTGGCAGAGTCTTGTCCTGTCACACTGCACAGCGCTGGATGGTTCTGTCTATAGGTAATTCTGTCATAATGTACCAGTATGAAGTGCATACTAGTGCATTATGGCTTAAACCTGCCAAGGGACACATTTTGTAAAATAATAAGAAATACTTTACTGCCACTATAAACAAGGGGAAAACCTGGCCAAATGGAATGTTTGCACTGGGAAGGAGCATGCCTGGGCAATCTTAGATGCAGTGTAGAGGAAGAGAGAGTGCGCCTTTCTTGTAAAAGATATTGAGGAAGTTGTGACATGCCTGGCGAATATTGTCCTTTTTCCTTGTGTATGCAGAGGAGATTTCCAGGATTAGACTAACAAAACTATTGACAGTAATTGCACTGGAAGATGTTCTCTCCCAAGGCCCAATTAATACTGGAGTTGTGGGCTTGCAACCAGTGTATTCCCAGAATGACTGGAAGGAGGAGTGATGGAATAATATTGAAACCAAAGTACTCTGCTGACCCAGGGAGGAAATGGTTAGAAGGGGAAAAGTTTCCTGTGTAACAGGTCCAGATATTATAGAGCAAGCTGGATGGGAAGTGTCTGGGTTTTAGGTTGGAGAGGCAGTCTTAACTGATATGCAATGGCCACATTTGAAAAACAGACACACCACCTTAATTAATTATGACTTGGACATCATGGACTTTTCTGGACATTGCAAGGAGAGAGAGGACTTTCAGGCAATTGCAAAGATAGTATCATGCAAAAACACAATAAAGACAGGGGTTAACCTGACTGTGAAACAGCCAATCTTTAGTGGTATAATTATGATCTGGCTTAGCCCAGCTGCATCAGTTTGAGTGCATCCATAGGCGTACCATAGGTAGTACCTGTAGCCAATGGTGGTGGGAGGTAAAGAACCCCAGAAGAAAGATAAGCTCCTATCCTCTTTGTTCCCACTCTCTAAGGAGACAGTCAATCTGAGTGGCAAGTTGGGTACGTTCATACTGTATAGTGTGTTTTGAATACCAACTTGGGCCAGTTGTTCCAAAGATAGCATTTAGCAGCAGCTTTATTCTATTGGGAATTGACTTTCCATTTGCGAAAGTCTAAAACATGATGTTTAACAAGACTTCAACCCTGATGGAGGTTAATTTTATCAAACTCCACAGTGGAAGTTCAGTGGAAGTCATCATATAGTTTGTCAGAAACTTCAAGCAAGGTGGAAATGCTGGCCATGACTTCACTTCTTTGTTCCAGGAGGCTAAAAGCCCAAGGCTTCTCTTAAAGGAGGGGGAATATAAAACCTACTGTTGCCTACACTTTGGAAAAGGTCTTAGATTACAAGGAGAAACAAAATGAACGGGTGTTACAAAAACAAACTGGAAATGGTCCCTAAGGGTGTATTGGGCACCAGCGTGGCTGACAAGAATAAATCTGGAGTGACTGGTGGACTGGCAGAATGCATATTGTAGCTAAATTGATCAAAGAATAAATGCAGGCCTTGAGCTGGAAATACCCTCTATGAAGATCTTACACAGAGATATTGATCACTATTATCTGTTTTCTTAGCTGATCAAGCAGATCTCTGTATCCTGTAGTCGGGTTTAAGGCCTATTGTTATGGTGCCACCTGGCAGGTGACAGGGCTTACCTGAGGTGCAGAGTCGAAGTGAAAGCTTGTCTTCTCCAGAGCTCCTGGTGGTAGAGATGGTCCAGAAACCCTAGTGGTCTTGGGTTTTTCTTGCTGCAAGATGTCACAGGATCAAAAACAAAATTCAGTGCACCAGGTCAGTCTGCTCATCTGTTAGCCCCCCAATCCACACAGTAGGTGCCAGTGCAATTCACAGCCAAATAAGCTTCAAGTGACAGTTGATGAGTACACACTGATGGGATGGAAAATCCAGACACTTTTATTCATAATCCAATATTCAACACATCATAGTATGCATGGGATAGATAGAGTAGTTAACACATTTCACGCAAAGCGCCCTTACTCATAACAAAGCACGTCTGAGAATGCTGCTGTTTAAATAGCATTCACTCCCATGCACAGTGGTATTCAATCAATGTCTAAAGCCCCTCAGCAAACTAAAAACAATCTATACAGTAATGTATACATTTTACATTATAAAATGTAAAAATGCCTAAACATCATATTGCACCATCAAGAATGAAAAATCAATACATATCCATATAAAAAAGCATCCATAAAATATGAGAACCAACCTAATGCCCAACTTTGAATGAGAAGGCCTAAGGACCTTGTGTAGCCGGATTGCTCTGCAGGACAAAGGGCATTCAAATACCCTGGAAAGAACCTTGTGAGATAGCAAATGCTGTCTTTTCATTTGCCTTCACTTATTGGCACCTGCCATTATTCCCTAGTAGGCTTAAGGGTGGTAGTACATCTTTCTGAATCCAACCTCTAAATGGGTTCCTCAACTATTGGTCTGGGGATAGACATTAAACCTTGATACCACATTCGATTTTATGAAGTTGTTGCAGAACCACAACCATCAGGCTTGGGAACCAGGACCATCACTGTTTAATTTCGGCCTCCTCAGTTACCCCATGGTCTGAAAACTCTACAATTTTGCTATTACTTGAAAGCTGTCATCTGCAATATGATAGGTCTTAAGCTAAACTCGAAACTTGGGGTCTGTGATGATGTCATGTTTTATTGTGTCCATGGATCAGTAAGCCAAGGAAAGTTCGGTTCACCAAACCCAGTGGTAAATCCTCAAACTCTGCACCCAAATCCTGTTGAAGTCTGTGGGAGCTGAAACCTAATATTTATTTCTGACTTTAAGGGGCAGGTTGCAATCTTTTTGGTAAAATATGGCATGGGTAGCTGACCACTGCCATGGGAGACAAGTACCAATGCCAAAATTGAAAAAAAAAAAACCTTCAGTTGTGAGAGGGTCTTTGAGGGACAGCATTAAAAATACACAATTCCCTTAAATATAGTGCTTGGGTGATGCCTTAAACCTGCATGTGAAGTTACTCATCAGTATGATCTACAATTCTTTCAAACAAGTATCATTGCATACTTTTTATCTCATATCAACAGTTAAGATATAAGGAATCATTACATATCATACATGACAGATTATAAAGAGGTATTATTTGATTTCTGTCTTAGATCAACAATAGGTCATATAAGAGATAGTGTTTTCCGAACTGAGAACAGATATTGGTCTAAAACTTTGAGGACTGAAAGGCTGATTTGCTGGGTTTGCCTGTCACTTTCTTCAACATTTCTTTCAATAAATGAAAAAAAAAAATGAGGATACTGCCTCAATAAAGATTGATACAAGATGTGGCTGGCATAAGAATGTTTACAAAGATTTTATAATGTGGAGATTAATTAGACAGGGTATTTTAGATTTAGTTGGGAGGTAAGGAGCCTACCTGCCCTATTACTTTGGGATTACGAATTAGCTTTCACCCTTTTTTTTTTATTTGTCATGCTTTAATTGTAGGGTCAATCTAAGATAATTTCTGCTTTTTTGCTGATCTGTATATATTGCCTGAACAGTGGACAATTTATGTTGGACCTCTAATGTTTTAATCTTAGTTATTAGTTAATCTTAGTTATTTTAGTTAATAGAGAGTTGACTGTATGCATCCTTAATTTTTTTCTCTCTTGTTGGTAATTGCAACAGTAGTCCTCTACAATATACTTTATGAGAACACTACACAGAAAATACATTGGATAAAAAAGATTTCAGAACAAATAATTCTTGGAGTTGAGCAGTCAACTTTGCTCGATGTCAGTTGGATAGTAGGGATAGTGTTATTACTCCATAGCTATAAAGAGTTAATGTTACTAAAGGCAGAATTTTTTTCAAAATTAAAATAACAAACATATTATACTCACCTGCTCTGTGGAGTGGTATTGCACAGAGTGGCCCTGATCCTCCTCTTCTTGGGCCCCCTCCTAGCTATCCTGGATCCTCTTTTTCTTTGTGTGTCCCCATAGCAAGCTATTAGCTATAGGGACAAACGCTGCATGCCCACTGTCAGGAATGGACTTGCCAATGGTGGTGGGACTCACCTGCCTTGTGGGCTGCAGTTCCAGGGCTGGCCAGCGGGTGCTCTCAGCAACCAGAAGCTCACTCCTGCAGTCAGCCATCACCTGAGGCTGATTGCAGGAGGTGTATTTAAGGAATGGCCAGACCTACAGTCAGTGCCTTAGTGTTTGTTTCCCATGTGCCCTGTTTCCTGTATCTTGTCTCCTGCCTGCTTGACTCTCCTGCTTGACTCTGACTCTGATAGAACTCCGCCTGCACTGACCTCGGATATTCCTGACTGTTCTTCTGCCTGCTCCCATTGTACCTTTTTGCCTGATTGTTCCTGACCCGGCCTGCCTGACCACTCCACCTCTCCAGCCCTGACTGCACCTGTACCTATTAGTTTAAGGTTTGTTTTGTTTTGCACTGTGTTTGTTTATTTTGTGCAGCTCATAATAAATATTATTATTTAATCATTTCTGAAGCCTGCTGTTTCCCTGTGTCAGTCCACACATCTCTGGTCATAACTGGATCCCTGACACTCACTCCTGACCTGTGTGTCTACAGAGCCGCGCTCCATAGACACACACAGTGGGACTTAGCCCCACCCCCAACTTCCTCTTCACTGCACTTGATTGACAGCAGCAGGAGGAGCCAGCAGAGCATAACATTCAGCCGCCTGGAGCCACGAGGAGGCCCGGCGGCCATCTTACTTTTGGGTCAGTTACACTCCCATTCATTGTTCAGTTTCACAGTGTTTCTGCCCTGTTTTTAAGTTCTTAAATTTTGGAATAAACGTTTTTGCTTTTTACATACTACACTATGAGGTGTTTTTTGGCTCCTATCTGGAGCTAACATATTTCAGGAAATTCCATTTCTCATCTTCACCACCGGAGGGAGTCCCTTACTTATTCACCCAGTCCTAAGGGGATTTCTGGATCTGGAAGTTGTCCATTATACTAGGATCACCTGTTCCTGGATGGCTATCTACTGTCCCCGCATGATGGATTTCCAGTGGTCATACTACATATGCGCTTTTTTATAGCGCGTCCGGTGAGTGCGCAATTTTACTGTTGGATCCTGGTTCTTTTTACTTCATGCAAGATCCTGCGTTTTACTTGGACATTATTATTTATCTGATATATTAATTTTTGCCTATCATATTTGTGTTTTGGTTCACTTGAGACACATATTTATTAGCGCCGCACTTCTTATATTTTTGTAGATTTAGATACAGGTTTTCTATTTGTATTTATTTATTTATTTTTATAACTTTTTTTTTTTTTTGGACAGGTAAATTTTTTTGTAATATTTTGTACTTTTTTTCACAAAATGAAACTTAGTAAATAGTGTTTACTATATTTCTTTTACAAACTGACACATAGTAAGTACAGTTTACTATGTGCCAGTGATAAAAGAATACAGGAGTGATTTGTACTGATTGCTGGCTGTATTCAGGATAGGAAGGGGGCCGGTAAACACATGTTTACCAGCGCCCACTCTCAAGAAAGGAAGGGGGCAAGTAAATACTGTTGTTTTCTATTAATATAGGTTCACACAGAAACCGTTCATAAGACAAATCTGTTGTCTTATATCATGAAGGAGGATGAATGATAACGATGTGTGTATATTTATAAGTGTACTTTTCCCGCAGCAACTAGTCTAATAGTTCTTTTCCAGAGAGATGCATTTATTCAGATAAAGATATTTGTAACAGATGACAGAAAACCAATCTATAATACTTGTAAACAGGGGTGGACTGACCATTTGGAAACTCAGGCACTGCCCGAGGGCCCGGAGTCAGTAGGGGGCCCCATGAGATGCCCCTTGTACATGTTTCATAGGCTTTTTTAATTTTGTGCAAGGACACAGGGGCCCCATGATCCCCTATTGCCCGGGGGCCCCATGAGTTGTCAGTCCGCCCCTGCTTGTAAATATTACAACGAACAACAGCACTCAGAGTCCCATTTAAGATACGTCATATCAAGCATGGAGTTACTACACCGTCCAGCATATGTCCAATCTATACTATGCACCTAGATAGCTTCCATGCATGCAATAATGCGAGTTATGATCTATAATTGTGCTTCCATATTAAAGACAGGAAGAAGCTCCTCTCCCAGCCAAAATAACTTCCCTTGAAATACAGTTTACTAGAGGGGTTCCTTATTGGCTGACAAAACACTTTTGATCTTACATGAAAAGACTTCACTTGCCATTACTGTAAATAACAATTAAGGTCACTATAGTGTTTAACAGGTACACAAGTCACCCTTTCACCATTTTCCAGGAACACCCTTTGAAATGTCTAATTAGATAAAGGCTATTCCCCAAATACCAAGGTGACCTTGCATAAAATGAACATAGCAAAGAGTTATTTTGATGTACAAAGTGGTCTTGTCACTGGCCTGTCCAAGAATGAACAGTATGTGTTTCAATATCTTCAATATCTACATATCTATCTATATAAAACACTATATACTATCTATTCCCTGTATATTCACTTGGAACGGTTCTGACAAGAACTGATCCATAAATAGTGAACATATATTATCAACTAGAAGGGTTGCATTGTGATTTGAGGTATTGAATGCTTCATAATGGCTCATATAAAATCTGAAATTGAAACTGGTTACATCTCTCTTCACTAGAGATGAGCGAATCGAACTAGGCGAACCGGAATTCGAGTCGAATTTCAGGAAATATTCGATTCGTGTCGAAACCGAAATTTTGCCTACTTCGGGTGCGCGAATCGAACATTTCCCGATCAGCCGGCAAAAGTGTCCCTGCAGTGAGCTCCGCTATTTCTGACAGTTCTCTGACAGAAGGAACACATGTTTAGCGGTTGAAACATTGTATCTATTAGTTTACATTTAGGATACAGATGTTTCAACCACTGTACATGTGAAGAAGTTGTGAGAGAACTGTCAGAAATAGAGGAACTCTGCACATACACTTTTTGCCGGCTTGGAATTATTCTTCTTTTCATCCTACTTCTTCTTCTTCTTCATCCTCAGAAGAAGAGGATGAGGATGAGGATGAAGAAGAAGAAGAAGAAGAAGTAGGATGAAAAGAAGAATAATTCCAAGCCGGCAAAAAGTGTATGTGCAGAGTTCCTCTATTTCTGACAGTTCTCTCACAGCTTCTTCACATGTACAGCGGTTGAAACATCTGTATCCTAAATGGAAACTAATAGATACAATTTGTATCTATTAGTTTCCATTTAGGATACAGATATTTCAACCGCTGTACATGTGAAGAAGCTGTGAGAGAACTGTCAGAAATAGAGGAACTCTGCACATACACTTTTTGCCGGCTTGGAATTATTCTTCTTTTCATTCTTCTTCTTCTTCCTCATCCTCATCCTCATCCTCATCCTCTTCTTCTGAGGATGAGGATGAAGAAGAAGAAGAAGAAGAAGTAGGATGAAAAGAAGAATAATTCCAAGCCGGCAAAAAGTGTATGTGCAGAGTTCCTCTATTCTGCAGATACACTTAGAGGAGCTCTGCAGATACACTTAGAGGAGCTCTGCACATACACTTTTTGCCGGCTTGGAATTAATCTTATTTTCATCCTACTTCTTCTTCTTCTTCTTCTTCTTCTTCATCCTCATCCTCAGAAGAAGAAGAGGATGAGGATGAGGATGAAGAAGAAGAAGAAGAAGTAGGATGAAAATAAGAATAATTCCAAACCGGAAAAAAGTGTATGTGCAGAGCTCCTCTAAGTGTATCTGCAGAGCTCCTCTAAGTGTATCTGCAGAATAGAGGAACTCTGCACATACACTTTTTGCCGGAAACCGCTGTATGGAGTGAATGTCCCAGAACTGTCAGAAATAGACTATTTATGACAGTTCTGGGACATTCACTGCATACAGCTGTTTTAACCGCTGTATGGAGGGAATGTCATGGAACTGTCAGAAATAGACTATTAATGACAGTTCTGGGACTGTCCTTCAATGCAGCGGTTGAAACATTGTATGTATTTGTTTCCATAAATGGATCCATTTATGGAAACAAATACATACAATGTTTCAACCGCTGTATGGAAGGACAGTCCCACAACTGTCATTAATAGTCTATTTCTGACAGTTCCATGACATTCCCTCCATACAGCGGTTAAAACAGCTGTATGGAGTGAATGTCCCAGATCTATCAGAAATAGACTATTTATGACAGTTCTGGGACATTCACTGCATACAGCTGTTTTAACCGCTGTATGGAGGGAATGTCATGGAACTGTCAGAAATAGACTATTAATGACAGTTCTGGGACTGTCCTTCCATGCAGCGGTTGAAACATTGTATGTATTTGTTTCCATAAATGGATCCATTTATGGAAACAAATACATACAATGTTTCAACCGCTGTATGGAAGGACAGTCCCACAACTGTCATTAATAGTCTATTTCTGACAGTTCCATGACATTCCCTCCATACAGCGGTTAAAACAGCTGTATGGAGTGAATGTCCCAGATCTATCAGAAATAGACTATTTATGACAGTTCTGGGACATTCACTCCATACAGCTGTTTTAACCGCTGTATGGAGGGAATGTCATGGAACTGTCAGAAATAGACTATTAATGACAGTTCTGGGACTGTCCTTCAATGCAGCGGTTGAAACATTGTATGTATTTGTTTCCATAAATGGATCCATTTATGGAAACAAATACATACAATGTTTCAACCGCTGCATGGAAGGACAGTCCCAGAACTGTCATTAATAGTCTATTTCTGACAGTTCCATGACATTCCCTCCATACAGCGGTTAAAACAGCTGTATGGAGTGAATGTCCCAGATCTATCAGAAATAGACTATTTATGACAGTTCTGGGACATTCACTGCATACAGCTGTTTTAACCGCTGTATGGAGGGAATGTCATGGAACTGTCAGAAATAGACTATTAATGACAGTTCTGGGACTGTCCTTCAATGCAGCGGTTGAAACATTGTATGTATTTGTTTCCATAAATGGATCCATTTATGGAAACAAATACATACAATGTTTCAACCGCTGCATGGAAGGACAGTCCCAGAACTGTCATTAATAGTCTATTTCTGACAGTTCCATGACATTCCCTCCATACAGCGGTTAAAACAGCTGTATGGAGTGAATGTCCCAGATCTATCAGAAATAGACTATTTATGACAGTTCTGGGACATTCACTGCATACAGCTGTTTTAACCGCTGTATGGAGGGAATGTCATGGAACTGTCAGAAATAGACTATTAATGACAGTTCTGGGACTGTCCTTCAATGCAGCGGTTGAAACATTGTATGTATTTGTTTCCATAAATGGATCCATTTATGGAAACAAATACATACAATGTTTCAACCGCTGCATGGAAGGACAGTCCCAGAACTGTCATTAATAGTCTATTTCTGACAGTTCCATGACATTCCCTCCATACAGCGGTTAAAACAGCTGTATGGAGTGAATGTCCCAGATCTATCAGAAATAGACTATTTATGACAGTTCTGGGACATTCACTGCATACAGCTGTTTTAACCGCTGTATGGAGGGAATGTCATGGAACTGTCAGAAATAGACTATTAATGACAGTTCTGGGACTGTCCTTCAATGCAGCGGTTGAAACATTGTATGTATTTGTTTCCATAAATGGATCCATTTATGGAAACAAATACATACAATGTTTCAACCGCTGTATGGAAGGACAGTCCCACAACTGTCATTAATAGTCTATTTCTGACAGTTCCATGACATTCCCTCCATACAGCGGTTAAAACAGCTGTATGGAGTGAATGTCCCAGATCTATCAGAAATAGACTATTTATGACAGTTCTGGGACATTCACTGCATACAGCTGTTTTAACCGCTGTATGGAGGGAATGTCATGGAACTGTCAGAAATAGACTATTAATGACAGTTCTGGGACTGTCCTTCAATGCAGCGGTTGAAACATTGTATGTATTTGTTTCCATAAATGGATCCATTTATGGAAACAAATACATACAATGTTTCAACCGCTGCATGGAAGGACAGTCCCAGAACTGTCATTAATAGTCTATTTCTGACAGTTCCATGACATTCCCTCCATACAGCGGTTAAAACAGCTGTATGGAGTGAATGTCCCAGATCTATCAGAAATAGACTATTTATGACAGTTCTGGGACATTCACTGCATACAGCTGTTTTAACCGCTGTATGGAGGGAATGTCATGGAACTGTCAGAAATAGACTATTAATGACAGTTCTGGGACTGTCCTTCAATGCAGCGGTTGAAACATTGTATGTATTTGTTTCCATAAATGGATCCATTTATGGAAACAAATACATACAATGTTTCAACCGCTGCATGGAAGGACAGTCCCAGAACTGTCATTAATAGTCTATTTCTGACAGTTCCATGACATTCCCTCCATACAGCGGTTAAAACAGCTGTATGGAGTGAATGTCCCAGATCTATCAGAAATAGACTATTTATGACAGTTCTGGGACATTCACTGCATACAGCTGTTTTAACCGCTGTATGGAGGGAATGTCATGGAACTGTCAGAAATAGACTATTAATGACAGTTCTGGGACTGTCCTTCCATGCAGCGGTTGAAACATTGTATGTATTTGTTTCCATAAATGGATCCATTTATGGAAACAAATACATACAATGTTTCAACCGCTGCATGGAAGGACAGTCCCAGAACTGTCATTAATAGTCTATTTCTGACAGTTCTATGACATTCCCTCCATACAGCGGTTGAAACCGCTGTATGGAGTGAATGTCCCAGAACTGTCAGAAATAGACAGAAACTGTCACAGAACTGTCCTTCTTCTCATCCTTCTCCTTCTTCTCATCCTTCTTCTCATCCTTCTTCTCATCCTTCTCCTTCTTCTCATCCTTCTCCTTCTTCTCATCCTTCTCCTTCTGCTCATCCTTCTTCTCATCCTTCTCCTTCTTCTCATCCTTCTCCTTCTCCTTCTTCTCATCCTTCTCCTTCTCCTTCTTCTCATCCTTCTCCTTCTCATCCTTCTCCTTCTCCTTCTCATCCTTCTCCTTCTTCTCATCCTTCTCCTTCTTCTCATCCTTCTCCTTCTCCTTCTTCTCATCCTTCTCCTTCTCCTTCTCATCCTTCTCCTTCTTCTCATCCTTCTCCTTCTCCTCATCCTTTTTCTTCTCATCCTTCTCCTTCTCCTTCTTCTCATCCTTCTCCTTCTTCTCATCCTTCTCCTTCTTCTCATCCTTCTCCTTCTTCTCATCCTTCTCCTTCTTCTCCTTCTTCTCATCATTCTCCTTCTTCTCATCCTTCTCCTTCTTCTCATCCTTCTCATCCTTCTTCTCATCCTTCTTCTTCTCATCCTTCTCCTTCTTCTCATCCTTCTCCTTCTCCTTCTTCTCATCCTTCTCCTTCTTCTCATCCTTCTCCTTCTTCTCATCCTTCTCCTTCTCATCCTTCTCCTTCTCCTTCTTCTCTTCCTTCTCCTTCTTCTCATCCTTCTCCTTCTTCTCATCCTTCTTCTTCTCATCCTTCTCCTCCTTCTTCTCATCCTTCTTCTCATCCTTCTTCTTCTCATCCTTCTCCTTCTTCTCATCCTTCTCCTTCTCCTTCTTCTCATCCTTCTCCTTCTTCTCATCCTTCTCCTTCTTCTCATCCTTCTCCTTCTTCTCATCCTTCTCCTTCTTCTCATCCTTCTCCTTCTCCTTCTTCTCTTCCTTCTCCTTCTTATCATCCTTCTCCTTCTTCTCATCATTCTCCTTCTTCTCATCCTTCTCCTTCTTCTCATCCTTCTTCTTCTCATCCTTTTCCTTCTTCTCATCCTTCTTCTTCTCATCCTTCTTCTTCTCATCCTTCTCCTTCTCATCCTTCTCTTTCTTCTCATCCTTCTCCTTCTCCTTCTTCTCATCCTTCTCCTTCTTCTCATCCTTCTCCTTCTCCTTCTTCTCATCCTTCTCCTTATTCTCAGCCTTCTTCTTCTCATCCTTCTCCTTCTCATCCTTCTCCTTCTCATCCTTCTCCTTCTTCTCATCCTTCTCCTTCTTCTCATCCTTCTCCTTCTCCTTCTCCTTCTTCTCATCCTTCTCCTTCTCCTTCTTCTCATCCTTCTCCTTCTTCTCATCCTTCTCCTTCTTCTCATCCTTCTCCTTCTTCTCATCCTTCTCCTTCTTCTCATCCTTCTCCTTCTTCTCATCCTTCTCCTTCTTCTCATCCTTCTCCTTCTTCTCCTTCTTCTCATCATTCTCCTTCTTCTCATCCTTCTCCTTCTTCTCATCCTTCTCATCCTTCTTCTCATCCTTCTTCTTCTCATCCTTCTCCTTCTCCTTCTTCTCATCCTTCTCCTTCTTCTCATCCTTCTCCTTCTTCTCATCCTTCTCCTTCTCATCCTTCTCCTTCTCCTTCTTCTCTTCCTTCTCCTTCTTCTCATCCTTCTCCTTCTTCTCATCCTTCTTCTTCTCATCCTTCTCCTCCTTCTTCTCATCCTTCTTCTCATCCTTCTTCTTCTCATCCTTCTCCTTCTTCTCATCCTTCTCCTTCTCCTTCTTCTCATCCTTCTCCTTCTTCTCATCCTTCTCCTTCTTCTCATCCTTCTCCTTCTTCTCATCCTTCTCCTTCTTCTCATCCTTCTCCTTCTCCTTCTTCTCTTCCTTCTCCTTCTTATCATCCTTCTCCTTCTTCTCATCATTCTCCTTCTTCTCATCCTTCTCCTTCTTCTCATCCTTCTTCTTCTCATCCTTTTCCTTCTTCTCATCCTTCTTCTTCTCATCCTTCTTCTTCTCATCCTTCTCCTTCTCATCCTTCTCTTTCTTCTCATCCTTCTCCTTCTCCTTCTCATCCTTCTCCTTCTTCTCATCCTTCTCCTTCTCCTTCTTCTCATCCTTCTCCTTATTCTCAGCCTTCTTCTTCTCATCCTTCTCCTTCTCATCCTTCTCCTTCTCATCCTTCTCCTTCTTCTCATCCTTCTCCTTCTTCTCATCCTTCTCCTTCTCCTTCTTCTCATCCTTCTCCTTCTCCTTCTTCTCATCCTTCTCCTTCTCCTTCTTCTCATCCTTCTCCTTCTTCTCATCCTTCTCCTTCTTCTCATCCTTCTCCTTCTTCTCACCCTTCTCCTTCTCCTTCTTCTCATCCTTCTCCTTCTCCTTCTTCTCATCCTTCTCCTTCTCCTTCTCCTTCCTCATCTCCAAGGGCATTTAAATTAAAGGTACAGTGTTCTGCACTAATTTAAAGGCTCTCTGAAGCCTAGAAACCCTTTAAATAAGTCATCTTCGTAGCGGAGAAATTCGCATCGAATCGAATTTCACACTGGAATTCGCCGAATCAGCCGAATCGAATTTTTCATTTCTTCGCTCATCTCTACTCTTCACCAACCTCTAAAACATTTCCGTGAATCAGTTATTAGATAATATGACTTTAGACCATGACAAGCAAAGGATTTGGTAAACATCAGTGGCCCATATAGCTGTAAGGCCTATTCTATGGCTTGTAGTTTCTTCAGTATATCACACCACAGTTATGAGTATTGCGTAATGATAAGATGACATCATCACATTCCAGTCCGGTGTTTGACTTTAGTCCACAAGTCATTTTTCACCATTTTACTGAAAGTAATTGCTTGGTCTACTGAAAGTAATTGCTCCAATCGACATAAATCCAGGATTTTCTTCATTCAATGCACAGGAGTTTTCATTTCTAAAGATAAATTGATCAGTTGTAGCAATCTTCATCCCAAATCCAAAATTAAATTTCCACCAGCATTGATTAGTTTTCACCATTCTGCTGTAGGCCGACCCCACATTGTCTGCAATTGAGCAGTTACTGTGATAATTCAGTATATAATTGCACTGAGCAGAATTACAGTATAAGATGGTTTAGATAGTATCAGCTTGATATTAATGCTTATCAGATAATCTGTCCAGACAAAGCAGCAGAAGAAATGCTTGCCAGTATAAAGTAGCATCCATATATGTCATAGACTTCAGCATATTATAAACAACTGATAAATTCAATAAAATTCAAATTCTGACTGGAGTGATAACTTTCACTAACTCCTCTTATAATATTAGAGAAAGCCACTCCAAAGTATTCTATTCTCAACTTATTCTACCCAGCCTGAGCATCAGTGTGCAAATACTCAGATACCCAATAAGTTATGCTATGCCATTGTGTGGCATCTCACCTCAGGAGTTACATACATACAGATGGTACAGAATATACAGGTTTTAAAATGATTATCAAGTTTAAATACCTCTCTCTGGTTTTAAGACAAAGATCAAGAGATAAATGACAATGAAAGTAAGAAAGAGAAAAAAAATAGGATGGTAGAGAAGAAAAAAAAAGGTCACAATGTAAAGTTCATTGCTTGATGACAATTGAAAGAGTCCAAAACTTGCTTAGCTTATATAAATATTGCTGAACATCAGATTTACAGTGCTATATTTTTTTTACATAACTCGGACAACCCCTTTAAGGTTTTTTTGGCATTTTATATCTTAAATGCGCTTATTTGAATTAATTAATAGTAATTTGGACTTTAAATTTGGTTAAAAACCCATAATATTAAAAAAATACCAAAAATTTTTAAATTTTTTATAAATTTGAAAACAATTTTGCATTTTGTGGCAAATCATGACGTCTAGGAGTTTTTTCAATATTTTATTTGTTTTCAGCACACCAAAATACATGGAAATTAGATGAAAATAATCAAACAGCTTTTTAGTCGCAGACCTGTGTTATTCTTAAAGTCCTCATAATTCATTTTATAGAGGCGTCAATGCAAAATAACATATTTGCTTGTCAAGATAGGGCGGTCTTTTGTCTTTCACTTGCAAACAAGTATTTCTGGTCACACAGATTCACATGTCTTCAACATCTGAAAGACAAGAAATTCTCAAACAAAGGTTTATTAGCCAAGTCCTTAAACAGTGTGTTTGAAGTTAAGACAATGTACTGTTTACATTTTTACAGTTTCAAGCAAATTCATCCCCACTGCCATAGAGGTCTAATTTGCATTCAAAGACAGATCTGAAGGACCCCCACCTCCTGCTGTCCCTGTACTTCTAATATCCTCTAATTTTTTTAGTTGATTCCATAATATGTCACATTCTATCTTCGTTTTATCATATTCAATTTTCAAATGATCATATTCCTGTTTCAACTGAGAAAATGGTATCCAGGTCTTGGACTTTTGCTTGTTATTATTTTGATTAGCTTTGTTTGGCACATTAGGATTACAAGACTTTGACCTAGTAAATCCCCTTTGGCTGTTTAGATTATTTGTCCTAAACAATGTGGCTACATCAATATTTACAGCCTGCTTGTTTGATTGTCTCCATAAATGATCTGCTCTTAATAACATGTCATTTAAATCATGAGGATTTGGGGTAACCAATAAAATATTTTCCTGGATATCCTCGCGCAAAGTATCTAGAACCAAACTCCTGTGTATCAAGCCTCCATGCTTAAATGCAGCACTATTACCAACCAACATTTCCATAGAGGTGGTAATTGAAGCCGTGGGAGTGAATAAGTTTGCCAAGGGAGGAGGTATAGTTCTTTGGTTCAAGACCTTATCCTGCTCTCTCCCTCTACCAAACCTCAGGCAGACTCTGCAAACCTATAGACAGTTGCAATATGGTCAAAGCCTTTATAGTATAAAAAGGCAGGGACAGAATAAAACTGGATATGTCAAACATATAATCAATGAAATGCATGATGAATGTTTGTACATGCTTTTAAGATATACAGTATATCAGATTAACTTTTTTTTTTCTTCTGCCTCATCATAGCAGTTGCACGATAAATGTATACTTCATATTGCAAGCAGGTTCAGTTTTGTTTTCTGTAGAGCACCCCAGGATCCCAGAATAATTGTGTGCTCTAATATCCAAATAGTTACAAGTTCCTTGGCCATCTTCCATTGCCTCAATATATTGAGGTTTCCTTCCCCAGTGATGGACATTTGGGAAGCAGGAGGCAATGGGTCAGAGACAAAGAGGGTGAAAGCTGGATACTGTCTGCACGTGACAGATTTGCATGTAATATAATGAATTATTATGTTTATTTAAGTCTTTTTGGAGGGCATTTTCTTTTATAATAAAAATTAGAATCAAGATGTTTTTATACTGTATCTTCAGAACCTCCTTTGGATGTCTATAAAGATTTTTAAATAACTGTTCTTAAAGATTTTGATTTGTCAGTATTTCTCCTTCCCATCATCACAGATTATGGAGGTTTTAGATTATCTTGCTTATCAATTTTTAAATTGGAATTAAACTTCACAAAAGAATGCTTAGTCTGTAGACCGCTGTAAGTAAAACTGCGTTGTATTATTTTATGTTCGTTATATTTTAGGCCCTGCTGTCGTAGTATTTTTTTGAGGTGAATTGAGGACCTAGCCTTTCATTTATACTAGGGTAACAGATAGGTGAATGTTTGATGCTTTTTTGTATATACATATTATGTTTTTTTTTTTTTTAACCCCTATTATAAAATGTATTAAAAATGGGAAAAGTTACATTAAAAGAAAACAGAATCAACGTAAGTTAGCAGCTACTTTAAAATTGTCACCTATTCCACATTGATTCAGTTTTCCATATTTGGGGTGACAGTGACACCTGCTTGGTAAATACTTTTTGTTTGTGAATGAATTGAACCATTGTAATAATAGGTTGAACTAATATCCCTATTTTGTAATAAGAGGTTGAATTAATATCCCTATTTTGTAATAAGAGGTTGAACTAATATCCCTATTTTGTAATAAGAGGTTGAATTAATATCCCTATTTCTAATTATGTTATTACCAGTTAATCTACAGTTTATGACATTCATACAAAAATCATTAGATAATGCTATATTCACATCAACATTTTAATAACAGTTCTTATCATTGAGATGGTAGAATATTTTTTATTTACTGTATATTATATTGCAGCATAAGTTATAAACGGTTGTCTCTCACTTCTGCTGTGGTGCTCCCCTATATACAGTAACTATCCCCCTAACAGTTGGAATATTGTGTTAAATTGCAGGGGCTTTAGTAATAGGAATTTCTTATGCAGAGAGAGGTTGAATTGTAATAGATTTTTATTTTCCAACATAATGGTATTAAAACTGTACCTTTACTTTCATCTCTTGTACTACAAGGAGGCAGGGTATGCTTTACTCTTTAGCCACCCAACTAATTTGTTATGTTACTTCTGACGTTCTATGATCACCTCTAGTTTCTAACTGGTACTGATCAGCACGAAATTGCATTCATGATGCTCACTTTTAATTCCAATATCACAGCAATGGAAGAGCTAAATGTTCAGCACGGTGGACCAGAGCATTGCTATCGATATTAGTGAACTCATGTTTCAAAAATACATAACTAAATACATACAGGACTATAGCAAACAACAATATTCAAAGTTTAGTAACTCATGAGTAGGTTAAGGCAATTTATCGATGTGAAAATGTTTCGTTTTTTCAGTACACTGTAAACATTTAATGGTTGGGCAGGTAGCTACCATGAATACTTAAACTATTTTGCAAACATATTTCTTGAGTATAAAGCTGAGCTACTGTATAGTATACTATTTTAAAAGTAAGGCAATAAAGTCACTATTTCAAGTTTACTAGAGGGAATATTTTAGAATACTCTGCCTCTGGAATATAGGAATATAATATATAATTATATAGAATATAATGTGAATTTTGCAACTGCTACATTTTTTATAATGCCAACACTCTTCTAACATTTCAAGTTAGCACTGAATTAATTTAAATGCTAAAGCATATTGGTGAAAAGCATGTCTACTGAGCCATATAACCACTGGTGCAGAACATGATTGGATTTTGTTATTCTTCAAAAATATTTGCATTTCATTCAAGCAACCAAGTGTTCAAGTATACAATGCTGCATAAGACAGTGGATATTGTTGTACATGAGCAGTTCACTATGTATAGAAACTTCATTTAGTAGACAGCAATTTTAGATTTTATTTAAAGCTCAGAGTACCGTAGAGTTTAGAACTAGTATTCCAATTTACATTATACACTGCAATAATTGCTTTTATGTTATCATATAATGACATATATATATATAACTTGAACACTAAGAACCAAAGAATGTATTCACTAGTCACTGTAAAGTGAAAGCATAGTGTATTTTCAGTGACCACATATTTTGAGTTATTAAACTATACACAAAATAGAAATCTACGTTGCCTGCAAATAATAATAAAACCCCAACCCAATTGCTGCGCAAATATCAAGTGGATATTAATTGCACCCAGCCACCAGCAGATTGACGGATAGGTGGACCTTTCATCCCTCCTGGTGGATATCATATGATGTTCTCCTGGTCACGCTGCTCGTGTGCGCCCCCCGGGGACTCTCAGCACAATGATTGGTGGTGCGCTGTGTCCCTCAGACACAGCGCATCACCGATCAGGGTAAAGAGCCAATTATGTTGGCTCTTTACCATGTGATCAGCTGTGTGAAATTACAGCTGATCACATGTAAACAATTGCCGCTTATTGGCATTTTCTTTCTTCAGGACTGTCACAGGAAAAGTAAGCCGATTACCGGCTTTCTTGTGACGGGACATTTACATTGATAATCAGGGCACTGATCATCAGTTCCTTTATCAGTGCAGTTTCATCAGTGCCATCAGTGCAGCATATCAGTGCCTATCCGTGCCACTTTATCAGTGCCTCTTCATCAGTGCAGCCTCATCAGTGGCCATCAGCCCACCCTCATCAGTGTTCATCAGTGCATCCTATCCGTACCCATCAATGCAGCCTCCTCAGTGCACGTCACTGAAGAAGAAAACTGACTTATCTACAAACCTTTATAACAGAAACTAAGAAAAGGTTTTTTTAAATCAACATTTTCTGTCTTTTTTCATTTGTTTAGCAAAAGATAAAAAAAAACCCAGTGGAGATTAAATACCACCAAAAGAAAGCTCTATCTGTCTCAAAAAGTGATGACCACGCAATTATCATTCAAAGGGAGTGCTGAAAGCTGAAAATAGGGCTAGGCAGGAAGGGGGTGAAAGTGCCTAGTACTGAAGTGGTTAAAAATACTGATATGCTAAAGACAGGGATAATCACAAATAAATAAATGAAAAATAGATACCAAATGGATACAAAATAAAACACACTATAAATTGTAACTTAATAATACCAAATACTATATCAAGTGTTCTAGTATTAACCACTTCCCGCCTGGCCCACGTACATAAATGGCCGGACAGGAGCAGTGCAGGAGCGGGTGGCCGTTTATAAACGGCCTCCACATTCACTGCCTGTGCTCGCTACTTGGAAGCGTGCACCGGACACAGCAGAACACCGATCACTGTATGGGACCTCTGGGGACCCGATTCATGTGATCACTGATTGGCCAATCAGTGATCACAGGAAGGGTAGTAAACAAGATGTCACTTCCTAACATCATTGCTTACTACGTGAATGATCACAGAGGTCACGTGGTACAAGGCTATTCACAACAGCATTGTACCATGCGACAAGCTGTGACCAATCACAGCTCTCACAGTATTTCTCATTGGCTACAAGAATGCAGCCAGAGAGAAGGAGAAATTATTGCTTTTATGGCCTTTTACAGCCTTTTTACTAAAAAGATAGATGAATACATTTTGGCCAAGATTTATGAAGAAAGATAATTTATTTGAAAAATTTTATAAGAAAATCACCTTTTTTTTTTAAATGTTTGGACCCTTTCATTTATATAGAAAAAAAAATTAAAACCCCAGTGGTGAATAAATACCACCAAAATAAAGTTGTATCTGTCTAAAAAAAAAATGCTAAAAAATTAATATGGGTACAGTGTTGCATGACTGCGCAATTGTCGTTCAAAGTGTGATGTCGCTGAAAACTGAAAATTGGCCTGGGCAGGAAGGGGGTGAAAGTGCCCGGACTTTAAGTGGTTGAATAAAAGGGAATAATCTTATCCGCAAAGTACAAAATCCATTAAGGGCATATTCATAATAACCAAGTGCAAAACCTATCAATCCAAGTGTTGATATAAAGTACAAGCTCCCATTCCTCCAATGTTGTCAGTTTCCCATGAGCACCATATGGTGTTAAACTTTTTTCGTATTTTTGACCACATAAATTATTAGGAGGGTCAATCCAATCAGAACAGTGGTAAATATACTCCTTCAGGCATGCAGGTAACCCCATAAAGATAAATATCCACTACTTTCCTCTCCCATAACCTCGTTCCATCACACCGTAAAGAAGAGGAGAGGCCGAGGCTTATTACACAGAGATCAATGTTAAAACTAAAAAGGCACCTATACCCTCCAGTGTCTACCATCCAGCACTGGGAACATTTGCTCACTCTCACGTAAGAGTTGCATTCCACTTCTTGGTCAAGTGTGTATACCCTCAGCAGGTGTGTTGATGTCACAAGGTTCCAGCTCCTCCCAACATGTTTTATCAAAGGAGTTCAATTGCTTGAACAGTCTTTCTAATGTATAAATAATTTAAAGTGTATGCCTAGTTACAGCTGAATTTTTCAGTTCTGGTTAGAATAAGTAAGGGTAAAAACCCTATCGGTTAATTTTTGCTTTCTATGAAATTGGTGGAATTTACCTTTATTCTTCTCCCAAATTTGCAACAGGATGTGAAAAGAAATATCTACTAAGTGAGGGGATCCCCCTCTTGGTTGTCACTAACAAAAAAACCCTCATTTTAAAGTGTCACTAAACCCACAACAGTGATCAGAATCAGCCTATTATATAACCTTTTTGTGATATACCAAAAATTATGATAATATTATAACACATTAAAAACATAAAACTTCACAAAATTCATAAAAATTCAGATCTGATCAAAAAGTGTCCAATACCAATAAAAGTCCCAAACGTGTCCAAAAAAAAAAGTCCAAAATTTCAAACTTTCATCCAATAAGGATTGACTCCTATTTGATCCGGTGAAAAACCTCAAAATAAAGAAATACATCCTCTAGTGTATTACCTTTTATACAAAAAGAATAATTATTTAGTGCAAATCACAAACCACTCCAAAGAAAAGTGCCAGAAAAATAAAAAATAAATAAAATAAATATAAAAGTAATTCCTTATATGTGCACATATAACACAAACTATAAAACTGTGAATACTCTGTGAACACTGCAACACTATGTGCACACTGTGGTCCAGCACCCAATAGTACTAAATACTATTACCCTCTGTAAGTAATAATCAGCTTATCAATACTATGGAATATAATCCTCCATTCTCTCTTCAAAGATAATTTTACAAGGTCCTCAGAAAGACAAGAATGGTATTGAGACCGATCTTCAAAGCATGGGAAAATTTAATAGCAACTTACATTAAAATACAGAGATTCCAGCTCTGACCATGGCTTCTGTACAGGCTTCACCAAACAATGTAGAAAACCATGTGTGGATAACCAACAAAATGGCCGCGGCGACACTTCCGGTTAGCGTGCGTGCGTCTTGATGTCACTCCCCTATATGCAGTAAAGCATGCTTGTTATACTCACTGTGAAACCTAAGGGGTTAATCCTCTGCATTGTGTAAAAATGCTGTTTGATCCTTTATTTTCTGATCCTCCATTTCTTCCAGTGCTCCCCCCTTATCTCCTGATAATACATATTGTGTGGAGTCACTATGCACATGCTCAGTTTGGTGTGTATTTCTGGAGAGGTTTTTTTTTTTTTTTTTGGGAGAGTGCATGTGATCAGCACAGAGCCATTCAGCACTATCTAGACAGAGGTTCTGAATCCTAGAGCAGAGTGAAAACTCCTCCTACAAGCTTTAACCAGTACCCGGCTGCACACTGATAAAAGTCACAAGACTGCTCTAACTGCTGACGAGAAAAAGTATTTAGCAGTTTTATATTTACTAAAAAAATTGCACTTCCATGTTCTGTGTACTGTGGGAGACCAGATATAGTGAATGCAGGATCCGGGGAGACCAGATATAGTGAATGCAGGGTCCGGGGAGACCAGATATAGTGAATGCAGGGTCCGGGGAGATTAGATATAGTGAATGCAGGGTCCTGGGTTTAGTAACACTTCAAGATCTATCCTCAACCCTTACTCTGGTGACATTTAGGTTCCAGTAAACCATAACTGTATACAATACCTACAATTTCCAGGTGGTCAGTTTATGTATGTATGTATTTATCTGTTAGTTGAGTCATTTCTAATATTTTTCTTCTGTCAGTCTTTGTATCACATGGAGATTTATTTTATTTCTTACAATTTCTTTACGGTTCTGTAAGAGCGATGTTTAAAAACTTTAAATAACATTTAATCAGGATTTCCCTGGATTAGATAATAGATCTATGTTGTTATACCTTTTTAATTGCTTAAATTTTCACTGTGCTTCACAAAAATTACGGAAAGACTGTGGGGTTTATTTATCAATGTTTTCACCCAAGATTCACACATTTTCACCTAAAATTCAGTTAGAAAAATGTGTGAATCTTGAGTGAATCTTGGTTTAAAATTTTGATAAATAGACCGCTATATTGTAGATCTTTAATTTCAAATTAAGGTCACACAGCAGTAGTGGGTTAATTAGGGTAAAGCTAGAAACATATGTTTAAATCTGCTTGTACAATCTGCTTTGTATTTACCACCACACTGCACAATCCGATTGTAATGTGTGATATTCTAGAAACAGTAAATTGTATTATGTTTTATCTCTTATTTTCAGAATACAACAATGCAAAAATGCTTAATAATTCAATGGTCCAACAAATCGACTATTTGTCCCAGTTTGTGGTAAATATTTCTTCTTGTTTCTGTTTTAATCGATTTCTGCCCATCAACACGCCTGATACTTTAGAAGAAAAGGCTAAAGAATTGATTCAAAAGAATGATTTTCTAGCAGGTAACTAGCTAAATAACTAATCAGGTTACTAATTAGAAAACTAATTTCATTTGCTAACTAATATTTATTAAAGATTCTGTTCAGAAGAAAAAAATACAACTGTTTTCATTTTGGAACTTGGTGAATAAATGTTAAGCTCACTATGTTTTATGAATTAAATGTAAAAGTGGACCTTGCCTCTACATCAACTAAGAACTACACTGCTCAAAAAAATTGAACACTTTGAAAACACATCAGATCTCAATGGGGAAAAATATAATGCTGGATATTTATACTGATACAGACGGGGTAATGTGTTAGGAATGTAAGGATGCCCCATTGTTTGATGGAAATGAAAATTATCAACCTACACAGGATTGAATTCAAAGACACCCCGAAAATCGAAGTGAAAAAATGATGCAGCAAGCTAGTCCATTTTGCTGAAATTTCATTACAGCAACTCAAATTGGTACTCAGTAGTTTGTATGGCCCCCACGTGCTTGTATGCATGTCTGACAACGTTGGGGCATGCTCCTAATAAGATGACGGATGGTGTCCTTAGGTATTTGATCTGCTTTACATACGTTTATTTCCATTTTTCGTCTGGTCGGATTTTTTTATTTACAGAAGAAAAATAGGGTGTTCTTCTGTTAAAAAAAATGGATTTTAACAGATGCAGACATTAATGGATGTAAACAGATGATCATCCGTTTACATCCGCTAGTCCATAGAAATACATGGGTGTCGATTTTTCATCCAAAAACGTACAGATGAAAGATGGACATACGGAACACCCGTGTGAAAGGAACCTAACTAGAGTTTGTAAATTGACATTGAAAAATGCCAAAACAAATAACAAGATTCAACTACCATAGACCTTATTGGGGTTCAACTTTAGTTCACTTAACCTCCTGTGAGTCAAACTTTGTCTCATTCTCTTATCCATAATGCAGAGTTGAATACATTTCAGTGTTGCTCAAATATATTATCACTCGCTTGCCCCTTATATTCTTTGCCCTATTATGTTTCACTTATCATTATCCTCAGTCCTTGGTACGTAGCAAAGACTGGTGTATGCTAGTGAATGCTTGTCAGGTTTGCTGTTACCAAGGATCATGATAGGGATAAGAGTGGAATTTAAAAGTTTGAAGATTGTCAACTTTGCTACCATTCTTGCTTGTGCTACCTTGCTACTGAATGCAGCTATTTTCAACCAAAGAAATTAAGATGACTTTCTATTTAACAATTATCCCCCGTATTGTGCCCAGAAATATGACATTATATAAAATATTGTGATGTATCCTTATGTTCAAGACTAAAAGGTTAGGAACATTTGTTCAATATTTTTTCCTAAAAGAAAAAATATACTAAGCCAACCAAACTCAATAGTTAGATCAATTTTATACTATGACAGATCTCTTTTTGCCTCAAAGTGAAATAAAGCAGCGAATTGCACAAATTTCAATGAGACGTTAGCTTTTCTCTGACCGTTGCACATTTTTTTTGTTTCATTTGCACTGATTCAATAAATAGGCCCAATAGAAATTACAGTATAATATGACGGTATGGCGGATATATGGGTAGCATCTTCAACTTGAATAACACAAAAAACAGCGCAAAAATTAAATAAAAAATAATCACAAATAAATAAATGTCCGTGCAAAAAAATATATACGGTATATATAATATTTCAAACATAAGTCCTTATTCCCAATTCCCAAAAGGATTTTCAAGAAAATGTTCCAAAATATGCTTCCACCTAATCACCACGTGACAAATAATATTGACCGCACTCACCAGATGGAGGTGAGTAATAAGCCTCATAGGATATAAGGGATCCTATAGCCCCTCAAGAGGAACTCAAATCTCCTTCTTTACCCTGCTTTAGATATAGCAATCGACTCCACTCTACTTCTCCATGGAATCCTCAATAATGTGCAAGGAAAGAAAGGCTACATAGTGTAATACTGCCACTCAATACCATATAAATCGATAGAATAAGGACACTCACATGTTTCAATAAAATAACAGGCCTTGTTTAATAGCCTCAAAGGCTTCAAGGAAACCAGTTTCCAAATTGTAAATATAGGGATCTCACGCTTTAAGAATCACTGTAGAGGATGACCAGCTTTCCACCTCTAAGATGGTCGCTTGAACCGCAAAAGTCGGCGTGCGTTCCAAATACTAGAAGTGACGTTGGCTAAGATGACGGCGGACCGGAAGTGCGTCAACTCGTCTTGAGAACGCCCTGTGGGTGGGGCGAAACGCGTTGATGCACTTCCGGTCCACCGTCATCTTAGCCAACGTCACTTCCAGTATTTGGAACGCACGCCGACTTTTGCGGTTCAAGTGGCCATCTTAGAGGTGGAAAGCTGGTCATCCTCTACAGTGATTCTTAAAGTGTGAGATCCCTATATTTACAATTTGGAAACTGGTTTCCTTGAAGCCTTTGAGGCTATTAAACAAGGCCTGTTATTTTATTGAAACATGTGAGTGTCCTCATTCTATGGATTTATATGGTATTGAGTGGCAGTATTACACTATGTAGCCTTTCTTTCCTTGCACGCTATTGAGGATTCCATGGAGAAGTAGAGTGGAGTCGATTGCTGTATCTAAGCAGGGTGAAGGCGATTTGAGCTCCTCCTGAGGGGCTATAGGATCCCTTATATCCTATGAGGCTTATTACTCACCTCCATCTGGTGAGTGCGGTCAATATTATTTGTCACGTGGTGATTAGGTGGAAGCACATTTTGGAACATTTTCTTGAAAATCCTTTTGGGAATTGGGAATAAGGACTTATGTTTGAAATATTATATATATATTTTTTTTTTGCATGGACATTTATTTATTTGTGATTATTTTTTATTTAATTTTTGCGCTGTTTTTTGTGTTATTCATTATTGGTGGTTTTCACTGGTGCACAGCTGCATAATTGTACACTTTCTTTGATTGGCGCTGGGATTTTTTAGTTTGTTTAGCATCTTCAACTTGCAGCTCCTCAGTTCAGTTCTGACTATAGATACTATATTCATGGCATAAGTATGTTATTGTTACATCTACATATGTTTACTCCCCCTATAAAGACTGGTAGGTTGTAAGAAACACAGCAGCATAAACAAAGGAGTTTTCCATCCTCTATGAACAGTCTTTAAGAACAGTAAATAACAATATCATAAGTCCCTGCCAGGGACGGACTGACCATTCCGGAACTCGGGCACTGCCCGAGGGCCCAGGGTCAGTAGGGGGCTCCATGAGATGCCCCTAGTACCTTTCAAAGGCATTTTTGGGTGTGTTTTGAGTGTGGGTGAGGACACAGGGGCCCCATGATCCCCTATTGCCCGGGGGCCCCATGAGTTGTCAGTCCGCCCCTGGTCCCTGCTGCTACCCTTTTGCCCTTGAGAGTTTTTTTTACAAACCTTTGTCTCATGCTTTGTGTAACCTAATTGTTTTATTCTTTAGGTATTATATTTAATTTGTCTTCTTCAATAAAAACTGCTAAAAAACATCGCACGAATGGTAAACTACCACCTCATGTGAAGTATACAATTAGAACAAATGCATTTTACAGTATGAAAACGGACATACTAAAAAATCCAGTTTGGAGATCTCATCCCCGCCAGCTTCCAGGAAGTGGCATAACATACAACCATGTATTCGCTCCAATCCAAGACATGATTGACAGAGCCATCATTTCTGTGCACACAGGAATGCATGTATTTGAGCCGGAAGTTCAGGTGCAAGCAATGCCTTATCCATGTCACACCAGAGACCTGTGAGTTTTTAACAATACGTTTTGTGTGTGTGTAAATTTTGTTTGGCAATTTTTGGGGTTTACAGGTGTTTTGATACGTTACATCAGTTTTAAATTTTCCGTCTCCTCTATTCTCAAAGCAGATATACTGGTACGTGTTGTTCTATAGCTGTAACTTGCAAGATTCTGCTATTACCTGTTATCCCACAAATGTTCAGGGCTGGTTAACCACCTGTTGATGATTCAGTTAGCTGCATGCTCAGCCTAACTAGACTATCTCCCCTTCCATTTAAGATGGGCTTAATCCCTCAGGCTTTGCCTGGGCAACAGTTAGTTTCTTAGTGCCAGTTATCCCAGTGATTTTCAAGAAGATTCCTAATGAACTCCCAGTGTTCCCCCATGTCCCTGCTTAGGTGACTAGTGTACCCCCACTATTTTCTCATGTCCCTGGCTTCTTGCAAAGACCCCTTGTTACCCTGATATTCATAGTGACCCTTTGACTGGATTCCTCTTTATCCTGGTATCTGTTTGCACGTTTGTCCCAGTATTCCCCAATGTGATCTATGAACCCCCAGTGTCTTCCAGCCTCTCCCCCTTGACTCTCAATGTGTTTCCTGCTTGCTATTTGTATCCTTGTACCTGTTGTGTCCGTTGTGCATTCCATTGTTATTGTACCTTGTTTTCTTTGTGTGGTTTTGCTACTCATTTACATTATTTGCACCTCCCAGTGTATTTCTTGTTTGTTCCCTGCTTAGTGTTCCCATGCACTTCTATCTGCTCCTAGTAATTCCTATGTGTCCTTTGTTGCATTGCTACTCACTCCTGGTTTTCTTTTGTCTGTCTATGCACCTTTTCCCTGTGTCTGTGTGCTTTCTTTGCATACCTTCCAGTGTTGGTTGTACTTCCTACTGCCTTGTAATTCCTGCACCTCAGCACTGCAAGGAATTCTTAGTTGTTATCAGTCCTTAGGTCCCAGTAGCTGCCTGCTTGGATGAATCCAGACCTAGACTCCTCATGTACCTCTTCTGTGTCTCTGCATTCCCTGGGCACCGCAATGTTCCTCATACATATTATTCATCTATGTAAGATCCCACTGCTGCTTGATACTTCTGTACCTCTGTCTTCCCGTGACCCCTGCACCCCAGTGTTGTATGTGTGTCTCATGAATATTCCGTGTCCTGCCTGTAAAACCAGCACCATAGTGCTGCACTATACTCCAGCCATTCCTGTGAGTGCTGTATTCTGTGCTTTCCAAGGTCCTCATCTGTGCCAACCTGAACTAGGTCACCTGTAGCAAGAAGTGTGCTCTTTTATCACCCTACCATCTAGCGTGCAGGCTGCACTGGGGGTCCACAATCCAAACCATACATATTAGCCATATTTATGAAATGATGATCAAAAAAATGGTGAAGCGCTAAACCAATAATTATACATAAACAAATGTTTGAATAATAAATAAATAAATTATATTAATATACAACAGTGACTCTCCAAATAAAAGTGACACCTGCTAAAATTACAAATCCACAATAATGTGTACAATAACAGATACCTAATCTAATAAATTGAAGTGATATTAACAATAAAAATCATGAAAGGTGCTCAAAATATAAATATTGCAACTATATGGTCAACAATCATCTATATAAATCATTCAGTGCACGTGAACAGTGATCAGTCCAAAAAAAAAGTGTTTCAATCTTCAGTGCATACTTGCTTTGTGCTCTCAGTGACCCCATGTGCTATGGGTGTACTAGAGGATTCAGGTGTACCAAGATGGCGTCAGGAACCGAAAGTGCGTCTCCGCTTACCGGAAGTGCATCACCGCGCATGCGCTCTACGTGTTACACCACGATGGACACGTGGCTTCTTCAGGCTTCCATCGTGGTGTAACGCGTAGAGTGAATGCGCGGTGATGCACTTCTGGTAAGCGGAGACGCACTTCCAGTTCCTGACGCCATCTTGGTACACCTGAATCCTCTAGTACACCCATAGCTCATGGGAACTGCTGTACTGTAAAGGAAGCTAATTCGGACTGTGTGAAAGGGCATTTTTGAGGTACGCTGAGTTAGGAGTGGAGTCCTATTTTAATCAGTGGAGTCAGTGGAGCCTGATTGTGGAACATCTTCCTGTGTGGGACAACTTAAGGCATTGTGGCCCTGAGGGGTCGATGTTGTGAGGTGAGGAGGCACTTCAGCCACATTGGGATAAGCTACACTAGCCATTTGCCACCCAGCCACCGCATATAAACGGCGGCAGGGCGGCGCTCGTAGGCAAAAGCACGTTTTAAAATTGCTGCCTTCAAAACAGGTAGGGGGCGCGCGCCCGCCCTACCTCTCCCGCGGGTGTCAGCAGCGGGTCTCCGCCACCGGGTCATGGCCGGTTTTTACCGTCCGTTTTCCCGCGATGAGCGGTGATCACTAACACAGAGCAGGGCTGCATTGTTTACACACAGCCCTGCTCTGTGACAGTTCGCCGACAAGCTGAAGAGGGAGAGAAGAGTTTCTCTCCCTCGATCAGCTCCCCCCTCCCTCCCCCCGTCCAGTACACACCCCCGCCCCCTAGTAAAACACTCCCCTTACACAGCAAATTCTAAAAATGTTAACCCCTTCCTCCCCAGTGACATTAGTACAGTTTCAGTGTTTTTTTTTCACTGATCACTGTATTGGTGTCACTGGGGATGTCAGTGACCCCAAGTCAGATCCCCCCCAGTGTCAAAATGTCCGCCGCAGTCCCGCCATAAGTCGCTGGTCGCCGTCATATGTCGCTGATTGCCGCCATAAGTTGCTGATCGGCGCCATTATTAGTATAAATAAAAATTAAAAATCCCAGTATCTTTCCCGCCATTTGTAAACGCTATAACTTTCATGTAAACCAATTAATTTACACGTATTGGGTTTTTTTTTAGCAAAGACATGTCGCAGAATGCATTTTGGCAGAAATTTATGACTAAATTTGATTTTTGCATTTTTTTTTTACTGGACATGTTTTATAGCAAAAAGTCCAAAATATTGTTTTTTTTTTCCTCAAAATTGTCAGCCTTTTTTTTTATAGCGCAAAAAATAAAAACCGCACAGGCGATCAAATACCACCGAAAGAAAGCTCAATTTGTGGGGAAAAAAAGGATGTAAATTTCATTTATGTACCGTATTGCATGACCGCGCAATTGTCCGTTAAACTAGTGCAATGCTGTATAGCAGAAAAATGGCGTAAATTGCAGTATTTATACCATAGTTTGTAGACGCTATAACTTTCACACAAAGCAATCAATATACACTTATTGGGATTTTTTTTAACAAAAACATGGAGCAGAATACATTTTGGCCTAAATTTATAACCAACTTTGAGTTTACTATATATTTTTTATAGCTGAAAGTAAAAAATATTGTTTTTCTTCAAAATTTTTGGCCTTTTTTTGTTTATAGCGTGAAAAATAAAAAGCGCACAGGTGATCAAATTACACTGAAAGAAAGCTCTATTTGTGTGAAAAAAAGGACGTAAATTTTGTTTGGGTGCAGCATTGCATGACCGCGCAATTATCAGTTGAATTAGTGCAGCGCCGAGTAGCAAAAAGAGGCCTGGTCATTAAGGGGGGTAAATCCTCTGGAGCTCAAGTGGTTAAAGTGTCACTGAGAGCACAAAGCAAGTGTGCACTGAAGATTGGAACACTGTTTTTTTTTTTTTGGACTGATCACTGTTGTGTATTTGCACTGTTCACGTGCACTGAATGATTTATATAGATGATTGTTGACCATATAGTTGCAATACTTGTATTTTGAGCACCTTTCATGATTTTTATTGTTAATACCACTTCAATTTATTAGATTAGGTATCTGTTCTTGCACACATTATTGTGGATTTGTAATTTTAGCAGGTGTCACTTTTCTTTGGAGAGTCAGGGGTGTATATTAATATCATTTATTTATTTATTATTCAAACATTTGTTTATGTATAATTATTGGTTTAGCGCTTCACCATTTTTTTGATCATCATTGACATCCTGGGGTATATGGAATAGGTGATAGCAGCTTGCTGACTTAATAGGTTTCTATAGTTAAGCGCAGGAGGATATTCCCATTTTCATATTCATGAAATGTTGCCTCTTAATCAGAAGAAGGAGATGAATTTAAAGGGGATTCTGCTTTTATTTCTGTACAGAAGAATCAGGATATTAAGAAGCAAGACTACACAACACTCTGTGAGGTACAATCGTTAATAGGGGTGTGCTTTGCTTTATTGAAGTAAAATACTTCCCAGAGTAGTGGATATCTTGCCCATAAACCCATTGAGCCCTCTGCATATAAATAAAAGTTATATTTCAGATAAATCCTTCTCACGCTATCAGGTGGAGGTCAGCAGTAAGGGGCTTTCAACCCGAACATGGAAACAAACTCTGGCCCTTTTGGACCTTTTGCCAGTTTACTGACAAGAATGGTTGACTTAGCTGAGCTTATTGGTTATCCGACATAAAATAGATTTGCTTTGGGACAGCTTGATTTGTTCTCTATCGGGAGAGTCATGAGCTTGATTTTCATATTACCCATTGCAAATGTCTCAAGGCACACTTCATAGTTCAAGCATCTCAAATTAGAATTGTTAATTTCCTAAAAACATTTGATTTTCGCCCCCATTCACACAGAATGAATGTACATGATGTTTCACAAGACAAATAGCTCTGCAAACTTTTAATAAATGCACTCTCTATGTCTTTTAGTGGTCTTTTACAGGTATTTTAGTAGTAGTTTAGTAGTTTTAGTAGATCTTTTAAATCCATAAAAAATTTAACAAATGTTAGAGATGCATCTTATTTGGCAGATATCTTAGTACATACTTGAATAAAAAATCTTGTTTTCATTGTGATATAAAGTAACAGATAATGTATCTCATGGATACTTTGTAGTGGACAAATGTGTTTTTATTTTCCAAGGATCTGTTGCATTTACAGTATGTTATTTCTACGATATAGAAAATGAAGATAAATTGCAATAAAACTCATCATTTGAAATGATGAAAAATGTTGAAAAAGACACGATGATGTTAATGTACCATAAAAACTAGACCATGTTCAAGCTTGGCTTCAATCTGCTGTATATAATACTTTCTCTATATGTTAGGAATTTTGTTTAACCTGAATAAGAGATCATCGGGGCAACTGTCAATCTTATGTAACTATTGTTCTTAGACTTTTTTGTTGTTGTTGTTGCAGCTTCCTCAACCACATAGGCTTTTTCTTTCCATTAATAATGATGCTAACATGGGTCATTAGTATTGCTAGCATGGTCCGAAAATTGGTTTATGAAAAGGAAATTCACCTTGAAGAGGTAATGACATTTTTTGAATGAAACAAAAACAAAATGCATATACAGGTTTAATCTAAAAACTGCTCTATGAAAAAAAAAATATTTATTTGAGGATTTCAATTAGTATCTGCAGGCTCAAATCAAAGGAAATTTATTATATTTCTGTCAAACAATTCTTATGTGTGAAGAATTACAAATATCTACAAAGGCAGGTGGAAAAAGTATTAAAAATGCATACATATTTTTAACGTATGTAAGTCTTTTGTATCTGCCTATACTGGCACATTAACTCATTCATACCCAGAATGCTTAAGAGCTCAGACTTAGTTTAGCCATATCGGTTAACTTTACATTAACTCAGACTCATTTTTCTGATTGACAGTGGGTCTGAGAAGTAGCAATACACACAGTTGCTCATTCTAACTTATTTCCTGTTAATGTTTTAAGGTTAATGTTTTCACAACAAGTGGTAGTTTACATTTAGACTTATTCATTTCATTATATATTTAGACTTATTCATTTCATTATTCATTTTAGTGATCAATTATAAATAAATCTTAAAAAATATAATGCTTATACATACTGTATATACACAAATTTGTTATATGTATTACATATTCAACATTCTATTATTACGAAATATTTGAATCCTATTGTCAATGTGTTTCATGGACCTTTAGCTGCTTCAGGACAGGGTACATGATATAAAATGGAATTTATTTGTTGGCAATTGGATGCATCTAAAATAATTTAAGTGTTACATAAATATATAAGTATACATGAGACATTTTGACAATATAGATTTATGTATACTGAGTTAATTACATGTCAATTTTCTTTGATGTTTGGGAATCTTTCATCCAAACCTTGCCCGTAGATACCTAACAATCTACAGGTATAATGCTATATTTTTATTATACTCAATAGCATCAACTCAGACTCCTAATCAATGACCCCCAACTGACATCCCACTTTCCATTTAAACCAAATTATAGCTCCTAATCTAATGATTGAGGCCCCCTCCCCTTTCTTTCACTTACTACTTATTAGACTGACCACCAATCATTTTAAGCATTTAATAATCTTCATCCCTAGAACCAGCATTGCTAGTTTGTTCTCATATACTAACAAACCATGCTTTTTTTTGTGGCTAAATGTTGTGGTCACTTTTAATCTTAACAGCATTTTCCCATCAACATTAAAAAAAAACATGCTTAATCAAGTCAGTTCCTGGCATGTGCCCCCAGCTCTGCATTAGGGACTACTTCAAATAAAAAAAGATCCAAGAAAACTCAATAAGGAAACCTCAGTAGAGCCCTAATAAGTAAGTATAAGAGTAATTACCCTGATGAAGTCACGACGCACGTGACGCAACACGTCGGAACGCCATTCCCAGTTCGTAGATACGTCACTTCCGGTCACGTGGGGATGCATGTCCGGACGTAGCGGCCATATTGGTTTCCCTCCCTGTATGTGAATACACCCATGGTATGAGGTGGAAAGCGCTGTATACAAAGGAATACATGAGGCGGAGTGGAAGTCCTGTGGTCCCTCGCTGAGCTGCCTGGAGTAAAGGATTGCCTTTGAGGAGAGTCTTTTGCCTGGTGGCCCTGTATGGGTCGAGGTGGGGAGGTGAGCAGGCATTGCTGCCATTGGAGGATTCCTTTTGAGCACTAGAAGTGGAGATCACAGAGTGTTTTCACATTATATGCATGGACTTTTTGAGTTTAATTTAGACACTGTGTTTATATACTTATCACTCAATTAAATGGAATTCATTTTTACTCTGTTATATAGTTTTACCACAGAATTTATGAATCGCGTATTTATTTGATGAAGAAATCACAGTTTATTTCAATTCATAGGCTTGTCACAATTTATCACGGATAGTTACACTTTTTATTTGTTTATGAATTAGCACAATTATGATTATTGATTTTACATCACTGATTTATTTGAGGATTAATTAATAATACATTATCTGTTATTTTTTATCACGGATTAATTATGAGGTATTAATGGTTAGTTTATGTATGAGATATTTATGTATTGTAGTTTTTCACCAATTAGACTTATCATATATATTTTTCATCACTTTATGGTATTTATTACTATAGGTTCAGATGGTATTTGAGATGTATATATAGGGTATTTTTTTAGGTATTTGTTAGCGCTTCACTATTTAGTATATGGTATTTATGATCTATTGGTTGAGGCAGAGTGATAGCGGCTGTAAGATAGGGACGCATCCATATTAAGCGCAGGAGGATATTTTCTTTTTTATCTTTCCTATTTTGGTTCCATTATTTTAATAATTTTACTCTTGCTTGTTACCACATATTCTTACAAAAGTATATATGCCACCACTATAAAAATGATCTGACATTTAAAAGCCCAGCAATCTGGGGTATCCCAACATACACAAAACAAGCTAATAAACATTGTAATGCTAAATGTTAATTATTGCTTTCTGAGAACAATTATTTCAAATGCTAGCTCAGGATTAATTTCAGCATAACCTTCCCAAGCAAAAAGTATTTATTTGCCCTGGATTGTCCCAATTTTTACCTCTTAAATAATGTCCATACATTTTTTTCCTCTAGAGTATACATCCAGGAGGAACCATAAGAGATGTATATCATTGCACAAATTAATAATGTGTGCCCAAGATTTCATGTATATATTCATATATGAAACACAAAAATGTGTTTACATATTCTGACACTATGCTTACATAATCTGGTTCCACATTTATCATTTACTATGTTAAAGGTGTGTGTGGTAATGTGGGGTACCCTGGGTTGCTCGGCGTTTAAATTTCAGATGTGTTATTTTATGTTGTGGCTGAGAAAAGAGGGTTCAGAGGTACAGATGAGCTGTAGAGGAGGATTACAAGTAATTTGGGTGCAGGTGAGCTGTGGACAAAAGATTTGGGTGAGCTGTAGAAAATGGATTCAGGGGTGCAAGTGCAGTATGGGCAAAAGGGTTCAGGCAAGCTGCAGATGATGAGTTCAGGAGAGCTGTGAATGATAGGTGGAGGAGAGCTGTGGATGAGGGGTGTCAGTGAGCTGGGGACAAGTACTGCAAAGAGGAGCTGTGCCTTGGGTGTTGCTGAGCTGTGAAGAATGGGGTGCAGAGCTTCACAACTCTTCACAAAGATCTGATTTATTGGGGAGTACATGTTTTGTATTATATCCTCATTAGGCCCCGAGGACACCACCCAATATTTAGATGAGTAGGTCAAACCTTTATTTTTGCATTACAGTGGTTCCCGTTGCCAGTGTTTTTATTACTGCATTTATTGGGGAGTAGTTGCCATGGGACAGTTAAATATTCACAATGCAGAAATAAAAACAAAAAAAAACAAGATTCAGGAGTAACGTTTGTCACTACCTATTCAGCTGAATACAACCAGATTGTTTATCTTATTAATAAAAATCTCCCTGTTTTTTTCTTAGATAAGCAGCTTCATTTAGTTTTATCTATTTTCTTGTCACAACCAAAGTAATGAAATAACCTGGCCATCATATTTGGGGTCATTTTGTTGTCGTCACAATACATGTAGGTATTTTAGTGTACATAGAGTCAGCAAGAATATACCTTCTGATACTACTAGGGAACAATTTCCTATTAGACAATGTATGAATTGTGGCTTGAGTTTCTTAGTTAATGTGATGCAATCCATTAGTTGTCACCTATGGTATATGATTGTACAACTTGCCCCTTGCATACTAGAGTAGGAGAACACTATTAGGATGTGGTCATAGTTAATGCTAAAAATATCTCCAATGTGTCAAAATATTTTTGAAATGTACATATCGGTCATATGTCTTGTTTTTTTCTGGCATAGAAAGGATGTTTTCTCTGGCTAGAGAAGGCAATAGGTTTTGTTGAGCTCTTAGAAAGAGAGGTGCGGTGGATGCATAAATTGCAAACTTATGCATAACGTGGTCTCAGCTATCACTTTTTTCCTTATACAGATTTTCTCCTGATGGCATTGTTATCAATACATGTGTTTTTCATATACATGCATTTTTTTCTTCTCTCCTGCTTGCTCTTGTGTATTTTGGCCTGTGGTTTGTTTATTCTTTATTCCAATGGCTCCAGTCCTCAATTTCACATTTTCTTTCTTTTATTTAATTGTTCTTTCCCTTTTCTTTTTCCTATGTGGGCTTTTATCTTATAAATTGTTAGACATTGTATGAGGTTGCTAGCCTTAATTAAGGTTTGATCAGCTGAAACATGTCAAATTTCTGTGTGGATTTGAGAACTGTCCCTTATTAATAAAGAATATTAATTTGTCTATTATACCATCTTATCAATATAATCTTATCTCGATTACTTGTGGGGCCCATTGTTGGGACCTGAGGGCCTGGGTATCTCTTATTCCCCACTGCTCCAATGTTCTAGAATTGAATGTGGCCTGGCAGGGCCTTGACGGTTTCTCTGTCTGTGATTCAGGGTTGCTGGGTGAAGTTAATAATGGACAATAGGATAGCAGTTTCTTATATTATGAGATAAGGGAGAGATTAGAGTGTACAACTACTCCAGATATTAGCTGAGGTCTTCATCTGGATAGAGGAAAACCTGGAGGACTTAAATACCTTTTACTTGCCCAAGTCACACCAAGTAGGTATTGAACCCCACCATTCAAGAAAGATGTTTACCTCATGGTGAGCACTGGAGGTGGACCAGACAGTGTCTACAAATACCCCAATCCCAATATTTTTCTCTTGGAACTTTTGACAACAAACCCTGGGGCAGCATGTACTTTCTAACCTTGGGAGATTCTGTCTGCTGTATCTTATCCCTCTGACTGCTTTGAAATGATATTAGTGAAACTAGTGAAAGCTCCCTTTTGACCTAGAAGTGTTTCACCCTCTGGTGCAGATAATAATAATAATAATATTTATTTTTATTTTTTCTTGGGTCCTTTCTATGGTCAGCATGTATATGTATATATTTTTTCAGATGTCCTAGCTGCCTTCTGAATCTTTGCGTTTACAGTTGTCCCTTCCCCTTTTGGGACCCTTTTACCATGGGATCACAATACCAGGATTATTGCTTTTTTTCCTTCATCTGTAGGCTTTAATTCACTAACCTCTCTGTGAGTTTGGTAGTATTTAGAGTACCATGTTGTTTTGTTTTGTAAAATTCTTCTATTCAGTTTTGTCATGTTTATAATTATTCATTCTTGCAAAGTGATATTGTTCTCTCTGCTGCTCTGTCACATAAATAAACTTTTTAACAGCATTGTGGTCTATGGAGCTTTCTAAATATTATTATTATTATTATACAGTATTTATATAGCGCTAAAAGGTTTGCTCAGCGCTGTACACAATATTCTCCCTATTCTGTCATGGAAGTATAGGCGCGGAACACTGTGCAGGTGACACTTTTTTAAACTCTTTTTAACTAGATTTGTCACCTAGGTAGTGGTGGTTTTAAAGTAGTCACAAGGGTGAAGCTCGCCTATTGGTGTGGTGACATGTGGTAGAGTCAGGAAAGGAAAATTAGAGAGGTATCTGAAAACTATTTTTCCATTTTTTGTCCTGCTCTGTCTCTGTTTTTTGGTCTTGGGAGATGAAAACAGTGTAAAGATCTGTGTTACGTGTGGACAGTGGTGAGTTGGATGACCAGTGCAAAGAGTAAAGCATTTTTTAACTAGGGGACAGAATTAATTTTTTCTAGAACTAGAAAAATTTAACAGATTCTTTGAATCCCACACACAGTGTGGATGGATGAGTCTCATGTTGCAGCTATTTTATGTTGACAGCTGGTGTCTGATGATTGTTTCTTTCTGGATGTTCAATTTATGATAGTTATTCCTCATGCACACTATGATCTTCTGAACAATTTTTTCTGGACAAGCCATCAAGGAACATAAAGAAGATGTCCTCTGCACACCTGTAGGACACCATTTCGCACAACCAGGCCACACAATGGGAGGACTCAATGTTTTAGTTCTGAAAGGAAAATTCAAATTCATTCAGGAAAGAAAAACTTTTGACACAAAAGATAACGGCCTTAACTTGGACATGGGATTCCTCACTCATTATCCAACAGTTTTATGACTATTAGCTAGCTTGACCCCCTCTGTGTGAGTGTAGTATCCCCCCCCCTCCTTTTGCTTTATCTTATCTGTAGCCTTTTTTTTTTTTTTTTCATATCCCTTCTAACATTTTGCTTAAACTTTGTGATTTGTAATAGTACCGCTTGGACTTTGAAGAAGGGGACATACCCCGAAAGCTTGTCCTCAAAAATGTATGTTAGTGCAAATAAAAAAAGTATCAGGGACAGTACTCAATTGTTTCTGGACAGGAGAAAAACAGAATTAAAAAAACACCACCTAAAGCCACGTTTTTCCAATGCGTTTCGGTGCATTTAGATGCATCTAAATGCATGTGTCAAGCGTTTGAGTGTGCTAATAAATAGTCATTTATTCTGGCCATTGAAATGAAAGAATACTTAAGTACTAAACATGCCTAGGATTTAGGGACGCTTACACTTGCCGGGCATTTTTTCTGCCCCAAATCTCCTCTCTTGAAAGTGATTTTAGTGCATTCAGATTTCCAGTCCCTAAACTCCCATGCCTCTAAATACCTGTAAACACTTATGTGTGCATGGCTAGCACAGAGGGATTTTTAGGGGCAGAAACAAATATATAAATATGTTTGACAGCTGCAGTGTGCATGAGGCCCTAAGGAAGAGCAAGTCAAGGTTAATGACCTCCAGATTGCAGACCCAACAGTCCATGGATCATTAGCTGTGCATGGAGCTTTTAATGAATAGGCAGTGATCAACTTGTCCTGCTACTGTAAAGAACTTACAACTTTCCAAAGAAATTCTCAGTGTGGGTCATGCTAGCCAAGTTAGACTCTAGTGTACAAAGAACAAAAATTGTCACCTTTCTATTAAAGTTCACAGAGAGTCCTACAGAGACCAGCAAGCAAGGACTGCAGTGCACAAAGGATAGCCTTGGGCAACTTTTGAGATAAGTTTATGTTTTGGATGTGATCACTTAACCGACCACAGCTGTTGTGATCTACCAGTGAGCCTAATTAATGTGAGAATATGTGCACGTGGAAGTAAGACACTGGCACAGAATGCAGTTTGCCAACTTCCTAATTTCTACTTTATTGAGGAAATAACAGTAACATTTATAAGTCTCATGACGCAGGCGAAGCATGTCCTATGATTGGGTGAAAAGTCCCCTAAGTTTCCTGCGTGTTCTTCCATCCGTGTTGATATCTTCCAATCATTGTCCCCAAAATGACTCATTCCCTTTTATGGGGGTTGTTTATGTTAAAAGATGCTTTTCTTCTAATGAGTCACCTAGGGTGAGACTCCGGATGAAGGCGCCTGTCAGGGCTCCGGGTATGACCAGAGGTATGTGAACTGATGCAGGGAAACGCAGGCTTCAGATATGTTATAAACAATAAGACAATTTATTAAAGACTAACAATACAAACATAAACGCAGTGCAATACTAAAACATAACACAGTGCAAACGAACCAAACCACCCACAGATAACAATACATACAATGCAAACGTCGTCAGGCAGGCCGGGTCAATAACAATCGGGCAGGTAGGAACCGGAGGAGCAGGCAGAGAGTAGTCAGGTCACGAGCCAGGTACAGCAACTAACGGGCAGGTAGGTACAGGGGGTCAGGCAGAGAATGGTCGGGGTCACAAGCCAGGGATCAAACAGGAGAAGTCAGCAGAGGTACGGATCAGGCAGGGTCAGCAACGAATCAGTCAGACAGGGACAGGAACAGGAACAGGAACAGGGATGCAGGCAACAAGATACAGGGGCCCAGGAAAAACACACCAAGGCCCAGACTGCAGGTCTGGCCATCCCTTAAATACACCTGCATAATCAGCTTCAGGTGTTTGGCTGGCTGCAGGGTTGAGTCTCTGATTGCTGGGAGCACCCGCTGGCCAGCCCTGGTACTGCAGCCCACAAGGCAGGTGTGAGTCCCACCATTACTGGCAAGTCCAATCCTGACAGCGCCATCTTAATTATCATTGTTCTGTCAACCTATATCTGATTGTTTACTTAAGAGAGTAAGGAATTTAAAGAGCAAGAAGCAGAAAGTAGCAAGACTATAAAATTGTCATTTTACTGATCATCTAATAGAATGTGGACTGTCTATCACAATCCACTACATTTACATAATGTGTCATACCAAGATAGAGTAGCAAGTCCAGACCCCATATTACAATAAAAAGAACAAACGTATTTTCCGAAAATTTCTCAAAGTGGGTGATGCCAAAACATAACAGCTAGTAACAACTAAAAAAAACTTTCTTTTCTATAAAACCCACACATTTATTAATCATTATAACAGCCTACAATCTGTAGCAAAGTTGCAAATGATATCTCTATGTAAGGAGGCAGCTGCATATCGTATCACCCCAAAAAAACATTTCCTCACACTCTCTGCTTGCAGGAACCAGTGCTTTGATTGTTGGTCCAGCAGCCCATATTGCACCCCAAACAATAGTTACTTTACTTTGGTAATCAATGTGAACCCTTGTAGGTCAGTGCATCCCCTAAAATCATCTCCTTTGTTTACAAATGGCAACAGATTTCACATTCCAACACTTTTTTGACTTTTATATTCAGATTGCAGAAAATTACATAATTAAATTCCATCAAATAGAAACCACATTTGTATAATACAAAATGTGTCCATTAAATATGTAAATTACTAATTAAACTATACAATTTTTATTTGCTATTTTCAGTACATGAAGATGATGGGTGTTCACGAAGCAACACATTTTCTTGCCTGGCTGCTTGAAAACATAGGATTTATGGCAATCAACAGCTTTATCATTGTATTGATTCTTAAACTAAGTGGAATCCTTGTTCACAGCAATGGAATCATCATTTTTCTTTTTTTCCTGGAATTTGGAATTTCAGTCATAATGTTTAGTTTCCTGGTCAGCGTATTTTTTAACAAAGCAAATACTGCAGCATTTTGTGGAAGTATATTGTACATGATAAACTTTCTACCATATATTATACTACTTGTCCTGCAGAAGCAATTCAGTTTCGCAACGCAGTGTTTAATGGTAAGGTTGCATTTTCTTTTTAATCGCAATGATGTTGTATACTCTTAAGGCAAAATGAGGCTAATGAGCCATATTCATAAACAAGCATTGGAAAGCAATCGCTATCACAAAAGAAAACAAATTTTCCTACCAAAACAGAGAAGGAACACATTGGACAAACTGTGAAACCATGGCGTAATAAAGGAGAATTAAACCATGATTTCATTGTTACACAGGCAGGGGCATAACAACAAAGCAACTAAATGCAGAAAAAATGTTTGTGTTTAAAATATAGGTATGAGTAAAGATAGGGCTTCTGTTGGAAATCATATGGCCCCATACAGCCTACCTGACCCCCCTGAAAATATCAAATTATATTTTCATTAAAAATACACTAATATTATTAGTGGACTCAAGCACAACAAAATTACTGCTAAATCTAAAAGATAAAACTGCACTAAGATAATAAATAAAGCTCTTTGTGTGAATAAGGTCTTGAGGCTTTTTCAAATGGGTGCTGCTGTGGCCTGCACAGTGTGAATCTGTGGTTTGTTTATGTGGCCGGAGCCAGAATCGGATCGCATAGGTGTGAATACCCATGTGATCCAATTCTAGTGTGGACATTAAAAAAAGGATCCAGCACCTTTTTGGTGTAGTGCGGTGCGATTAGAGCCATCCAAAATGTACGGCTCCAATCGCACCACACACAAATCGCATGTGATTTGCACAGGAATATGGTGCAGTTCCTGTGCGAATCACATGCGATATACCGCACCGCATATATGTGAACCCAGGCTGAATTTTCCAAAAAATTGTAACAAAAATACAACTTCATAAAACTCCTCATGCATCTTACTAAATAATGCTCAGTCATACTTAAGGGATGCTCTGGTTCCATGTCAACTCTCCTGCCTGGGTATTAGCAAGAGTCCCTTGAGTATGCAGACCAGCCCCTCCCCACCCCTGCCCACTGCTTCTAGAATCTTTTCCAAGATTCCAAAGTAAGGGGAGGTATCAAGGAACTGATCTGCAGAGCGTCTCAGCCCTGACCCAAATTTTACTCAGCTGACTTTTGCCCAGGTTGCTATTCAGCCCTTCTGACTAAAAAATAATCAGCTAGCTCCCCCTAGCCAAGAAGAAAAAGAAGACAAATATTTTGTCCACTGATGATTAAATGATCCAGTTTAGAGATGCACATAGAAGTTACAAGGCCAGGGCATAGGCCTGGGATGATTTTTAAGCATCCCGTACATTTGGACATAACCCACTATGCTTGAGTAAGCCTCCCAACACGGAATCCTTCATTGCACAGCTCTGCATTTAATTCTATTGAGAAAATACAATCTAAATTCTGTGGGCCCAATATGAAGTAATGTTTGTTTTAGATTTTTGGGCAAAAAATGGATTTAGTTTAGGAACTGGTCCAAGCTTCCGTGAAATAAAGACCCAGTCACATAAGTGAAAGCAGAGACCCTTGTTCGTAAGCACCCTTTTTATGAATTACTTATTGCAGTGGTATCTTTATCTCTAAAAAAAATAATATCCCTTGTTTACTTCTCATTTTTTTTCTTATTTTTTAAAGTATATGTGATGTTCATAAATGTGAATGCACATCTTTTTGGGAGATGTTTTTCTAACTGGTTAAACTGTTACTAATACTATCAATAGCAACCACCCTTTCCATCTTTTTGCTTTTTGTTATAGTGCCTGTTGTCCACAACTGCTTTTGGCCAAGGCATTTTCCTTATAACAACATTTGAAAATGAGGGAACAGGTATGAAACATATTTTATAGCATTTCCTGTGTTTAAGATTTAGAATTAACTAATGAAAATGTTCTATTCGTTTTCTCAAAAAAAAAAAAAACATGGCAAGAACTTAAAAAAAAAAGAATTAGGTTTCTTTGCCAAAAGTCCACAAATGTGTTTTTGTTGGGAGGTATATAGTTAAGGAACACATTTAAAAATAGGTATTGGGTATATATGATTTAATTAATTTGTTTTAATGCTTTTAAGAAGCTTATATATTATAAATGAAGGTACGAAAATATTGATGGTTGAATCGGTTTGTCCAAATGAGGATTTGTTGTGGTTTGAGCCAATATGGTGGACACAGAAATTTGTGAACATATGCAAAACCGTGAATGTGACTGTCACCACACTTTTACTACACCCTGTTTCAAATTATTATGCAAATGATATTTTTCTCATTTACCTAAATAATTGATGTAAATAACAGCATAATTCTCATGTTATCAACTATTAAGAGTACAATTCACATTTTATTGAACAAACCTCCTAATGATAACAGGATTTTTTTTTAACATAAAAAACTTACAATGCACTGTTCAAAATTATTACGCACAGTAAGTTTCAAAACAGTTTATAGGTTGTAAAGAACTGAAAATTGTCATTTGTTGTGTTTGCAGCATATTTACTGAAATCAAAAGCTATTTCAATCAAACTTTTAACAACATTTTAACTTTTTAAACATTTTAACAGGTCACGTTACATTTTAACATAGGACCCCTTATTTGATAGCAGCTTCACAAGTTTTGCGTCCATTGAACTTGTGAGTTTTTGGACAGTTTCTGCTTGAATTTGTTTGCAAGATGTCAGAATAGCCTCCCAGAGCTGCTGTTTGGATGTAAACTGCCTCCCATACTCAGAGATCTTTTGCTTGAGGATGCTCCAAAGGTTCTCAATAGGATTGAGGTCAGGGGAGGATGGAGGCCACACCATGACTTTCTCTCCTTTTATCCCCATAGCAGCCATTGATGCAGAGGTATTCTTTGCAGCATGAGATGGTGCATTGTCATGCATGAAGATGATTTTATTACGGAAAGCATAGTTCTTCCTTCTGTACCAGGGAAGAAAGTGGTCAGTCATAAACTCCACATACTTTGCAGAGGTCATCTTTACCCCTTTTGTTGACCCTAAAGGGGCTGACCAGCTTTGTTCCCATGATTCCAGCCCAAAACATGACTCCACCACCGCCTTGCTGACGTCGCAGCCTTGTTGGAACAGGGTGGCCGTCCACCAACCATCCACTACTCCATCCATCTGGACCGTCCAGGGTTGCACGGCACTCATCAGTGAACAGGACTGTTTGAAAATTAGTCTTCATGTATTTTTCTGCCCAATGCAACCGTTTCTGCTTGTGAGCATTGGTTAGTGGTGGCCGAATAGAAGGTTTATGCACAGTTGCAGGACTCTGGAGGACTCTACACCTCGATGTCCGTGGGACTCCAGAGGCACCAGCAGCTTCAAATATCTGTTTGCTGCTATGTAATGGTTTTTTAGCAGCTGCTCTCTTGATCCGATGCATGGATCTGGCAGAAATCTTCCTCAATGTGCCTTTATCTGCACAAACCCGTCTGTGCTCTGAATCAGCCACAAATCTCTTAATAGTGCGATGATAACGCTTAAGTTTTCGTGAAATATCTAATGTTTTCATACCTCGTCCAAGGCATTGAACTATTTCACTCTTTTCAGCAGCAGAGAGATCCTTTTTCTTCCCCATATTGCTTGAAAATGGCGCTCTGCTTAATAATGTGGAACGCCCTCCTTTAGTAGTTTTTCCTTAAATTGGGCTCCCCGGCCAATCTAATTATCACAGGTGTCCGAGATTGTTTTCAGTTATCAAAAGAGCCCTGACACACAATGCCATCCATGAGTTAAACTGAAAAACAAAATATTTAATCTTTGTGACACTTAAATAGAATTTGCATAATAATTTGGAACAGGGTGTAGTGGTTATCACTAGTAATCACTGTTATGTAAAATGCATGCACCTGAGAGACTCAACTACACTGAATGTTTATTGAATGTCAGATTCACTGTTTTATAAATATGCTCCATAAGGTGTATGTAAATGCAAACAGTTAGCTTTTCTTACTACAAACATAAAGAAACACCTTTCAGGTGAGTAAACTTGTCTATCCCACTGACAGGTGCCGGACCGGCTCACCACCACACTGAACTGTAAAGAAAAGGAAGGATGGCAGCATTCCGCAAAAGGATACCGAAGATAAAATGTCTTTATTCCATAGGAATATTCTATGAGAAATGGTTCCCATTTCCCTGCATCCTGTGTATTGTCAGCTGGAATAAAGACATTTTATCTTCAGTATTCCTTTGCAGAGTTTGGCCATCCTTCCTTTTCTTTACAGCTTTTCTTACTAACTTTCTTATGGTCTGCTAAATATACCATTTGTAAGCATTTCTATTTTTTCTGTTTGATAAAAATACCTGTTCTCTCCATGGACTACAGAACACATCTCCCATGTTATATAGATGAAGAGGGGGTTATGTAGTTGTAATGGACTTAGGTGTACAGCATGTATAGTAAACTGAGATAAGCATAGTGAGTATCGCAGCTTATCTCCACTGTGCTGCAGTTTAATAAGCTATAATGAGGAGTGGAAATGATGTTCTCCACTCCTTACTGCAGCTCAATGAGAAGCTGCCAATGAGTTCTATACAATTGGCCAGTTTATTAAGGTGCAATGTAGGCACCTGGCAATAGCAGGGAGAGAAGCAGGAAATGGCCGCAATGTGAGGAGGATCCAGAGGGATTATGTCCCCCTTGAAAAGTTGGGAGAGGTTATATAACCGGTTCTAACATATACAGGGGTTGCTGAGCTGTGACAGAAGAAACAGCTGACCAGGGGTGGACTGACAACTCATGGGGCCCCGGGCAATAGGGGATCATGGGGCCCCTGTGTCCTTGCCCAAACTCAAAAATGCCTATGAAAAAGGTACCAGGGGCATCTCATGGGGCCCCCTACTGACCCCGGGCCCTTGGGCAGTGCTCAAGTTTCCAAATGGTCAGTCCGCCCCTGCAGGTGACATAACCCCCTGGTTCATCATTCATAAATAATTATGTTTTTATTTATATCAAGACTTTTCGGTGACACTTGAAACTGAGTGTATTTATGGCTATATAAATTCACTCAGTTACAGGTGTTACAGGAATCCTTGATGTAAATAAAAACACAAATATAATAATTTCATTTTTACGCCTATATTGTCACCTTTATACTGTATTTAATTTCTCATTCAGAAGTATGTGAGCCCCTGATCTTGGGAGATCATGGGCTCAAGTCGCATTTTTACAACAAATCAGTTATTCGCTGCATATTTCATTCACGTCACTTCTCAGTCAGAGAAGAGAAGTACAAATGTTAATTAACTGCTTGCCTGCTGCCCTATAGTAGAAGCAATGCTACAGGGCTGCAGGGCTGCACAAAATCACATATATATGTGATCTGCATTTCTGGGTAGGGGGCGTGCACGCTGTCCTACCCACACCGCCATTGGCGCCCAGGGATGTCAATAACTGGGTCCCGTCTAGAGATTCCCCGCCGACAACCAAAGCTGTAAACCTGAAAGGGGAGAGACCTGTGTGTAAACAGCACAGGTCTCTCTCCTGCCAGCAAGGACATTATTATTATTATACATTATTTATATAGCGCCAAAGGGTATGCTCAGCGCTGTACAGTAGCAAGGGGGACAGAACATGAGACAAGACAGTAACAATACAATACACGAGGGGTTCGAGGGCCCTGCTCTTTCGAGCTTACAATCTGCACAGCAGAGAAATACAAAGCAGCATGTCTTCCTAGCAAAACAGCACACACAGTAAATTACACACAGCACACCGTTACCCCTTTGCCCAAAAGTTAACCCCTTCCTGCCCAGTGTCATTAATACAGTGTCAGTGCTTTTTATTAGAACTGACCACTGTATTAGGGTCACTGGGGATGTCAGTGGCAGTTAGTTCACACCCAGTGTCAGAATGCCCGCCGCAGTCCCGCTATAAGTTACTGATTGCCGCCATTACTAGTATATAAAAAATGAAAACAAAAATTCCTGTATAAATACCGGCATTTGTAGACAATATAACTTTCATGTAAACCAATTCATTTACATGTATTGGGATTTTTTTTTGTGAAAATATGTAGCAGAATACATTTTGGCCTAAATTTATGATGAAATTTGATTTTTTTTTTTATTGGACATGTTGTATAGCAAAACGTCAAAAATATTGTTTTTTTTTTCAAAATTGTCATTCTTTTTTTGTTTATAGCACAAAAATTAAAAATTGCAGAGGTGATCAAATACTACCGAAAGAAAGCTCTATTTTATGGGAGAAAAAAAGACAAAAATTTCATTTATGTACAGCATTGCATGACTTCGCAATTGTCAGTCAAAATGATGCAGCGCCATATCACAAAAAATGGCTTGGTCAGGAAGGGGGGTAAATCCTCTGGAGAGCAAGTGGTTAACTAGCTCTCATCTGTGAGACATATATATGATGAAGGGCCCTGATGTGTAAAAGCAGGAAACTTCACAGTTTAATAAATGTACACCATATTCTCCAAGGGAGGCAATGCTGCTCCTTGAAAGATACAGTGGGTTATTACCCTAGGACAGGAAGTGTGTCGCTACCACTGGCAGGACCACCAAATCAAAATGAAGGGAAAAGCTGCAATTATATAAAATTTTTTGCTCTTAGGTTTAGGTATGTTGTAAATATTTTATGTAGAGGAAGAAGTGAGTGCCTGAAAATAAATATGTCAAAGCAGCTAAGCACACAATGGGTAACCAATAACCCAATAAATTAAGAGTATCTAAAATAGGATCGTGGGGGCGCATGCGCGGCCGGCTCTGAAGGTGGACGTGCAGTGAGACAGCTCCATCCACCCGCCAGACTCACTGCGGCACAAACCGGCCCTGGGACACAGCACTGACACCGCACCGTTCATATCGGGTGCCCGATCCTCCACAGCTATGCCAAGACGCAAAAAACTGGCGGATCAACCAGGAAAACTCACTCAATTCTTCCCGGCCGTCGGGCCGGGAATCCAAGATGGCGCCCGCGGCTGCACGCAGGGAGAGGAGAGCAGTGACCAGCAGGAGGACTACAGGTCCCAGCAAAGAGATCTCAGGCTGCAGCACTCGCTCTACCCCGGGGACCCTGGTGAGTCATCACCCCCACTGTCCCCTACATCACTAAGCCCAGCTAAGTCCAGACCTAGGCTAGAGCAGGACCCCAGCACGTTACTCCAGGCCTCAGAATCTGCATCACATGTACCCCACTCAGCCATGCCTGATATAGCCGCATTCCCTACATCTGATGTACCTCTGACAGAAATATGCGTGAGAAGCATGCTCACATCTTTGCGCCAATCGCTACATAATGATCTTTTCACATCACTTAACCAACTGTCAAATATAGTACAACAACAAGAACGCAGAATAACCCACATTGAGAACAACATGGGAGACATCATTACGGCGCAGAACAACTTAATCGATGCTCATGTAACTCACTCATCAGACATAGAGCAAATCAATCAAAAATTGGCCGATTTAGAAGACAGATCACGTCGCAATAATATTAAATTCAGAGGAATCCCTGAATCTGTCACGAACGAGGACCTACTCCCATACATACAGCAATACATCAAACTCATTCTACCATCAATATCCGACTTAGAACTCGCAATTGACTGCGCACACCGCCTACCCAAACCCTCCTTTCTACCAACATCTATTCCTAGAGATGTCTTAGCACGCATACATTTTTACCACGTGAAAGACAGAATCATGTCAGCGGCCCGAAACCCGCCTCCTCTCCCGCCATCACACACAAATCTTCGCCTCTATGCGGATTTATCTAAGGCTACCCTCCTTAACAGGAAACGTATGATATCAATCACCAAGGCCCTCAGAAATCACGGCATAGCCTACCAATGGGGGTTCCCCACTAAGTTAACGGTGAGACAGCATGGTAGGATTTTCACCATTAAAACATTGGAAGCTGGCCTGGATCTCCTAAAATCCTGGAATATTATACCCGCGGAACCACAAGAATCTGCGCATAGTTCTATGGAGGCAACTTAGCCCCTGCGGGACATACCCTTTCTATATCACTCAGTATATTCACACGCTCTCCCAGGAGCCAATCATTTACTTAATTTGTCTGGCGTTTGGCCTAAACCCTTGAATTTCGCTCAAAGTTCTCTTTACAATTGGCCTGACCATTATCCAATGGTCAAGCCCTCCTGAACCCCCAAGTTTTAGAGGTAGCAATGTTGGCTACACGTGATATTTGCATTTTTCGCAAATGGTTTTTTATTGTTCACCATACCTTCTTCCCCCTCTTACCCTGGCACCATTGGACACCCACCCAATATTTCAACGTCTTCTACTGCGACACATCTTGGAATACTCCCTCTACCGCTTCAATTGAGTCACAGACTTCCCACCTATGCTCAAACGCTCATCCTCTTGAAAGTGTACATAATCTTAAGATTCTCCCAAATAACACTCCAACCAACGGAAAATCCTGGAATTATAAATACCAATGATCAATTTTACATCCTTAAACGTCCGAGGCTTAAATTCACCTTATAAACGATCACTACTATCTAAAGAAGCACGGAAATCAAGAGCAGACATACTCTTCATACAGGAAACACATTTCGCTACTAATAAGTCACCTAAATTATATCTTCATCGCTTTTCTCAAATATTCATGGCAAACAACACCAAAAAGAAGAATGGAGTGATCACGGCCATCAATGACTCTCTCTCATTCCGTATTTTATCACAGACAGCGGACCCACAAGAACGCTTCCATATATTAGTATGCCAAATAAATGACAAGACCCACACTTTAGTGAATATCTATGGCCCAAATTGTAAACAGATAAGTTTCTACCGTAAACTTTTCAAAACCATTTCCCGACTTAAACAAGGGAAACTCATCGTCGGTGGCGATTTTAACATTATAGGAAATTCGGACATAGACTCTTCCTCCACTTCCAAATACACCAAACCTACTTTTAACCAATTTCTCCATAACAACGATCTCTATGACATCTGGAGATGTCAACATGGCTCTGAACGGGATTATACCTATCATTCCGCTCCGCATCTTTCATACTCCCGAATAGACATGTTCATAACAGATAAGTGGACGCTTCAACAGGTGACGTCATCCAAAATAGGGACCATAACCTGGTCCGACCACGCTCCGATCCAAATATCCTTGATCGATGATCAAAATACAGCACTACCACCCATCTGGAGACTTAACTCTGCACTTTTAACAGCACCGGAAAACCTGAAGCATATTCAAGATGCCCATAAACTTTTTTTTGATACCAATTCCACCACGGATATATCCATTACCACGCTTTGGCCAGCTTACAAGGCCTACATGAGAGGTATCCTCATTCAATTAAATTCCCATGTTAAGAGACAACGTTCTCAACAAATTGACCAACTCATGACCTCCATCCGCTTAAATGAAAAACTGAATAAACAACACCCAAATCCAACCACGACAGCGACTCTAAACTCCGACAGAAATAAATTACGTACCATTTTTTTACATACATACGACGCTAATCTGCAAAAAACAAAAGCTAGATTTTATGCACTAGGTAACAAAGCAAACTCGCTCCTTAGCAAGACTATCAGACAAAAACGACTGAAAACCAAAATATCCACAATCCAACATCCTACGTTACATGACACCCTGACAAACCCACAAGACATTGCCAATGCTTTTGCGGCCTACTACCAGACACTTTATAACTTGAAAGATGACGCTGATACAATCCAACCAACAACACAATCAATCGAACATTTTTTGAGTAGTACTAATCTTCCATGCATGACTCAGGCCCAACTTGAATCTATTTCTGTACCGATTGCCCCTCCTGAGATAGAGAAAATCATATGTACCCTCCCACTGAACAAGTCCCCAGGGAATGATGGTTTCACCAATGAATATTATAAAGCACTTGCTCCCAACCTTACTCCGCACCTAGCACTCCTATACAACCATGCAGCTACTTATGGAGAATTTCCCCAAGAAATGCTACAATCGATAATTACCACCATTCCGAAACCTGGCACAGACCCCCAATTGGTACAAAATTACAGACCAATCTCACTTCTCAACACAGACATAAAGATTTATGCTAAAATAATAGCTCTGAGACTACTCCCCTACCTACCGACTCGAATTCATCCAGACCAAGTAGGGTTTATTCCTGGTAGACAGGCCCCTGACGCCACTAGACGAATCTTATCCCTGATACACCACCTTGAATTAAACCCCCAACCCTCGCTTCTATTATCGCTCGATGCAGAAAAGGCGTTTGACCGAATCCACTGGCAATTTATGACGCATACACTACAAAAATTTGGGATATCTGGTTGGATGTTATCGGCCATATTGTCCCTTTACTCTAGACCCTCAGCCAGAGTGCTAACTAATGGTACGTTATCTCATCCTTTTTCCATTTCTAACGGAACTAGACAAGGTTGCCCTTTATCCCCCATAATTTTTGCTCTTCTTATTGAACCACTGGCAACCAACCTTAGAAACGACCCTATATTTACGGGATTTAAATTCCTAAAATCAGAACACAAGATCAGCCTATTTGCGGATGACATTATCCTAATGGTCACCAACCCATATAAATCCCTTAACGTGATACGAATACAAATCCAAAACTACACATCTGTATCTTACTATAAGCTCAATGAACCGAAATCTTCCACACTGAATCTACATATACCTGAAAACAGCCAAAATCTCATCTCTAAGCATTTCCCCTTTCATTGGGAAAAAGTTAGCATTCCATACCTAGGAATCAGACTCACTACAAGGACTAGCCAACTATACAATGCTAACTTTATACCATTACTTGAATCTATCCCACAAGAAATTAAAGGTCTACGCACCACTACCCTCTCGACGTTAGGCAGAACGGCGACAATCAAAATGTGTATTTTACCCAAGATACTCTATATCTTTAGAACACTCCCTATTCCAGTGCCCCGTATCTTTTTCACAAAACTCCAGACAATTCTGAACCGGTTCCTATGGAACTCAAAAAAACCTAGATGTGTCACGAATCTTTTAATCCGTCCTCCCTCCAGAGGCGGAGCGGGTCTCCCACATGTGAAGTCATACTATCTTGCTGCAATACTTGACCAGCTCTTCTTCTGGAGACAACCCACAATTAGCAAGACCTGGACTGTTATGGAAACTTCCCTATTCCTACCGCACACCTTGTCCGACTTATTATGCATACCCCGCGGGGTACAACCTACAAACCCGCAATATAACCCCTGCATACGAGCTTCCCTAGCAGCTTGGGAGGACTTTCTTACTCATACCAAATTACAAACAGACAACCTCCACATTACCACTCCGCTCTCAGCTCTACACTTCCTTTCTCCTCACTTAAACCTAAACCTATGGATAGAACATGGATTACTCCATATACAAGACCTATATACTAACAACAAATTTCACTCCTTTCAAGCCATTCGGGACAAATACCGAATCCCGGCAACTGAATATTTTACCTATATACGTTTAACCCATGCCCTCTGTAAGGCACATGTACCATTTAACATAAAAATCCCTGCGACAGCACACCACTTCTTTCAAAAATCTACTTATCCAAAAAAAGGTATATCAACTTTTTACACAATGCTAGTTGACTCGCAGTTTACCACATATACATCATCCCTAGCAAACTGGGAAAACATAACTCAACAACCGATATCCCCCTCCACCTGGGAGAGAATTTTCACCATTACTTTCAAAGCCTCAAAGTGCAGCTCGCATTGGGAATCATACCTGAAAATACTCCATCAATGGTACTTAACACCAGTCAAGCTGTCTTTGTTTTATCCCCAACATTCCCAAACCTGCTGGAGACATTGTGGAGAAAGGGGCTCCCTTTTCCATTTGATGTGGGCGTGCAAATCCCTCACTTCCTATTGGAACCAGGTTTTCCAATTACTATCCTCGATAGTGAAAACCCCAATTTACCCAAACCCTGCTTTAGCGCTCCTTCACATTGGCATAGACAAAATTCCTCTAGCTTCACGTACTATTACCATTCACATCTTGTCTGCTGCAAAAATAAATATCACCAGGTTGTGGCGTTCTATTGACATACCTTCTATGACCCGACTACTGACCGACCTCAACTTCCTTTGCGAGATGGAGAGAAGAACGGCGCTCCACAATTCCTCGTATCATAAATTTGAGACCCAGTGGACTCGATGGATACAAAATCCCAAATGTTCCATAAAATGATTTTATAGCTCTCTTCCATACTACATGACTTTGACGACTCGGTGCCATTACCTTCCCCTCCCCCCCCTCCCCCTCCTCTACCCCCTTCACTCCCCCTTATTATACCTCCTAAAGTTCCAATTGGTTCACAAAGGTAGCATACCTCTCATGTAACTAAAGCAAGACTCTGCATTGTGCCTCGACCGGATGGTGAGGTGCCGTCAACTAACCCTTTTTATGCATATTTTCTATGTATTAATGTGAACCTCTTTATATCATAGTTCTCAGTTGTTTGTTTGTTTCAAAAATTTCTAATAAAGATTATTGAAAATAAAATAGGATCGTGCAGCGCTTAAAACAGGTATATATATACAGACAGTAGTGTAGTAGGTATTGAAAAACTTTATTGTTGATGCATCAAAACGATTTTTCAATACCTACTACACTATGGGAGTATTCCTGTTTCCACCCCCTGGGGGAGTGCTTTAGACCCACAGATCCACCATCCCAGGACAGGCTGCTATACTTCACGGATACTTGGTGATACTATCCCGGGAAGGAACAAGGATATCCCAGTGCTTTGTACACCACCTGATGACCCATCCCTTAGAGGGAAGAACTTCCAGCTTCAGGCCCCAGTAGATGACATCTGGATTGATTATATAAAGCGCTATTAATATGCGCGTCCGGTGAGTGCGCATTACTTACACCATTACAGCACCTTTTGCCGGACCAAGATTCACTAAGTCACCTTAGTGGAACTCTCTGTAATTTTATATTTTTTATATATTTTTTATTTTGATGATTTATTTCCTCTAATTGGGTTATATATTAGTTGTTTTTACTCTCTGTGTGTGTATATATATATATATATATATATATATATATATATATATACCTGTTTTAAGCGCTGCACGATCCTATTTTAGATACTGTAAATATTTTATGCCATTTTGCCTAGATACTTGTGTGCCTGCTTTTCGTAATGCCATAGGTGTGCTTCAAACCTCGGCTAGGTCCTCCCTGTTTGGTACAATTCCATATTAAATATTAGAGACACAGATTTTTTCAGGTTATTACAAGAATCGAAAATTAGTGCTAAGACAAAATGATATGCTTCCTAACATGTAGTTTCGTACCAAGAGTATAGCATTGTTTAATGTACATGGAATGCTGAATACTTAGTGCCACACAAACACAAGGGCTGACAGTCTTTTGTAGGGCAGATCATAAAATAATGTAAAAGGAGAGCGCATAGAAATTTAGGGAAAGAACTCTAAGCCTAAGCCCTGGTTCACACTGAATGCGGTTTTGAAATTGCGCTACTTCGCATGAAGTAGCGAAATTTCAAAACCACTAATCAGTAAGATTTTATGTGGAGCTGCCTGACATCTGTGTGACTTCTTGCACAGATGTCTATGCAAGTCGCATATGAAATCACCAAAAACAGTGCATGAACTTTTTTCAAAATTGGTGCTGCACCGCAAAGTCGAAGTCGCGTTTGAACAGTTGCATCAGCACAGACAGGTTGCGACTTGTCATGAGATTTTGAACTGTCAAATTGCATGACAAATTGCATTGATGTGAACAGGCGCTTGATGTGTTTTTTTAATTACATAAAAGTAGTATCTGTATGTTGCATTTACGCAAAGTAATGTAGCAAGAGTATCCATATGCCATGCACATTAAAAATAACGTTTGTTTGTTCACCTATAAACAATTACCAAACCCTGTAGCATCCTGAAGCATACAATGTACAGTGCAAGGAACTGTAAAGGGGGGGTTGATAAAAAGGTAAGGTTGATTAAAAAAAAATGTCAGCAATTTAGGAGAGGGGATAAAGGTGAATTTGATGAACAATAATTTCTTTTTTTTTTTCAGGAATTCAGTGGAATAACCTTTGCCTGCAAGAAGCTGAATCAATGTCATTTTTGTGGATTTGTGGAATGATTCCTATAGATTCAATTATGTACTTTGCTTTTGGATGGTATATAGGTAACATAAGGCCTGGTAAGAGTCTGAAAACTTTTTAAAACTAGTCAACATTTCACATTTAACCCTACCGCCTCAAAAGATTATTCACCCAAGTAATGGACACCATCTCAACACTACATATCGTATTTTTCGCTCCATAAGACGCACCTGACCATAAGACGCGCCTAGGTTTTAGAGGAGAAAAACAAGAAAAAAAATATTCTGAACCAATGGACTGCAGACACAGTACAGGAGATGACCAGAGACTGCGGACACAGTACAGGGGATGACCAGAGACTGCGGACATAGTACAAGGGATGACCAGAGACTGCGGACACAGTACAGGGGATGACCAGAGACTGCGGACACAGTACAGGGGATGACCAGAGACTGCGGACACAGTACAGGGGATGACCAGAGACTGCGGACACAGTACAGGGGATGACCAGAGACTGCGGACACAGGACAGGAGATGACCAGAGACTGTGGACACAGTACAGGGGATGACCAGAGACTGCGGACACAGGACAGGAGATGGCCAGAGACTGCGGACACAGTACAGGAGATGGCCAGAGACTGCGGACACAGTGCAGGAGATGACCAGAGACTGCGGACACAGTACAGGAGATGACCAGAGACTGCGAACACAGTGCAGGAGATGACCAGAGACTGCGGATACAGTACAGGAGATGACCAGAGACTGTGGACATAGTACAGGAGATGACCATAGACTGCGGACACAGTACAGGAGATGACCAGAGACTGCGGACATAGTACAGGAGATGACCAGAGACTGCGGACACAGTACAGGGAATGACTAGAGACTGTGGACATAGTACAGAAGACCAGAGACTGCAGACAGTGCAGGGGATGACCAGAGACTGCGGACAGTAAAGGAGATTACCAGAGACTGCGGACCTTTGGGGAAGGAGGGGGAGCGGTTACCTGAATTTGACAGGTACCCGCTCCCACTTCTGCTGAGTTGTCCTTCCCTCTTCTTCCCCTGGCAGCTTCTGTGACAGCCGGGTGCCCACTGCGCATGCGCGAGAAGCGCTGAGCTTTGTGAACGGCCTGGAGCCTTCTGGGACTTGTCATGTGTACCAGAAGACACCGGACCATTCACAAAGCGTGGCGCTTCTCGCGCATGCGCAGTGGGCACTTGGCTGTCACAGAAGCCGGCGCGGGAAGACTGCAGCGCTGGAGCGAGGAACTGGTAAGGTCCTGCAGGAGAGAAGAGCTGAGCGGCCGGCCCGGTATTCTGACATGGTGGCGGCAGAAATACCGGACCGGCCGCTTTACATTCGCTCCATAAGAGGCACTGACATTTTCCCCCCTTTTTTTGGGGGACAAAAGTGCGTCTTATGGAGCGAAAAATACGGTACTTAAAATACTTGTACATTTGACTAGCTGCCACTACTACCCCTGCACTTTTGTGACTGCTTTTGTTGTTTACCAGCTGACAAATATAGACCAAAACTTGGCCTAACATAACAATGAATGTAGGACTAAGTATAATGAGGAGAAATTAAGACATACGATATGTATAGGGAAAGGATTTTTATTATTGTTTAATATTTCTTAATATACTCCCTAGGACCTGATGTTCAGAAAAAGCCTTGGAATTTCCCATTTACAGTTATCTACTGGAAGCAACTTTTTGGGGCTCAGTGCAAGCGGAGTGAAAATCTGGATAGAAATAAAGGAAAAGATCAACACAATGAAGGTAAGTAGTATTGCAAGAGTTTCAACAAAATTATCTTTTTTAAGTTTAGCATATAATAGAAATTTCCAGTTTAAAAAATAGTGTAGATATATTCTTTATATGTCAGGTGATCCCCTACATCATTATCATGTATCATTTACAGTGTTTGATAGATCTGGAAATTTTTCTTTTTGGGTGTCACTGGTTGTTACAGAAAAATAAACTGTTTGGTCGTATTGCATTACAACATTTTCAATTCTTAGTCCCAGTAAAATCTTGGGAAGGACCACTGCATGGTTCTAGAAACTAATCTTCAAACCTCAGATATGGTTAATAATTTTGTGTTGTAGTATTTTACATGAAAAATGTAGATTAAGTATGTTAAAGCAGTTTTAGATTATTTTAACATCTCTATATCATGATTTCTATACATATATAAAAAAAAAACATGCAAAATATGTGCAACTGATCTATTCTGAGTTTATATTGTTGATATCTGTGAAAGACATTAGGTTTACTCCTCTGTAACTACTCTTTGGTATTTATCTTAACAGAATCTATGCATCAAAGACAAAACAAGTGTTTGCCTTTCATAGAAAATGGAGTATCTTTAGTTTCTGTCAGCAAAGTATATTCAAACAACCTGACAGCAGTAAATGATCTGAGCTTCAACTTTTACAACAATGAAATTACTTCAATCCTGGGTTCTAATGGTGCTGGAAAAACAACTATTCTGTAAGTTTACCTCATCACCAATAGTGAATTGTTATATTACATTATGCATACACCTCCCCACCAGGGGCGGACTGACCATTTGGAAACTTGGGCACCGCCCGGGGGCCCAGGGTCAGTAGGGGGCCCCATGAGATGCCCCTGGTACCTTTTTCATAGGCTTTTTTGAGTTTGGGCAAGGACACAGGGGCCCCATGATCCCCTATTGCCCGGGGGCCCCATGAGTTGTCAGTCCGCCCCTGCTCCCCACACTATGGTTGTTTTACTAAAGAGAAATAGGCTGTTCACTTGCAAACAATTTTTAATTTGAAAAGGAATTTACTCTTTGGTTAGTAAATGTGATGAAAATTCACAAGCTAAGGGAATATTCTATGCATAGAGAACACACTGTTTGCCTTTAGTAAATCAGCCCCAATATGTATTGCTCATGTATCAGAATATAAACACTCCGTTAAAATGTCACTTTACCTTTTTAGGATGTACCCGTAAGGGACCGCCCGGCGGTACCACTAGCACTCCACTGAATAGACGTCCCCAGCGCACAGGATTTAAGTCCCAGAGTGCTTGTTCACCAGGGCCCCTGATGGTGGGGATGGACTTGGAGCACCCCGAGACCACGTCGTGGCTACTGGGTACGTCCGTCAGTGGTAGTGGTATGCGCTGAGGGCTCCCACGGGAAAGAGTCTGTTATGAGGAGGTCTGAAGACCCCACTGCGAGGGATGGATGGATGGATGAGCAAGGTCAGACAGGCCGGGTCGGTAACAGAGAGGACGGTATGGTACAAGGCAGCGGGCAGAGAATAGTCGGGTCACACGCCAGGTCAGCAACAGCAGGTCAAATCCAATAGGGGGCATCCAGGAGAGAGGTCAGGCAAAGCAAGGGTCAGGACAGGAGAATATAGCAAGGTCAGGTACAATCCGGGTCAAAAACTTACAGGGCACAGGTTCGCAGGATACAGGATGCAGGTAAGACCAGAAGGCACTGAATGACAGCTCAGGGCCATTTAAATATCCCGCCCTGCGCTGCCATTGGTGCCCAGCGGGCGGCCGCGGCTTCTACTGCGCATGCGCGAACTCGAACGACGCGGCCGGCCCGGACCTAGTGCCCGTGTCCCTGCACAGGGCGGCGCACTGCTCCTGCGCCGGGACCATCGCTGCGGGGATCGAGGAAATCCCTGACAGTACTCTTTACTTTGTGATCAGTTTTTATTAGTCTCCCTCAGCTGACAATAGAATGCAATTTTTCAGGAGAAAAAAGTTTTCCCATCACCACAAGTCAAGTCAAGTCTAGATATACAAACTATTCTTGGTGGGGTGGGGGTCACTGACTCCAGGTCTATTTTTGCATAAATTAGATGATAGGTGCTACTAGATCATACAAGAGTTGTAATACATTTAATTTTTTTATATATCTTCTTTACACTTACAGTAAATTGGTTCTGCTGTATGATTAAGGGACATTTATAGAGCAGTGGTTATGACATTTACCACATATTCACCACTGGTGACTATTCCAGGTGCATGTGTTTTAAATGAGTAATTGTTGAACCGTCGGTGAATGTTTGGTGAAAGGCTCATTCACTGCTTTATAAATATTCCCACAGTTAATGTCAGGAAATATGTTTAAATTTGAAAGTTCCCTGATATCTATTTAAATATTATCGATACTGGAATAAATATTTTATCAAAGAAGTGTGGCTTTCCGTTATACATTTTTTCGATCACTATTACTTATTAAAGTGCACTCTGTTACTATCATGTTTTTTACATCGAATGACTACTTTGCATTTTGTTTTAGTTTTTGTCTTCCTGTTTTGTTATGTTGAATTAATACAACAATAAATAAAATATAAAAGAAGGACCATTTATTTTAATTAGAACAGCATACAGAATGCACAGTAATTTATCCCATTTGCTCTCTCTTCTTATTTTTTTCTCTCCCCCTCCTACTTCTGCCATCACTACTTTTTGTCCTGTATATTGCTAGTTTGGCCTTAAAAAACTCTTTTGTCTTATTTTGTATATGGGGGATGGGGAAGGATAAGAATCTCTGTTAAGGTTTTATTGCTTTGTGTTGAGGAAATCTAATCTCGCTATTTGCATTGGGCAAAATTGTCACCAGAAGAGAAAATGAGTGTGGGAACCCAAATCTTACAGTTATCACTGAAAACAGAAATAGATGGGATACAGTTCAGTGAGGACACTCATTCTGGTGACAGAGAATTTCTTTTAATTTTTAGGGATATTTCCTGTTGTGTCTTGCAGGGGAAATTTCAGTAAGGGACACAGAGGGGAGTAAAACATAATAGTAGCTTTTTACCTTATCTATGCTATCCAAAACAACAGCATTTTGGGAGCATTTCATCGCTGCTGCTCTTACTTGCAAACTGATTTTCTTCCTGTCCTGATCCCTCTCTTGGTTATTTACCTCCAATCTCCTTGTGTCACTGCATTGATTAGTAGGTCTCCATCAACCTCACTTCAGTCTTTTGGATAGAGCTGTCGCTACCCAAGTTCTTGTGGCAGAATGGTTCTAGGGTTTTACTCCAATCTGTTCACTGTTCCCAACCCCAAAGGGGGCATACACCCCATTTTACATTTCAAAGCTCTGAGTGTCTTACAAATCTAAAAATTCTATATGGAATCTACCAAATCTGCTATTGTTCCCCCTCACCAGAAAGACTTTTTTTAGCTTCTATGAAAATCAAAGATACCTATATTTTGACATCTTTCCAGCACATCAGCAATTCCTATGCTGTGCTGTGGGGCCACTACACTACCTGTTTGTAGACCTGCCCATCGGCTTTTCATCTGCACCTTAAGTTTTCACCAAGGTGCTGGTCTCAATACTAACCCATTTGCACTCCTTTGACATCCCCATTGTTGGACAATTAGACAACCGCCTGTTAAGGGAACAGTCAGCAAGGGCTCTGACAGACTATGTCATGTTGACCACACAGATGTTTCAGCGATTTTAAGGGCCTGAACATTCAGAAGTCATCACTAGAACCAACTCATCATTTGGAATATCTAGGTCTAGTCCTGGACACAGGACAAATTATTCTGGAACTTATGGTGATTTGGCTGTCTTATTGGAGGTTCATCTCATTGGATTCAGTCAGACAATGCCAAGGTGGTGAGGTACATTAGTTACTGAGGAGGAAAATAAGTCTTGCAGTTTCGAAAGGTTAGATTCTGACCTACACAGAACTTTATATTCCAGCATTGTTAGCTTTGTACATTCCAGACAACTGACAGGTGGACTTCCTCAGTCTGCAGTGGCTGGACCTGAGGTAGTGGTCTGCATACATGGAGGTGTTCCATGAACAGTGTTAGAAATGGAGGACACAGGATGTTTACCTCTTGGCTTCTAGTTTCAACAACAATCTGGACAGGTTTGTCTCTAGGTACAGGGATCCTTTTATAGGAAGCAGTGGATGCTCTGTGGGATTAGAACGCCCTGATGTATGTTTTCTTCCTAAAACATCTTACAGGCCTGTTTCATTGGATCAATGTGTAGGATCTTCTGATGGTCTTGATGGACTAGCTCAGGAAGATGTAGGATGCTGACCTGGTAAGACTTCTGGCAGATGCTCCATAGCCCCTCCAAAATCATCAGGAGTGATTTGCCATCCTGCTTCATGATCACTGGCTTTAATAGCACAGCTGTTGAAGCCCAGATTCTAAAGTACAGGTGAATTTCTGTGTCTGTGATTCCAATGATGATAAATGCTAGGAAGTTTATTTCTCAAAAGTAAAAAAAACTGTTCCTTGGCACACAAATTGTGTATGAGCAAACCTAATAGTAACAACCAAGGAGTTAAAGGAGAACTAAAGTCAAAACATATTCTTTCACTTTGGATAGAGTAAGGGTGAGCTATAAACCCTGGTGGGTTCTTTACATCTGTGTCCCACTGGGGAGATTTCCATTCACTTCCTGTTCCACAGCCAAAATAATAAAGGAGAGAAAATCCCTACAAAGTGCGAGAATCGCTGGTTGTCACCAGGGTCAGCAGAGCTAGTGCTCCCATTGGAAGATTCTACCGCTATTCCTGTTTTGTGGACAACCCAAAATGCTGTTTTTCTTTTACTTCTTCTTTTGATGATAATGGTAAACATAACAAACGTAACAAAAACTAAAAAAAAATTACCATTTGTCACACTTTAGCTCAAATATGCTGGAAACCACAGCAGAAAGAACAAAAAGTCAGCAAAAAGATTAGAACTCGTGAGAAATACAAAAGATAGTAAAAAAAAAAGCATAAATACCTCCTTAATAATAAGTTCAATATAAGCTCAAATTATTGGGATAAAAGTCATACAAATCCAAATCTAATTAGTCCACTATGCACAGAAGGATAAGCACAGTAGTATACTTCACTCCCGGAGCTGACAGACTGCTGGATACATAGATGACAGATCTTTATACAGCCACAAATTCTGAAACAGGGATAAGAAAACCATGCAGTGCAGTGCATCAATATGTTATCAAACTGTGACAACTTTTGTCAGGGCTCCAGGTATGACCAGAGGTATGTGAACTGACGCAGGGAAACGCAGGCTTCAGATATGTTATAAACAATATAATTTATTAATACTAACAATACAAAACGCAGTGCAATACTAAAACATAAACACAGTGCAAATTAACCAAACCAAACCACCCACAGATAACAATACATACAATGCAAGCGTAGTCAGGCAGGCCGGGTCAATAACAATCGGGCAGGTAGGAACAGGAGGAGCAGGCAGAGAGTAGTCAGGTCACGAGCCGGGTACAGCAACTAACGGGCAGGGAGGTACAGGGGGTCAGGCAGAGAATGGTCGGGGTCACAAGCCAGGGATCAAACAGGAGAGGACAGCAGAGGTCAGGATCAGGCAGGGTAGGCAACGAGTAAGTCAGGCAGGAACAGGAATGCAGGTAACAAGATACAGGGGCCCATGCAAAAACACACACCAAGGCACAGACTGCAGGTCTGGCCATCCCTTAAATACACCTCCGTAATCAGCTTCAGGTGTTTGGCTGACTGCAGGGTTGAGTCTCTGATTGCTGAGAGCACCCGCTGGCCATCCCTGGTACTGCAGCCCACAAGGCAGGTGAGTCCCACCATTATTCGCAAGTCCATTCCTGACAACTTTATTCAAAAGCAATATCCATTCACATTAACAACTTGGAGGTGACGTTTGGAAATAACACTTAGAACCACCCCAGATAGATGTAAAACTGTCCTCCCTTGTACCAGGATGAGTGATTTAGCAACTGGGGTTGAAATAAACAGGGCCTGCACAGAGATGGAAACAGATAACATCCTCATTACTGAGTAATGGGTTAGCCCACCAGCAAGACATCTACTTCCAAGTATCGTCTCCTAGACCACAACTTTCAATAATGCAATCCTCTTTGTCATGCCTAATAGAAGGGGACTGTTGCTGGCATAAATTTTTTATATAAAATTAATTTAGCTAAATACTTTTTGCCACTAAATCACAAGTCTCGTAACTGTAGTGAATATAACTGCTTCTATCACATACCTATCTCTAGGTGGAACAGTGAAACTTGATTCTAAGCTACAATAACATCAATACTGTTACTAATTAAAGATGTGCCATTGGGAAAGACAAACATAGGAATAATATGTAAAGGCTATAAAGAGTTTTATATCAGTTGTTAGGCTAAATACAAAATAGTGTGTAGATTACCTAATTTAGTTCATTGGGTGTATTTAACTTATAGATCCAGCATGTTTCCTAATTATAGAGTTTCACAAAATCTTTCAGAATGTGGAAGGTTACAAGAAATAGTCTCTGTAGAAAAAATGTTCAGATCCTCTGCACTTTTGCTATGATTATAAGCAAAGTGTCAAAGAACTTTGTTCCAGTGAACCACGTTTGATATATCTACTGTGCCTGGAGACACCTTGCCGAGGGGCTAAACTGCTGCTCAGTAATGATATCACTGGCTGTTTCCATCTCTAAACTGGTCTTGTTTCGTTCAACCCGAGCCACTGAAACTCTCACCACTCCCCATAAAAAAGGGGAAGACAGCTTTGCATTTATCTGAGTTCGTTCCCACCTCTCCATCCAAATGTTACTTCCAAGCAGGGGCGGACTGACCATTTGGAAACTCGGGCACTGTCCGAGGGCCCGGGGTCAGTAGGCTTTTTTGAGTTTGGGCAAGGACACAGGGGCCCCATGATCCCCTATTGCCCGGGGGCCCCATGAGTTGTCAGTCCGCCCCTGCTTCCAAGTGTTCAGTATGAGTGGATTTTGCTTTTTATTAAAGCTATCATGGTTTCAATGTGTGCTATACTGTGTTTTTCTCACCCTGAGTTTGTTTGTGTATAACAATCTGTCATCTCTGTATCAAGCAGCCTGTCATCTTCCAGAGTGAAGTATACTATTGTGCTTATCATGCTGTGCACAGCAGACCTATTGAACTTGGATTTATCAGACTTTGGTCTGGTTTACTTGAGCCTGTGTTGAGTTTGTTATTAACGTCTTGACGTCGGCCGCACACATATACTGTATGCGGCCGCTCAGTGGGTTGGCCTTAACTTCAAGCAGCCGCATACATGCAGCCCTGTAAAAACTACTTGCCATGCTGGTAGCTGGTGGTGATCAATAAGCTTCCGATGCATACCTGCAATTGTGAACTTAATGATCATGTGACCCCTGTGACAGCCACATCACAGAAGTCACATAACCCGAAGGAGGCGATTGGAGTTATTGTGTGTTCTTTTTACTATAGTTTCTTTCTCACAAGGTCTAATATTAGACATGAAAGATATACTTCACTTCATGGGAGTCAGGGGGCTTCCACCAAGGGAAGGGATTCTCTCCATGGGATAAATCTTCTCCTTTCTGCAGCTAGGTCTGGACCAGTTTTAGGCTCTCAGCACTATCAAGAGTCACGTTTCTGCTCTCTCTATTCTGTATCAGAGACCATTGGCCTCTTACTCTTAAGACCCTAGTACAGGGGATGTCCCATGCAGATTCCCCTGATCTGTTCCCCAGTGACTCCAAGAGACCTGAATTCTGGTTCTCTGTGCACTTCAGAGCCCACCATTTTAACCAGTTTAGAAACATTCCTCTCTCTATGTGCACCCAGAAGGTGGCCTTTCTTGTAGCCATCACCTCTGTGAGGAGATGTCTGAACTGGTGGCAATGTCCTGAAAGAAACCCTGTGTAGTTTTGCATAGAAACAAGGTGGTGTTGAGGCCCAAGACCTCCTTCTTGCATAAGGTAGTATCTGCCTTTCACCTCAATCAGGACATGGTTTTTCTGTCCCTCTGTTCATCTCCAGTTCTCCATAACAAAATGTCTTTCCACCGTCTGGATGTGCTACTGACCGTAAGCCTCTGCTTCTTTCAGAAAAACTGATTCCCTTTTTGTAACTCTTGATGAACTCCATAAAGGTCCATTGGACTCTCTTTGCAATATCTTTTGATAGCTCAGGCAGACAATTAGGCAAACGTATGGTCTCAAACATTAGATTTCACCCTTTCCTGTCAAGGTCCACTCTACTAGATCTGTGAGTGCTTCTTGGGCTTTATGGCATCAAGCAACTGATTACAGGACTTGCAAGGCTGTCACCTGGTCTTCTGTTCCAACATTCCCTCACAGGTGCTACCAGGTAGATGTTTTGCGCTCACCTGATGCCATCTTCAGACATAAGGTCCTTCTGGTGACTATCTGAGCTGCAGGCAGTCCTCAGCTCTCTATTACTTTCTTGAGCCTAACAGTGTTTGTTGCATTTCGGACCCCTCAGTTGAACTGCTTTAGACTTCCCGAAGGTTAAAGACTTCCTGTGTCCCTCAATGAATGAAAAAGAAAATGGCATTTTTGTACTCATCATAACCGATTGCCGGCCACCCATGGTACATTTACTGCGAGCAGGCGGCAGCTCTAGGCTATGCGACGTACTAGGGGCTCGTTACCCAATCATAGTGATTAGCCCACAGGTATCACTTTGTACCTGGAATCCTGTACCATGTGATTAGCTGTAGCCAAGCACAGCATCACAATAGTAAGCAAGCTGTCATGAATGAAATCCAATCAGGACAGGTAAAACTATTGCTTATAACAATGATCATCACTGTTATAAGCAATAATAGTGTTAAAAAAATATCCCTGATCACTCCCCCAGTTTAGTATAGTGTCACTATGGTGACACTGAACTGCTCTAATGACAGTACGTATGAAAAAATAGGAAAAAAAGGCTAAATAAAAAAAATGTTTAAAACATTAAATTTTTTTTTTTTTTTTTTTTTTTTTACATACTGTCACCAGTCAACATACCTGATAACCACCACAGAAGTCATCTCATGATGTACTGTACTGGTGACAGGAAGTAAAAAAAAGTGAAAAAAAAATAATTTGATTTAATTTCCAAAACATTGTGACAAAAAATTGCAACTTTGACTGTCTACTTTCCATAAAGAGGTCATTGGGAGGTATTTGTACTGTCCTGACATTTTAAAAGAAATTAGATCAGCCATCAGTACATCTGGATGTTTGTAGACTCTATAACTCTATAATGTACACTGATTTTGGGTTATTTTGTATATGTTTTTTATTTCTTTTTCGGTGGTGGTGTGGTGGCTGTAGGTGGTGGGTATTTTTAGGTTATTTTTTTTTATATTTACTTTATATTTTACTTCTCGGCCTAAATATATGCAGAAAGACTTGCAAAGTTTTATAACAGCAACTAAGAAAAACACATTTTTTTAATTCAGTATTTTTTTGTTTATATAGCAAAATTAAAAAACAGTGGTGATTAAATACCTCCAAAGGAAAGCTCTATTTGTGTGAAAAAATGATCTAAACTTAATTTGGATACAGTGTTGCATGACAGAGCAATTGCCAGTTAAAGCAGTGCAGTGCTGAACACCAAAAAATGGCCCAGTCATGAAGGGGGTAAAACCTTCTCGAGGTCAAGTGAATAAAATCTTTTTCTTGGAGTCCTTCGGGGCACACTGGCCCCATTCCTCTAGGTTTATGATCATGCTCTCAGTACTGGTTTATTAAAAAAAACAAAGGCATGCTGGTAGTAGAACGGGTTATCCTGGGCTGGCCTACAATTATTTTGTTTGCTGGTGTCCAGCCCCTTGTAGATGGCAGTATTACCCAAAGGTTAAGGACTTCCTGTGTCTCTGCATATACTCCAAGAAAATGATTTTACAGTGAGTACAAAAATCCTATTTACTAAAATTGTATATAATATAATAAAACATCATGCAAATTCTGAAAGGAAAACAACAGAAATAGACATACCGGTAAATATGACATGTTCTTTCATTAGCTCTAGTTATATATTATACTCTTGCCTAGCAAATTTTTAGGAACACTATACCAGGGGCGGACTGACAACTCATGGGGCCCCCGGGCAATAGGGGATCATGGGGCCCCTGTGTCCTTGCCCAAACTCAAAAAAGCCTATGAAAAAGGTACCAGGGGCATCTCATGGGGCCCCCTACTGACCCCGGGCCCTCAGGCAGTGCCCGAGTTTCCAAATGGTCAGTCCACCCCTGCACTATACTAACAGTGAGAAGAGCCTCTTCTCATAGAATCAGTTCTTTGTGGTATGAATTTCACATTCCACAAACATTCGTTTGAGATCCTGGTCCATGTTGACATGATTTCATCACATAATTTATGCAGACTGTACAGCTGCACATGTAAGCCATACATTTCATGTTCTAACACATTCCAAATGTGTTCTATTAGATTCCGGTGAATAGCTTAACATCACTGTGCCCCCGCAGCTCATCCCTCCCTACTCCCGACCTGTATCTGCATGATTTTATGCATTGCCCTGCTATCACATGATCAGCTGATATGATAATTGCAGGAATAAGCAGAGTGTACATGTGTTTCTAATAAACTGTTCTGTAAATGTATAAGAAGCCACATATACACAATTGTGTTGAAATACTGTAATTTGAATATATGTAGTTAGAAACAACTAAACAATCATTTTTAATTGATATACTGTGTGATGGTGAACAGAATATAAATTCAAGATATTTTCTTTTTTTCAGGTCCATGTTGAGTAGTTTATACTTGCCTACCAGTGGAAAAATCTTTGTTAATGGAAGAGATATGCAAACGGAACTTATGGCTATTAGAAAGGAAATGGGTGTTTGTCCACAATATGATGTCCTTTTTGACTATTTAACAGTTAAAGAACATCTTATTTTATTTGGAGCCCTGAAAACACCTTCCTGGACCAAGAACAAACTCGAAAGAGAAGTTGAACAGTCAGTATAATTCAATTGATTTAAGCATTTAATCACAGTATAGATAAACAATTCTGGTATGCACCAAAAAGCTTTAACTAGACATTTTTGTACTTTCAGGAGTTTGTTGTAGAAACGTTCTGCCATTATTATTATTATACAGTATTTATATAGCGCCAAAGGGTATGCTCAGCGCTGTACAGTAGCAAGGGGGACAGAACATGAGACAATACAGTACAATACAATACACGAGGGGTTCGAGGGCCCTGCTCTTTCGAGCTTACAATCTAGGAGGGAGGGGAAGGTGGCACAGGAGGAGGCTATGGGGGATGGAGAGGCGGGAGGAGTGGAGGAGGTTAGTTGTTAGGTGAGGTCGGGTGTTAGGTGAGGTTGGGGTAGGCTTCCCTGAAGAGGAGGGTTTTCAGGGTGCGCCTGAAGGTGAGGAGAGTAGGCGACAGTCTGATGGATTGGGTAGGGAGTTCCAGAGGATGGGGGAAGTCCTGGAGAAGTCCTGCAATCGTGCGTGGGAGGAGGAGACCAGGGAGCTAGAGAGTAGGAGGTCCTGTGAGGAGCAGAGGGCACGGGTAGGGTAGTATTTGGGTATCATGTCAGTTATGTAGTTTGGGGCGGCATTGTGAATGGCTTTGTAGGTCAGAGTTAGCAGTTTGAATTTGATGCATTGGGCAATCGGGAGCCAATGAAGGGATTGGCAGAGGGGGGAGGCAGATGTGGAGCGGTTGGTGAGGTGGATGAGTCTAGCCGCTGAGTTTAGGATCGACTGGAGTGGGGATAGCGCTCTTTTGGGTAGGCCAGTGAGAAGGGAGTTGCAATAGCCCAGGCGTGAGATGATAAGGGAGTGTACGAGTTGTTTGGTGGTGTCTGGGGTGAGGAATGTGCGTATCTTGGAGGTGTTGCGGAGGTGGAGCCTGCAAAATATAGAAAGCAGTTGGATGTGGGGTAGGAAGGAGAGGTGGGAGTCCAGGGTGACACCCAGGACTTTGGCGTGTGGGGTGGGAGAGATGGTGGCGTTGTTAGTAGTGATGGAGACGATGGGGGGGGCACGGGGTGGGGGGAAGACCAGGAGCTCGGTTTTGGATAGGTTGAGTTTGAGGAAATAGATCGACATCCAGTCTGATATGTCGTTTAGGAGGTGGGCGATGCGGGCAGAGAATAAGGGGGTGAGGTGGGGGTGGAGAGGTAAATTTGGGTGTCGTCGGCATAGAGGTGGTAATTGAAGCCGTGGGAGTGAATAAGTTTGCCAAGGGAGGAGGTATAGATGGAGAAGAGGAGGGGCCCAAGGACAGAGCCTTGGGGGACCCCGACAGAGAGGGGGAGGGAGGGGGAGGTGGCAGTGTTGTAGGTGACGCTGAAGGAGCGTTGGGAAAGGTAGGAGGAGAACCAGGAGAGAGCAGCGTCCTTGATGCCAAGGGAGTGCAGTTTGGCAAGGAGGAGAGGGTGGTCAACAGTGTCTGCCATCTTTATGTTCGCTATAAAATCATAACTGGAACCCAAGTTTGCCATTAATAATGACAAAATTTCAGCAAATATGCTGTTATGGAAATTTAACACAGCAGAAGCTAAGAGCCACTTCATTGGCTGGCTATTTGAAAACCAGTAAAGGCATTTTCCCTAATAATACACCATAAAGATTTTTCTTTAGGCTGACTCCTGCAGAGCCTTATTTTTCAGTACCAATTGATAGAGGTTTTTGTAATCTCTTTATTACCCTTTTTCACCTGTCACATCTCTTTAGCAAACCCTAGATAGCAGCTGTAAAATTCTGTTTAAAAATGAACTTTACCCCCAGACATCTGTCCAGATACATATACATCATCATCTCTATCCAAGATGACTGGGTTTTTTTCTGTTGGCTGATAGCTAAATGTGTTATGTTATGGAACAAATATTTCAATCAATTGGGAAATGAGGAATAATGTCATTGTGTTCAGGTAGACTTACCACACAGGAAAAAATTCTTCATATCCCAGAATGTTCCTGGAGTAGATTTCAAGATGTTTGCCTATCTCTAATGTGCAGGTAGGGGATATATTATCCATATCTAATTGTTCTCTGTTTGTGATACAAAAAAAAATAAAATAAAAATATATAAAAGATAAAAATATATCTCCATATTATCTGAAAGTCCTCTTTATAGTCTATGGGTTTCTCACACATATCAGGGGCAGCATGTCTGTTATACAGGTATGAGTTTTATTGTGAAATTCATAACCTGGAAAGGTTAGTATGGCAATATTAACAATAATTATTATTGTTAAAAAAAAGTTATTTCTGAGGCATAATCAGCTATTACCTTTCTTAGGCTTTTAATGTAAGCGTATTAAATAAGCAATTCCTCCTTTTGGCAATAAGATGGGGGCGTGGAGATGCACAACATATATATATATATATATATATATATATATATATATATAATTTTTTTTTTTGGGGAAAGACCCTAGAGAATGAAATGGGGATCATTGCAATTTTTTATGTCATATGGTATTTGCGCAGTGTTTTTTCAAACTCAATTTATTTTGGAGATAATACACTTTTGTGAATTAAAAAAAATAAAACACAATATATACCCCAATTTATCTGGAAATATGAAAGAGGATGCTATGGCGAGTAAATAGATACCAAACATGTCTTGCTTTAAAATTGCGCATGCTCATGGAATGGCGACAAATGACGGTACTTAAAAATCTCCATAGGCAACACTTTAAAAATGTTTACAGATTACCTGTTTAGAGTTACAGAGGAAATTCTAGTGCTAAATTATTGCTCTCACTCTGTTCATGGTGGTACCTCACATGTGTGCTGTGAACATCGTTTAAATATGCATGCGTGACTTACATATGCTTGCGAGCATGGTGGGATGGGGTGCTTTAGATTTTTATTTATTTTTTACACTGTCCCTTTAATTTTTTTAAATCACTTTTAGCCCTATTACAGGCAATGTAAACATTGATTGTAATATAAATATGCATGACATGTCCTATTTAGGAAGAGATCTGTGGTCAAAAAGACCCCAAATCACTTCTTTACCTTTAAAAGCAAAATATTAAAAAAAGCTTTTGCTTTAAAAAAAGAGAAAAAATGTGTTTACTTCTGCCACCTACTGGAAGGAATGTCATGATGTTGCTCTTGTCTTCCATCATGATAGAGGCGATCAAAGCCCAAAGAGTCTTTCATCACCTCCACCTCCAGCAGGCAGGACCACTAGGACCGCTTTCAGAAGAAATCCGGCTGTTTGCCATAACCTGGTAAACCATTTGAAAACTGCAACATTTATATATCTTTCTATTGCTGTCCCTATTTTCTTGAGACTTCTCACCAGTATATGAATTAATGATTTGGGTATGAAACAATATATTACATGTAAAGCTACACATATATGCTGTGTGTATGTATATTATTATTATTATTATTATTATTATACAGTATTTATATAGCGCCAAAGGGTTTGCTCAGCGCTGTACAGTAGCAAGGGGGACAGAACATGAGACAAGACAGTAACAATACAATACACGAGGAGTTCGAGGGCCCTGCTATTTCGAGCTTACAATCTAGGAAGGAGGGGAAGGTGATAAAGGAGGAGATGGCTGTGGGGGATGGAGTGGTGGGAGGAGTGGAGGAGGTTGTTAGGTGAGGTCAGGTGTTAGGTGAGGTTGGGGTAGGCTTCCCTGAAGAGGAGGGTTTTCAGGGTGCGCCTGAAGGGGAGGAGGGTGGGTGACAGTCTGATGGATTGGGGTAGGGAGTTCCAGAGGATGGGGGAAGTCCTAGAGAAGTCCTGCAATCGGGCGTGAGAGGAGGAGACCAGGGAGCTAGAGAGTAGGAGGTCCTGTGAGGAGCGGAGGGCACGGGTAGGGTGGTATTTGGGTATCAGGTCAGTTATGTAGTTTGGGGCGGCGTTGTGAATGGCTTTGTAGGTCAGAGTTAGCAGTTTAAACTTGATGCGTTGGGCAATCGGGAGCCAATGAAGGGATTGGCAGAGGAAGGAGGCAGATGTGGAGCGATTGGTGACGTGGATGAATCTAGCCGCGGAGTTTAGGATCGACTGGAGTGGGGATAGCATTCGTTTGGGTAGGCCAGTGAGAAGGGAATTGCAATAGTCCAGGCGTGAGATGATGAGGGAGTGTACGAGTTGTTTGGTGGTGTCTGGGGTGAGGAATGTGCCTATATATGTGTATATATATATATCTCACAGAAGTGAGTCCACCTGTCACATTTTTGTAAATATTTGACACTAACGAGTCACATGACACCGGGGAGGGAAAATGGCTAATTGGGCCCAATTTGGACATTTTCACTTAGGGGTGTACTCACGTTTGTTGGCAGCAGTTTAGACATTAACGGCTGTGTTTTGAGTTATTTTGAGGGGACATCAGATTTACACTGTTATACAAGCCGTACACTCACTACTTTGTATTGTAGCAAAGTGTCATTTCTTCAGTGTCATCACATGAAAAGATAGAATAAAATATTTACAAAAATGTGAGGGTGTACTCACTTCTGTGAGATACTGTATGAAATATATATATATATATATACTGTATATAGTGGCAGTGCAGTATCTTGCCACTGTGAAAATCAAGGTTATATCCCAGGATTCTCAACCATACAGGTTGAGGGGCTCCAGGCAGTTCTCTTAATGCAGAGGAAACTGGTTTATCAGTTTCCTCTTTGGTTTGTAAAGCCTGTTTTGGGACATGTGGCCTGGAGATTTCTAAGTGATTTGGGAGGGATGAAATCTCCAATCCTGGGTCCATGTTTTGAAAGCAGCCAGCACACTGATTGCACAGGTGTGTGCAGGCTTTTTGTAGAGGCCTAACTATGATTCTGGGCTCCACCCTGGCAGACAGGAGGTCATTGCCAGGAGTCAGGAGGGCTCCACCTAGGAGAGGTGGAAGCCAGAGCAGCAAGGAGCTACGAGCTGTGTGCAAGTGGTTGATAGCTGTGTGCAAAAAGCCATATTTTGGAAGGAGGCTGTGTGCATACAAGGAGTCCAACTGCGGTGTGCTGGGACAAGCCAGTAGTCTGGGAGACCCATATAAATAGAGGTACTGCTAATTAGCAGGGCTGATAAAGCCAAAACCTTGTTTTGTTTGTTTTGATGGTGAACACCCCTGCACGGGAAACACGTTATTGAACTTTCTTTTAAATAAAATTGGTCAAAAAGGCCTTTAAAAAGAAGAAACGAGTTGCTGTGTGCTTTAAAAAAAACTCAACCACTTGATGCTAGTTCCCACAATATATATATATATATATATATATATATATATACATATATACAATATATACTTTACCAGTCTCTGAACCTGACGTTTAGTATTTTTTCGGGTGTATTTACTGGACATGCTTTTCGGGTGTATTTACTGTACATGCTTTTCGGGTGTATTTACTGTATATGTTATTTGTATGTCATTTCACATGAGAAGTAATAAATAAGATTTGTAATGATATCTGTTGGTAGTAATTTTTGGCTATAGCTGCCAAATATACATTATATTGCCAAACTTATTGGGACGCCTGCCTTTACAAGGGCATGAACTTTAATGGCATCCCATTCTTACTCCATAGGGTTCAATATTGAGTTGGCCCACCCTTTGCAGCTGTGACAGCTTCAACTCTTCTGGGAAGGCTTTCCACAAAGTTTAGGAGTGTGTCTATGGGAATTTTTGACCATTCTTCCAGAAGTGCATTTGTGAGGTCAGGCACTGATGTTGGACGAGAAGGCCTGACTCTCAGTCTAATTCATCCCAAAGGTGTTCTATTGGGTTGAGGTCAGGCCAGTCAAGTTCCTCCACCCCAAACTAGCTTATCCATGTCTTTATGGACCTTGCTTTGTGCACTGGTGCACAGTTATGTTGGAACAGGAAGGCGCCATCCCCAAATTGTTCCCACAAAGTTGGAGCATGAAATTGTCCAAAATGTTCTTGGTATGCTGTCAGCTTAAGAGTTTCCTTCACTGGAACTAAGGGGCCAAGTCCAACCTCTGAAAGACAAACCCCACACCATAATCCCCCCCCCAAACTTTACACTTGGCACAATGCAGTCAGGAAAGTACCATTCTCCTGGTAACTACCAAACCCAGACACATCCATCAGACTGCCAGACAGAGAAGCGTGATTAGTCACTTCAGAAAAGACATCGCCACTGCTCTAGAGCCCAGTGGCGGCCTGCTTTACACCACTGCATCTGACGCTTTGCATTGCACTTGGTGATGTAAGGTTTGGATGCAGCTGCTCAGCCATGAAAACCCATTAAATGAAGCTCTCTACTCATTGTTGTGCTAATCTGAAGGCCACACAAAGCTTGGAGATCTTTAGCTATTGACTCTGCAGACAGTTAGCGACTTCTGCTCACTGTGCTCTTCAGCATGCTCTGACCCTGCTCTGTCATTTTCCGTGGCCTACCATTTAGTGGCTGAGTTGCTGTTGTTCCCAGTTGTCTCAATTTTGTTATAATACCACTAACAGTTGACTGTGGAATATTTAGCAGCAAGGAAATTTCACAGATGGACTTATTGGACAGGTGGCAACCTATCACGGGACCATGCTTGAGTTCACCGATCTCCTTAGAGTGACCCATTCTTTCACAAATGTTTGTAGAAGCAGTCTGCATTCCTACGTGCTTGATTTTGTACACCTGTGCCAAAAGTATTGGGACACCCCTCCAAATCATTGAATTCAGGTGTTCCAATCTCCTTCAATATAGTATATGTTCTATTTGTAGATGTTTGGTATTTTTTAATAATTAGGTAGCAGTATGAACTCCTATTTTATTAATTTTTGATATTATGTATTGTGGTAAACTAACATTGAGTAGATAGGAATGTATGCAGGTTGTGAAATACTGTATAATACTAACAAAGTGGGCATAAGGTTTTTTTGTTTTTTTTTTAATCTGGGAGTTAATTACTAATATAAGGGTACTATTATACAATTCTGAAACCCACTACACTCAAACTGGTCTCAGTACCACATTTTATATAATAGAAAACAAAATGTAAAAATGCTCATTGCCAGGAATCAATTAAAAACTGGAACTAGTTTCATAAACCTTTTCTACAATCCTTCCCCAAAGCTCCAATTCTTCTTTTACTACAGATTCCCCAAATAAATTCAAAGAAATATCCACATTAAAAAGTCCACAAAATGTCCACACTATTCAATCTTCCAAACGTGATGAATATCCAATTTGCCACTTCAAGTCCAAGATACCTAAAAAAAAAATTAAACTAAATATAGTGCATTATCTTTTAAATAATATAATAATCTGTGATGTCATGCAAAAACCACTCGTGACAGGAGAAAAAAAAAATATATATAAATGAAATAAATATATCCCAAATTATACAATATTGCAAATAAACAATGTGTATGAAGTGCACCCACCTATATACCCCACTCGTGAGGTTGGTATAGTTCACAAAAACTAAACTCGTGATAAAGTGTATAAATCACTCCAACAAGTGAAATCACAGCAAATCCAACAATACAACTAGTGATTAAGTGCACTAATCCAAAATGGTGCCACCACTCTGGTAGGATAACATGCTATTACCCTCTTACAGCTTGCACAGGCGTTTCAAACACTCCAAAGTGATAATCAACTTTCCTCTTGTGGGAATATCCAATGAAATCCTCCCCGCTCCTCACAGGGCAGAGAAGACAAAACTCAGTGGAGTAAATGAATAATAATACAAAATTTTAATAACTGCTTACATATAGATAGATATAACCGTCCATCCTATTCAGAAACCAACATCAAAGATGGCCACGCTGCTCCTTCCGGTTTTGCGTCTGACGTCACGGTTGGCGCGTTTCGTCACTTCCGACTTTTTCTCGAGGTAAAAATGCTCATTGCTGTCAAGGTTCTACCTTTTCCCAGAGGTTATGTTACTCAATGTGCTGGCATCCATCTTGGATTTCTGCTGAGCATGGTGGGAATCTTTTATGCCTTCAGGTCTCTGAGGTCCATCCCCCAGAGGGGTGTGGCTGAGTACGTATAAGCCTGTGATCCGCACATGCTCTTTGCACTTGTGTCTTGTGTCTTTGTCTTGCTACAGCTCTGTGTATACGCTTGTGACTCTTCTGGTATCTGACTCGGCTTGTGACTAAGACCATTCTCTGTGTTTTCCTTCGATCTGACCTTCCGTTGCTGAACCCGGCCCGTGACCTGTTATTCTCTGTCTACTGTTCTGTACCGTTTTGTCCCGTTGTTGTCGACCCGGCTTGCCTGACTACGCTATTGTCATTCTCACCAGCTACACGCCATTGGCGGCGGCCATTACTGCAGCCGGGGTGTCTTGGGGGCCGCGACCTGGTTCCTGGCTGCGTCAAGTCCATCCCCACCATCAGGGGCCCTGGTGAAGGGCAGCCTGGGACTTAGACTCCGCGCCCTGAGGGACTTCGGTCTGTTGGTGGTGGTTGTCGTCAGCCAGTGCGTTACCCTGCCACTAGGCCTACCTGTCCGTTCCACAGCCCTGCCCTGACAGTTGCCTCACAGGGCAGAGAAGACAAAACTCAGTGGAGTAAATGAATAATAATACAAAATTTTAATAACTGCTTACATATAGATAGATATAACCGTCCATCCTATTCAGAAACCAACATTAAAAATGGCCGCGCTGCTCCTTCTGGTTTTGCGTCTGACCTCACGGACTGACGCGTTTCGGCACTTCCGACTTCTTCTCGAGGTAAAAATGCTAATTGCCAGTAATCGATTAAAAACTGGAACTAGTTGTCCAGACATCATATGTTCTTACATTGACTATTGGGCTGTTGACAAGGATACAGCCAAGTGACAGCAGTAGCTGCTTCAAGGTGATCTTTGCAGCGTCACTCAACAACAGCTTACTGCATCAAGATTATCCCGTGGACCACTGAATGAGATATATAATTTTTAAATTTGAAAAACTTGTAGTGAAAAAGCAACTTTATTACAGGAATAAACAGCATTCAAAAAAACCTCAGTCCGTGAATACATTATACCCATAAGGGCTGTACTTTTAGCCTTGACGTGTAACAAAGACTGCAATGTTTCCACCTGTTTTCAACTAGCTCTGCAGTGCACTCATTTATACAGCTGGCTGACTTTTGTTCAGTTTTTCATCATATCATCGGAATAAAAATTCCCACAATACTATGCAGATTTTCTATTAACACTTGCTTGGAGAACATGCCGTTTTTATGCTTTTAATCTAAGGATTATAAACTGCATGTTGTCGATCTGGGAAGCAGGGGCTTTATTACAGCTGTGGGGAATTAAGCAATTCAAGATTGTACGGGAATTCCTATTCCATTGAATCACCTGTTTATTCTAAACAGTAAAAAACTGCTATGTGGTGGACTTAATGTCATATCATTGATTGCATCATATGCCTTCACATTGAGAATACAAAGAAAGACAGATACATATTCCTAGGGGTGGACTGACAACTCATGGGGCCCCCAGGCAATAGGGGATCATGGGCCCCATGTGTCCTTGCCCAAACTCAAAAAAAGCCTATGAAAAAGGTACCAGGGGCATCTCATGGGGCCCCCTACTGACCCCGGGCCCTCGGGCAGTGCCCGAGTTTCCAAATGGTCAGTCCACCCCTGCATATTCCACTTTTGAATAATATCTGGCTTATCTTATCATTTCAGTAGTGGATCAGTCATTTAGATTACATGTGTTTTTATTTAATTTGTCTGTGTTAACGGTGTTAATGGTAAACGCTTATGACACACATTCCTCTTCATAATTTTATACAATTTATAGCAGCCCAAAGTCAAGGTTTACTAAACCAAAAATTTGTCTAGCGCAAAAAAGAACCCCAAATGCATTATAGTCCTCTTGCGTGTTTTTGAGAAGATAGATAAACCAACAGTTGGTGATAGGTAATCAAGACATCCATAATTAGTAAAACGAGACAAGAGTTCACCCTTTTACAGCCAGATGAAGTCTGTCAGATGTCCACTGCAGCCGATCAAAGCAAGGCTAGTGTGCCACTTCCATTTCATGAACGAAAAGTCACACAAGAATCACTGGCATAACAGTTGAAAGAACTCCAAACCATATTGAAAAATAGTAGTTTTATTACAATAAAACCAAAACAACATGACCACTTACATGTACAATAAACAGAGAGGTGAAACAGCAGCTGGGACTGGTTCCAGAAGCCATATTAAAGCTACTGTTTTCAGTACAGAATGGAGTTCCTTCACCTGGCATACCAGTGATGGTTGGGCAGCTTGTATGTCAGGAAATTAAAGTGGCTGCACACTAGGCTCACTTCTTAATTTTTGATCAGCTGCAGTGGACATCTGACAGACTTCATCTGGCTGTATATGGGTGAACTCTTGTCTGGTATTGCTATTTATGGATGTCTTGATTACCTATCACTACCTGTTGATTTATCTAAATTCTCATCACCACACAAGTGGACTATAATGCATTTGTGGTTGTTTTTTTGCACTGGGACATTTTTTTGGCTTAGTGTGTGTGCAGGCTCAGGCTCCCCAGACATTTACTTCTGCAGGCACTGGCCAGTATGCTTCAAACCTTGACCCTGGAAAAAAATGGTGCTAGTTACAGTTTTTCTTTTATAATCAAGGTTTTATCCAGTGACACTGATTATCATTTTGGGTCTAAAAGTCACACTTCATATTGTTGTTTTGAGCAGAGTAAACCCATCAAACTCCCACCTATAACTGACATATCACAAATGCCTGCTTCTCCTTTTCAGCATTAGAACTAAACCACCTCTGAGATTGATTTTTAATTTTTTTAGCTGAGAAATGCATGTTATAAACATTTAACAAAATGAAAGCGTGACCCCCATCATAAAAAAAAGATACTTGGTCTGGCACAGCAGATTCTAGACTGTATCTTCCTAAGAATAGGACCAAAAGTGTGCAAACGCTCTGCTTAACCTCCCTAGCGGTCTGATTATGTCCATATTTCTGTGCTCAAAGCGGTACATTTTTTTGCATGGAAATATGTATTTTTTTTATTGTAGGCCTGTAATTTGTAGGAATAACTCACTGAAATCTGTCAGAACAAGAGTCTAGTAAACATCCCGGGTATGTTAAAATTTGAAACACAAAATCATAAATTATAATTTAATAAATAATCATAAAAAATAATAATATAATAATAAATTTATTTCAATAATATAATCAAACCAAAAACACTGAAATTTGAAATAGAGCGCAGTTTCCAGGCAGAAAGAACAATAAAAATGCAGGGCACAGGACAAAGTACTCGGGACAAAATGTATGTGAAATGGGTTGATACAGGAATGTTTTACTATGTTATTTTAGTGTGTTGAGTGAATGTCACAATATGTAATTTTCAAATTTCCCACCGTTCCGTCCCCCGTACGTCCCGACGCTCGCAGGGGACTGAACCCAGATGACAGATGCTGGCATCCGCCGGAGAACATTACAGGGGACGCTGCAGGAGGGACATCGCGGGAGCGCAGGACAAGGTAAGTGATCGAGGGATCCCAGAGCAACGCCACATGGTAAGCCCGAGTGTAGCTCGTGGTTACCGCTTGTGGTACTGAAACTTTACCCCGAGCTACACTCGGGAATACCACCAGGGAGGTTAATATCAGTCTATGCGTTCATTAGCATTGGGTGGAGTATTCAAAAGAGGGGGCTACAAAAATGGTTCTTCCCTTAAACAGCCTGGTGTTGATGGACATTGGGCCTTTCCACACAAGATCTAAAAGGTGGTGCAGTAATCAGAAGAAGTAATCCAATACTATCCTATCTACTTTCCTATACATTGTCTGTAAAATGTGAAGTCCCATGGTCTCCATCAAGTAAACACTTTTGGTTACAACATTACAGGAGAAGTAATTGTAAATAAAGAATGACCTTCTTTTGGTCCAGTTCATAAGCACACATTTAAAAAAATCGTAATCCGTATGAGTCTTCTTTCTTCTTCGACCCACACCTGGTCTCTTCTTCATTAAAAAAAAAACATGGTTGGCCAGTATAGGCTTGGGATCGCACCTAACTTCTTAACTGTGTTAGTTAACTTTGTGAATTGAAGCTGCAGTTTCTATTTTTTCCATACTATGTTCTTGGAACCTGTATTTCCATAAGTTTGACAATGCATAAAAAAAGCTTTTTTTGGACAAAGAGGTCAAACCTCTTTTGCTTTGGTTGCATGTCCTTGCATATCTTTCAGTAAAGCACGTTCACCTAAGTTTACTATATGGACCACTCTTATATGTATTCAAAAATGCTCATATCCATTTATTCACTTCTTCTTAAAGGTAAATACGTACAGTTCAGTTATTATTTCCCCATAGCTGAGGTAATTCATATTCTAAGTAGTTTAGTTCCTGTTCCATGATGATTTGTGTGGGCGGTGGTGTCCAAATGAAAATTAAATTGAAATTTTACTTTTGTATAGCGGCAAAATTTATTCTCTCTCTTTTATGTCTGCCTGTTTTAAGGCTAGGTTCACATCTGTGAAGATTGTGGTTGATGCATTTTACAGGTGCATTTTTTTCACATCAGTTTTTGATGCTATTTTTTATGGATTTTGCTTTTTTTGTGTGACTGGTTATCAAGGAACAGGCAGCTAGTAGTCCTCAACAACCAGTAAACAACATGGTTGTTAAGGAGCGGGCGGCCTTGTGTCCTCAACAACCGATGAGTCACCGGCCATCAGTGGGGTTCCCCGCTGACAGCTGAATACTGTATAAATCTATTGCAGGCACCCCACGCAAATAAAAAAAAAAAGTGCCGTGGGGTTCCCCCCAAAATCCAAACCAGATTCTTATCTGAGCATGCAGCCTGGCAGGTCAGGAACCATCCTCCTGAACCACACCAGGCCACATGCCTTCAACATGGGGGGTGCTTTGGGGCAGGAAGCTCCCCCCAAAGCACCTTGTACCCATGTTGACAAGGACAAGGGCCTCTTCCCCACAACCCTGGTCTGTGGTTGTGGGGTTCTGCGGGGGGGGTGAGTTATAGGAATCTGGAAGCCCCTTTAACAAGGGATCCTGACCCCCCCATGTGAATGAGAATGGGGTACATAGTACCCCTACTCATTCACCAAAACCATGTCAAAAGTGCATAAAACACAACAGGTTTTTTATTTAAACTAAATGAAAAACCTGGGACACCATTGGGCAGCCCTGCCCCTTATCTTTGTTAAGAGCTGTCAGGCGGCAGAACTTTACGTCGGGAGAGTAACTATTTTTTTTCTTCGGGTCAGCGTTCCTCACGATTAACGTTGGATCTACTTCAAGAGACAATTTTTTTTTCGTTTGTTTTTTATTAAAGGACTTGCCAAAAACTGTTTTTATTCACTTTTTAAACTTTTTTGGAGAATGATTAGGGGGGCCAGATCATTGTTTTTTTTTTTTTGGCTTTTTGTTTCTTCACTTTTTTGTGTCATACCAATACAAACAAAAGAAATAAACATGAGAATGCCTAAACATTTGTAATTGCAACTATTTTCTGGGTGAAGTGGTGCATTATCTGGGGTGCCAATATTTTTGACTATGACTGTATATATCCTGAGGTAACCAATAGCAATCTATGTGCTAAATACCTCTTTCAAGCTTCTATTTGATTGGACCCTGATACACCCATATTTAGAAAAAACTGGAAACATGATCTCATTATGCAACCCCCCCCCTCCCCTCCCCCTCCACACACACACCTACACCTACCTTTCCTGAATCATGTAGTTCTTCTGCATAAAGAAATGTGTTGCATTTTGAATTTAGCAGTCATCCAATGTTTTAGTCCCATAGTAACAGATACTGTGCAACATGTGGAGAGCAGTGATCCCTCCTCCCTCATCACTGTATTTCAGTGGCACTTCTTACAGCCAGGCCTGTCTTTCTATTTGCACCTGAGCCTGGGGGAAGAGTTAGTAAGAGCCTGTGCATTGCGCTTGTGATGCACTAATCACTGTTGCAGACCTAAATGCAAAAGTGTGTTGAATGCACCTTTTTTTTTAATTATTATTATTGTTCTGGAAATTAACACTCAAATTTTATAGATAGGCAACTCCTATTCAGGGGCGGACTGACAATTCATGGGGCCCCTGGGCAATAGGGGATCATGAGGCCCCTGTGTCCTTGCCCAAACTCAAAAAAGTCTATGAGAAAGGTACCAGGGGCATCTCATGGGGCCCCCTACTGACCCCGGGCCCTCGGGCAGTGCCCGAGTTTCCAAATGGTCAGTCCGCCCCTGATGAGGAGGTACCAGGGGCAGACTGACAACTCATGGGGCCCCTGTGTCCTTGCCCAAACTCAAAAAAGCCTATGAAAAAGGTACCAGGGACATCTCATGGGGCCCCCTACTGACCCCGGGCCTTGGGGCAGTGCCCGAGTTTCCAAATGGTCAGTCCGTCCCTGCTCCTATCTTCATATTGATTAGTGATTCCAAATGAATAAAAAATAGTGCAGTAGGGAACACACAAAAAGATACATTCAACATCTTCCAAATAACTGTTCTGTTTATTCGGCACATTTAAAGTTTTTTATACACATGATTACATCACATTAACCACTTTAGCTCCACCCTCTAGCAGAATTACTGCTACAGGGCGGGCTCACTGCACAAAATCACGTGTACATATACGTGATTTGCACTCCCACCATGATCACGGGCTGGGGGCTCGTGCGTGCATTTCCGCTGACCCGGAGGAGCAGTGATTTGGTGCCCAACCAAACAATCAGTAGATTCAGGCCAGTGATGTTCAGCCTAGATCTGTTGATTAATCCCTGATATTCCTGTATCTGTGTTTACATTTACACAGGTACAGGAAATTATGCATTCTTCTCTCCCTGGGCACATTCCGTTCCAGAGAGAGAAGAAAGCAGATATATGTGAATAAAAGCACTACACAATTACAGTAAAATCACTGATAGGTCACATTTAACCCCCTGATCGCCCCCCCCCCCAGTTAACCCCTTCACTGCCCTGTCACCAGTGTCATTAATACAGTGTACAGATTTTTTTACTGATCACTGTGTTAGTGTCACTGGTGACTTCAGATAGTGTTAGCGTCCCTCCCAGATAGCGTCAGATTGCTCGCCACTACATCAGTCATCACATTTAACCCTTTGATTGCCAGGAACATGCTCACATACACAAACCTTCATTGCCAGTATAGTGTCTGAACTGATCAATATTTGATCAGATCAGCACTATACCAGCATTCACAAAAGTATAGTGTCCCCAAAAACACAGCATTAGCAGGATCAGCCCTGGCACCTGCCAGCACCTGCATTTAGCCCCTACACTCACCCCCTTTCTCCCCCTGCAAGTACAGTGTCAATAGTTTACGGTCACTTCATACATTGCACACAAAACTACAGTGTTAGCAGAATCAGGCCTGATCTCTGCTAACACTTGCAGGTAAAGTTTTTCGTAGTGGTTTAAGCAGTCCTTGACAGCCAGGTGCTCTTTTTCCCGTGAATCACACTAGGTACCTGAACATTTATTGGCCAAAATGTCCAACGAAAGATAATCTAGTAAAGAGGCCTACAGGATTCTGACCATGTCAGATGAGAGTGAAGGGGAAGCCTCCCTGACAGAATCTGCCTCAGAATATGAACCTGTAGACAGCAGTGGCACCCTGACAGATAGCTCAGACGATGGAGTAGAGGTCTCTGCTAAGGTCAGGCGTACCCGACCCCAGACTGCGGAGGTACAATTGCATGATGATTTTCATATGTAGCAGAGAACCAGTACTAGTTCCGCTCAACCTTTTGGTGAACTGGCAAGCACCAGTGGCCTAGTACATCCTGGTTTTATACATACCAGTACTGCAGTATCACTTGGTTACATAGCGAGTCCCATAAGTTCAGTACAAGCTGGTGTGGTGGCTAGCACAAGTAGTATCCTGCAGCCACCAAGAATTTGAACACTGGCCCATAGAGCCCATAGTGTCCTTCCAGATGTGCTTGCAAATTGTGATTGGCAGCCTACAAATTCTGCATCACTCGTACTTCCCCCATTCACTGCCCAATCTGGAATTCAGGTGGAAACAGCAAATTTAACTACTCCCCTTGATTTTTTGGAGATGTTTTTCATTGATGATCTGCATACATTGATTGTGTATCAAAGCAATTTATATGCACAATAATTTATCACCGCCAACCCAAATTCAAACCTTGCCAGACCATATGCATGGAAACCTATTACGGTTTCCGAATGTAAAGTTTTTTTGGGCCTAACCCTCAACATGGGCACTACTAAAAAAAAATTAGTTGTATTGGTCCACAGACCTGATTCATATGCCTGTGTTCTGTGCTGGCACGCCAGGCATAGATATGAGAATATAATACAATTTATGCATTTCAATGACAATACACTTTGTGTTCCTCGGCGTGACATTGAATTTTGCTCCACAAAATTCAGCCCCCTCATAAATCATCTTAACCACAAATTTGCAGATTTGTTTACTCCCCAGCAAAACATCTGTGATGATGAGTCCCTTATTAGTTTTTCTGGTCGCCTTGCATTCAAATAATTTCTCCCCAGCAAGTGTGCCAGATATAAGGTCAAAATGTATAAAATAAATTGAATAACTCAAGTGCTAACTATGGTGAAATAGAAACAAAAAATTATAATTAAATGCTGTAGCCATTAGTGCACATAACCCATGTCTCAGTGGGGCAAATTATACAATCATAATGTGAAGGGAAAAAATGCTGCGCTACATGAAACAATGGTACAAACCATTATATAACCAAAAAACAAAGTGAAGAAATAAATATATATTAGAAGAAAAAATAGTAGAAAAAATATATTGAAATAAAAATATAAATATATGAATATGTGTGTATATATATATATATATATATATACTGTATATACAGTTGTGTTCAAAATAATAGCAGTCAGACATCACTAACCTGATCAATCACTGTTTTTGGTAGAAATGATATTTCTACATGGCAAATAATTTACTAGCAGGTGTAGTAGAGTAATAGAAATCCAACAGACCCAACAGTCATGACATGCATGCTGCTGATTCTGTGTCATTGAATCACTCATTGAAAGGGGCGTGTTCAAAATAATAGCAGTGTGGAGTTCTATTAGTGAGGTCATTCATTCTTTGAAAAACAGGTGGCAATTATTGCCCTTATTTAAGGAAGGAAGGCAGCAAATGTTGTACATGCTGGTTACAGTGCATTTCTCTCTGAAATTCTGGTGAAAATGGGTCGCTCCAGACACTGTTCAGAAGAACAGCATACCTTGATTAAAAAGTTGATTGGAGAGGGGAAAACATATAAAGAAGTGCAGGAAATCATAGACTGCTCAGCTAAAATGATCGCAAATGCTTTAAAATGGCAACCAAAATCTGAAAGACGTGGAAGAAAGCAAAAAACCACCATTCGGATGGATAGAAGAATAGCCAAAATGGCGCGGACTCAGCCAACAATCAGCTCCAGGAAGATGAAAGAAGGTGTGACGTTCCCTGTGAGGACTGTTACAATTAGAAGACGCCTATGTGAAGCCAAGCTATCTGCAAGAAGTCCCCGCAAAGTCCCACTGTTGGGAAAAAGACGTGTGCTGAAGAGGTTACAATTTGCCAAAGAGCACATTGACTGGCCTAAAGAGAAATGGCGCAACATTTTGTGAACTGATGAAAGTAAGATTGTTCTTTTTGGGTCTAGTGGCCGGAGACAGTTTGTCAGACGACCCCCAAATACAGAATTCAAGCCACAGTACGCTGTGAAGACAGTGAAGCATGGTGGTGCAAGCATCATGATATGGGGATGTTTCTCATACTACGGTGTTGGGCCTATTTATCGCATACCAGGGATCATGGATCAGTTTGAATACATCAGAATACTTGAAGAGGTCATGCTGCCTTATGCTGAAGAGGAAATGCCCTTGAAATGGGTGTTCCAACAAGACAACGACCCCAAACACACCAGTAAACGTGCAACATCTTGGTTCCAGACCAACAAGATTGACGTTATGGAGTGGCCAGCCCAATCCCCGGATCTTAATCCAATAGAAAACTTGTGGGGTGACATCAAAAATACAGTTTCTGAGGCAAAACCAAGAAATAGAGAAGAACTGTGGAATGTCGTCCAATCATCCTGGGCTGGAGTACCTGTTCACAGGTGCCAGAAGTTGGGTGACTCCATGCAACACAGATGTACAGCAGTTCTCAGAAACAGTGCGACTACAACCAAATATTCATTAAGTGATTCAAAGGAAAGCAAAATCTTCAAACGTTTTTCAGTTTATATAGTGAATGTTTGAGTTTGTAAAGAAGAATACAAACACTGCTATTTTTTTGAACAGTCACAAGGCACGTGACGCAATGCGTCGGTACGATATTTCCGGTACGAGTTGACGCATTTCCGGTTGCAGCGGCCATCTTGCTCTACCCAGTTACCATGCAGTGCACCCATAGGATGTGGTGACAGGCATTTTTTGCTGGGAATACATGTGAGTGCAACTAGTAGTTTTATTTGTGTTCTACTAATAAAATACTGCACTATGGAAGGATCTTTGTTTTGTATCCTATGCATACTTTCTTGAGTGGAGGTGGAGTGGATAAGGTGCGCTTGAGAGAAGTCTTTATCATATTCCATGGTCCCTTTGATGAGGAGCGGGATTGAGAAAACCTGATATTGTGAATTATAGCCTTTTGGCCCTGTGTTGGTCAGGGTGTGGAGGTGAGCAGGCATTGCTGCCATTAGAGGATCCTTTTCTCTTTTTCACTAGAGTGAAGATCACGTGGGCACAATCACACTTGCATGGACTTTATGCTTTGATATATCACAGATGATTTTTGCTGCATCATATATTATTTATTATTTATGAGTGTGTGGTTATACAAATAACACGTGATGTTATCGTTATAATTTTGATTAATCACCATCACCATTTGGATGTTCACTTTATTTAATGATTGTTCACTTTGCATTGTTCAAAAATCAATTTAATTTGGATTTTTCACTGAGCACTAGTATGTTGGCATTATTAATTTAGTATGGTAGTATTGCACCGGCGTTTGATTATATTGTTACAGCACTTCACTATTCACATATATTTTGAGCATACACTTATTGGTCTAAGTTGAGTGGTAGCAGCTATAGTTAGATATATTATCATCCATCTACAATCATTCCCTCCTGATAAGCGTCTTTGTATCAGCTGTATTCCTCATAAAAAGAGCTCGACATAGTGCTTTATCCTTTTAAACTTTTATTCATCAATTAAAACATATGAAATACACTCAAGTTCCGGAGGTGTATTTTGCACCAGGTATGATGAAGAGCCAGTGATGTACTGATTAAACACAAGATGGCAGTATACTCTCATCAGCAGAGTCCTGTACAAGCTGAAAACAAAGAAGTGTGCGGATGACATCACGACGTTGCCATTCAGGATAGCGACTTGTAGTACTCTACAAACGGCTCTTGAAACAGCATTACAGCAGGCAATAGCATTCATTAAGTGGGCCTGTGCTTTGCCTTGCATTATATTACAGATGGTGTCTGTTTTGAGCTTGTACAGGACTCTACAGGACTTGTACAGGACTCTATAAAATAGAGGAGAGAGATGTGCTCCAGACTAAGTGTAGTAAGAAAGTCATAGTTTATTGCACACAAGTATAAAAACTCACAAGAGGTAGATGTATATCACGCATCAATAATAAATAGGAGGACGTCATCTGGATGGCTGGGGTTCCAGGGGCCAAGGTTGCCGTGATAGCTGGTACTCCTTGATGGGTCCCAAGGGAGGAGCGAAGAGGGCAGATGGATATCCAGGGAGTCGTGGTGCAAGAAGGAGCTGGATCTCTTGGCAGGTGTGCCTGGCCTCTCCAACCAGCATGGGTTAGGTCACATAGGAAAGCCAGCCTGGAACACAGCCAAGATGGCCTCTGGGCTTAAGGAAGGGGCAATGACGCGTTTCAAAGCAATCAGCTTTTTCATCAGACCTGGTCTGGTCCATTTTCCAAAAACTTGTGGGAAAAAAATAAATCTTCCATGTACTCAACAAGCCTCTCAGCAGATAGCTTAGGGTATCTACTTTCCGAAAAGGGGTCATTTGGGGGTGTTTGTACTGCCCTGACATTTTAGCACCTCAAGAAATGTGATGGGCAGTCAGAAAGTAAAAGCTGTGTAAATTCCAGTATCTATACCAGAGGTTCTCAACCAGGGTTCCTCCAGAGGTTGCTAGGGGTTCCTTGAGCAATGAATAATATTTACCTCTCAGATAAGTTCCCACTGACATCATTGATCTTTTTCGCTATCTGTAAGGAGCATTCTTCCCAATGACCATCTTACTAATGTATCAGGAGTTATAGATATAGTAATTTTTAGCAGTGGTTCCTTGAAATTGGAAAGTTATTTCAAGGGTTCCTCTGTGTTGAAAAGGTTTAGAAAGACTGATCTATACCATAAATTGAAGGCACATTAACTTTCACTCAAATTAATATGCAGTTATTGGGATTTGTTTTTACCAAAGACATGTAGCAAAATACATTTTGGCCTAAATTTATGATGAAATTTGAGTTTGCTGGATATTTTTTATGACAGAAATGGGAAAATATTGTTTTTTTCAAAAATGTTTGGTCTTTTTTTGTTTATAGCGCAAAAAACCCCCAGAGGTGATCAAATACCACCAAAAGGAAGCTCTATTTGTGTGAAAAAACCCATAAATCTAATTTATGTACGGTACTGCATGACCGCACAATTGTCAGTTATACTAGCGCAGCGCCGTGTAGCAAAAAAATGGCGTAAATTCCAATATTTATACCAGTGGTCTCCAAACTGTGGCCTGGGGGCCGGATGTGGCCCTTTGCTTGTTTTTATCTGGTTCTCGGGGCAATATTTCATCCTCGGACACCAACAATGGGGCATAATTCCCTTTGCTAAAACCAACAAAGGGGCACAATTCCTCTCAATGACACTAAAGAAGGGGCACAGTTCCTCCCAATGACTCCAATGAAGGGGCACAATTTCTCCCAATTACACCAATGATGGGGCATGTTTCTTCCCACCCAATGACACCAAAGAGGGGGCTCAATTGCTTGTTGTTTACTCCTACTGATGTCAGGGCAATTTCTACTTCCAATAGCCACAGTCCAGCCCCCCTAATGTCTGAAGGACAGTAAACTGACCCTTTGTTTAGAAAGTTTGGAGACCCCTGATCTATACCATAGTTTTTAAACACTATAACTTTCACGCAAACCAATGAATGTGCAGTTATTGGGATTTTTTTTTACTAAAGACATGTAGCAAAATACATTTTGACCTAAATGTATGATGAAATTTGAGTTTATTGGATATTTTTTATGACAAAAATTAGAAAATATTGTTTCTTTTTCCAAATTTTTGGTCTTTTTTTTGTTTATAGCGCAAAAAAAACATAAATCTACACAGAGCTACAGGACACACAAAATGAGTGCAGTGTACAATACATAGGCAAAGCATGCAAAATAATTACAATTTGATACAGAACGTACAAATTTATTTTACACTATTAATGTGGATTGTTGAACTATGTCTTTAAATAAAGAAAATACATTATCTTGGAAGATGCAGAATTGCATTGAATACTGTTAATAAGCCTAGGTTCTTTTTTAAATATATTTGCTTTTATCCCAGTCCATTGAATGAATCCAGACACTAATAAGTCTCTAAAAATTAGTAACAATGGTTTAAGAATAACTTCAGCAATCGGCTCAGCACTTTCCTTTGTATGCACAGGGCTAAAGAAGATATTTAAAAGGTGTGCTTTCTCTTTGTCCCCAGTGACCAATTTTGTGTTCTCATTTTCAGTGGACCTGTGTGTAAAGACCTTGTCTTTTACTATTAATATATTTAAAGCTTCAGCATATGTCTAACTTGCTTTTGAAACCTGCCATTTTGTCTGAATTTTTGACAGCTTGTTTTTTCTCTAGCAGCTTTTATTGTATTCTTTTGTAATTCTGAAATGATAAGTGTTTCTTCAGTTTTATACATTTTATATACTGTATGCTTTTTTTTCTTATTGTTAAAGCTAGAAAGACACAATATGGAGATTTATTAAAACTGGAACACACAGAATCTGGTGAAGCTGTGCATAGTAACCAGTCAGATTCTAGGCAGGGGCGGACTGACCATTTGGAAACTCGGGCACTGCCCGAGGGCCCGGGGTCAGTAGGGGGCCCCATGAGATGCCCCTGGTACCTTTTTCATAGGCTTTTTTGAGTTTGGGCAAGGACACAGGGGCCCCATGATCCCCTATTGCCTAGGGGCCCCATGAGTTGTCAGTCCGCCCCTGATTCTAGGTTTTATTGTCAAAGCTTAATTGAACAAACTGAAGTTAGAAGTGGTTGCAATGCACAGCTGCCCCAGTTTGTATGTGCTCAAGTTTTAGTATAACTCCCTTAATGTTCAGAATTTTATAATAATTGCCCGTGCAAAAAAAAAAAAAACCGTGTAACGTACTTACATATAGTTTTATGTTTACTTTGTGGTTTTAAACCCAAGATGATATTTTAGGAGCATGTAATTATGTTAGATAAAACCACCTTATACACACATTTATGCCAGCCTATGGGATATAAAATACTATTATTTTTACGGATTTCAAGCAGTGCTACTGGGCCTGTCATTTGGTAAGAGTGGTCGGCTGGTCAGTTCACAAACAAGTGAAGCCCTGGGTAACGGCCGAACAGCTGTTTTCAACTGTACCTTTGGATGCTCTCCCTTGGCTTCCTTCAATTCCCACCGTCGGCCTAAAATTCACCCTCTTATAGGCCTGAAAGTTCAAATTTTTCATCTAGATTGCAAAACATACTCTGTTTCCTCAGTGAAGGGGCCACTTACCCCCCTTTGATTTAACCCTGACTACCTCCCCGGCCTGAATGGAAGCACTCTTGGCCCAAATCCACAATGAGGGCTGACCACTTTTTCACACAGAGGGTGTTTTTTTTTGGATTGCATGGCAGTGCCTACTTTATCCTCCAAGTTTCCCAATGCCCTTCTGGGCCTACTTCCAATTTAGACACTTCCTAAATGTTCTCCAGAAGGGAAATCTGTATGCCAGATCTCGCACTGCCTTTGAATCTGTATACACATCAAATCCATCCAAACCCATATGATCTCTTCCACTTACCTGCCTTTGTTTCTACCTCAACCCTCATGTGGTCCTGAGGCACATTCAAAATGGAAACAAGACTTGGGGGGATCCACTTTCTGATGAGGATTGGGATGGGATCCACATGATGACTTACAAAGCCTCTCTGAATGTGAACATTAACGAATGCGGCTTTAAGCTGAAAGCTCAATGGTATAGAACACATTCTGTGGTACATAAATACTGCCCCAAAGTCACCAATATATGTTGGCATTGTTACAGGGGGACATATTTGGTGTCAGTGCCCCATATTAAAGTGGTAGCAAAATTTTGCCAAAAAAAAAAAATTTTTTTGGAGATACTTTTGTAACCCTTTCAAGCTTCATGCAAGTCAACAATTCTTGATCGTAGGTCTTCTGAGAGCTCTTTTCTGCGAGGCATGGTTCACATTAGACAGTGCTTCTTGAAACCAGTAAACCCAAAACAGGTGTGTGTTTTTTAAGGGCAGGACAGCTGTCAGCAACACATCCAATATCATCACACTGATTGGAGCCAAGGTTGGCTCACTTCTGGCTCCAGTTAGCTCTGGGAGAAGTCATTAAGCTAGCGCCTCACATACTTTTTCCTCCCTGCACTGTGAATGTTTACATGTTATGTGCAATTAAACCATGGCAACATCTAATGTTTGTGTAGTATTATGTTCAGCAGACTGTTCTTCTATTGTTGTGACTTAGATGACGTTCAGAGCACATTTTATGCCCAATTCATGCAAAACTCCACGAAATCCCAAGGGGTTCACATGCTTTTTCTTGAAACTGTACATACCAAATATTCTTACTGCTTCAATCTAGCACAGGCAATCCCAGCGCCCTTCCCCCTCTTCCCATCCTCTCTATGCTGCTTTTCTCACTCCTTCCCTCCTCCCTAATGATCCTGTATTGCAGTGCACCACAGCACTTGGTAACACACTACAGTGTATTTTTATACACTGTGATCAAATTCAGTGCAGGCCTAAACTTTGGTGCATTGGCAGCCCATTGAAATTAATTGGCTGCCTTAGCAAAGAAGAAAGTTAAAGCATGACATAACACGTTATGGTGCATTTGTTAATGCACTGCAACAGACTGGATATGGCCCTTAGGCACCTATGTATATAGGAATCTTGTAATTGTTACAGTGTGATCCAGTCTGTCTTTTCTTTGCTGAAACATGAACAGTGTTATTTAGGTATTGATTTCAGTATAAAAATTACATCTTGAATTGTTATTTGATATACAACAATCCAGAACAACAACCTTGGTAGTGGGAGAGATCAACTTAATGTGAATCTTTTTTAAAGAAAGTTTTTTATTTCTGTATTTATTCTTATTAAGTGTTCTTGCATGGCAACCACTTCCTGTTATCTCACATATATATTCTTATTATTATAGCCAAATTTACCACCCTAACTCCTCCCACAGTTTTTACACTACATAGACAGTAATATACCGAAACGTGTGGATTGTTCCCGATTGGTGTGCTATTACTTTGTGGAATGTTTCGCTGAATGGTTCACGAAATTTCGGCGTTTTTGTGGTGAAATTGGTCCCATAGGAATGAATGGCGGAATGTTCAAAACTAGAGTGGGAGCTGACAAAAGCTAGAGTGTGAGCTGAAAAATCAGGACATGATTTCTAAACTGCCATCACTCCCTCATTTTTAAGCCCACCTACACAAATCTTATATCAAAACGTTCAGCTATCCCTGCTGCCACTACAAATGTCCACGGCTAAGCCATAGTCCTGATAGTTTTCACAATATGACCATTTGTTTGCAACTCACGCCGCCCATTGACATTCATTGAAACTCCACTCTAGCCACCTCAAATTTGAAGGGCAATTTCTAAACTGTGACTGTGCCTTAATTTTTAATATTTCAGAGACATACTATACATCAAAATGTAGGTCTGGGTCTTCTGATTCTCACAATATAAAGCTGTTCGCTGTGGGATTTATAAACTACAACCGTTTGAAGATGGCAACCGCCAGTGAAGTGAGCAAGTTGGAGCAGTTTGTTTTTAACCGCTCTTCTCTGCCCTTGCTGTAGAGTGAGTGGCCATAGGAACCCAGGTGTGCGAGCAGGTAACACAGTGACAAAAGCTAGAGTGCGAGCTGAAAAATCAGGACATGATTTCTAAATTTGATCAATCAATTGGTTAGTGTAATGTTTACTATCTTTACTCACTCCAAACACTCCACACAGTTACTCTGCCCACTCCATACAGTTACTCTGCCCAGTCCAACCTTTTCACAGTTACTCCAGCCACTCCAACCACACAACAGTTACTCCGCCCACTCCAGTTGTAGACTACTGGTGGAGGCAAGAACACTTCACAGAATTTCCCCAGAAATTGTAGCTTTTCTAGATCTTATTATTATTCAGCCAATGTATAAACCAAAGTATGCTCAATTTGTATAAATGCTCAGAAACACTATATAATGCAATCATCTAGAAAGGAATTCACAGAATCCCATGCAGTTTGGTTCAGGAAGCCGGCAATAGGATGACTCAAATGGCTGTAACTGGAGAGGGCTGATGTGCAGAGAGATAAATCTCTAATCTTCAGAATTCCGTGCCAGGACCCTTACAGAAGCCCCACATATGCAGTGCGATTAGAAGTGATTCATGCAATAAACACAATGGGGGTGGGGGTGAGATTGCAGGAATGCCAAGATAGAAACTGACATCTGTAATATGTTCTAAAGTTTAATTTTTCCACATGAATAAATATTTTGCAGTAACTAATTGTAGGTGCCAAAACCTCTCTTTTTTGGGGAGCTTTTCTACCCCCTAAAAGCACCCTATGCAAACATTTACTTTTACAATCTAATTTTACCCTATGGACAATGATAATTATGTTTTTTTAAAGGTTCAATTATTATGATATGACAGTTCTATTCCTTTTCTACAGAGCATTGCAAGAGGTTGGGTTATCAGAGCACCAGAAGAAACTGACTTGTTCATTATCTGGAGGTATGAAAAGGAGGCTTTCCGTAGCTTCTGCATTTATTGGTGGTGGAAAAACAGTTGTTCTAGATGAACCTACAAGTGGTGTGGACCCCTGTTCACAGCGCTGCATTTGGGATGTTTTGCAAAAGCACAGAAAAGGTAATTTTTGTCAGTTTGATTATATGTTTTAGTTTACTTCTATACATACAGTATATTGTAACAAGGTTAGCTCGGCAGCGGGTGTGTGTGACCCCCTGGATGGGTGCACAACACAAAAAAAATAGGCACAGCACAACAATAGTGGAGGTGAAAACAAACAGGTGCAATTTATTTACAATATTTACAGAAAAAAGATAAACAAAAAGAAACATCAAAATAAATCCTGGCCAACTTGGCTACTTACTGCAACAACAGCTTCTCCCTAGCTACCCACTAGGTACAGCCTGCTGCTATACCTAGTTGCTAGTACTTGGAGGCTAGCCACACAGGCTTTGGTCTCTCTGCACACAGGTAACAGGTCAGCTCCCCAGACAGTTCAGGCACAGATCTGGTTCCAGGGTGGAGCCACTCCCTAAGCACTCTGGGAAGCTTTATACAAGTGTTAATGAGCCCACTACCTTCAGCTGGGCTCATTATATCAGTGCTGAAGGACTCAGCACTTTCCTCTAGTGGTACAAATCCCCATAAACCCTGAATCTCGCAACCAGGTGATTTCACCTGCCTACTGTCACAATATGTATATGCTATCTAATTTTTTTTTTATTGTGCATCTATTATACATGATTTTTACCTGTAAAAATAAATTCTTAGGTCTAATGGAATGCATGTTGCATACTTCAGGTAAAAAAATAACATCTTTCATTTTGCTGCCAAGACAATCACTGACTTGGAAACAGTTGTGTTTTTAATTTATCCTGTTGAGGGTTCTGTAGATATTTTGTAGAGGATTCATGCCTCAGATTGCAGACACATTAGTGCAACAATATATTAGCACCTAATGAACAGCCTGAAACTGGTTAAAATATATGCACAAGTCTCAAATTCTGTACTACAATTTTTTAGACTATTTGCTATAAGCCATAATAAATGGTTAACTATGTACTGTAATATTTCATTTTTGCATTATATATATTGTCATTTGGTTGCAGGTAACTAGAGATATGTTGGTTTATCCAACTTTATATTCAACCTATAACTAAACTAATATGAATTCAGCTCCATGTCTGACTAAAATGCGCAAACATTTAGATTGTACACACCTTCTTTTGATGCCGCATAGCGCTTGCCAAAATATCTTACATACAGTATACTACACATTTCAAAGATTTTAGCAAATGTCATACATACCCACTTCAGTTTTTGGAAGTAATAAGATGGTCCATACCAGTATACTTATTTAAAAGTAGCTCTAACTGTAAGGGAGTGGATGTTCTGCAAATTCTCAAAATAAATTATAATCATCATTAATATCAGTATACTACAAATTTACAATAAAGATAACACTGAACCCTTGGCATTCTTTTAAATGTGCAGACATCCTTGGCAAGCCAACTAAGAAACTTTTTTAAACACTGTAATGCCCATAAAAGGGAGGTAAAGTTGTACCTAAAACAGAAAAACATTAAAAAATAAAAGCAAGTTCAAACAATTTCTAAATACCAAATATTTTTTTTATGTCTTTGTGTTCTCTTTAAAGAGATTTTTGATTTCTTCTCATCCTGACAGGAAGTGATGAAATCTCCCCAGTAGGGTCACAGATGGCAACAATCAAACAGAGGCTATACCCTTCCCCACTTTATAAAAAAAATTGAATATCAATTAAATAAAATATTTTCTAAGTATACTTATAAGTGTTCACATCTCTCTTACACCACTGACCTATTTGTGTATAGTGGAACTTCTTGACATACAGTATAAGTTTTCAGATTTACTGTATAATTCCTTATTTTTGTATTTCAATGGTTTTTATTAATTAATAACAATTAACACAGGAGCAACAAATCACGCCCACGCAGGGGCTATCAATTGCACATAAAAGAAGTAGAAAATTAAAGAAATCAGTGCTCTAACACCAACGGGATCGCCCACACAGGGGCTATCAATGGCACTTAAATAACAAAACATAAATATAACACTGAGAATAACTCGGACTAAAGGCAGCTATCCACTACCACACCAAAATAATTTCTTATTTTTAATACAATGGATACTACAGCCAATGCTGTACTTCCAGGACAGTAGCTATGAAAGGTCTCATAAGGGAAACATTTACATCATTTATCTCCTCCTCCTCTCCCCTTGTTTGTTCTCATATTGCCTTGTTTTCTGTGAACTATTGCCAGAATGTTTGCCAATAGTCCACATCATACCCGACTGAACTATTGCAATTTTGCAAATAGAAAGGTACAAACGTTGCAGGATTTAGATGTGGAAAGCTGGCAAACTATTTATTTTCTAGCTGTAGCCAAAAGCAGTGCTAGCTAATTCTGGTGAATTAACTTATGCAACAAGTCATATAGTAAAAATCCATATTAAATCTGTTTTAACTCTAGGCTATAAAAATAAAAATGTGTTTTTAGTTATTTAACCTCCTCGGCAGTATGATTATTTCTGATTTTTTTTGTGCTGAAAGCGGTACCATTTTTTTGCATGGAAATATGTAGTTTTTTTATTGTAGGCTGTAATTTTTAGGAATAACTCACTGAAATCTGTCCGAACAAGAGTCTAGTAAACATCCCGGATATGATAAAAATTTGAAACTCGAAATCATAAATTATAATTTAATAAATAATCATAAAAAATAATAATATAATATTACATTTAATTCAATAATATAATCAAACCAAAAACACTGAAATTTGAAATACAGAGGCAAATTCGCACATCGCTGAGCAAAGTCGCAAAATCGTTTTCAGTGTCTGATGACGAATTTCCCCCACGAATCATTTACTATCGCTGTTCTCTAGCCGGACTAAAACCACTTTTGATGTAAAGGGACGCTTTTTGGACGCCATGGATTTTTCTAAGTTTCCAGGCAGAAAGAACAGTAAAAATGCAGGCAGGGGACAGGACAAAGCACTCGGGACAAAATGTATGTGAAATGGGTTGAAACAGCAATGTTTTACTATGTAATAATCATTTTAAAAAAAAGGAAATTTTTTAAAAATTTCAAATTTGCCGCCGCGTTCCGGCGCGTACATCTCAATGTCACAGGGACCGGAACACGGAAGCCGGCTGCCGGCATCGGCCGGAGGAGATGGCCGGGGAAGCTGCAGGGGACACATCGTGGGAGCGAAGGACAAGGTAAGTGCTGCAGGGAATCCCTGAGCAACGCCGCATGGTAAACCTGATTGTAGCTCGGGGTTACCACTTTTGGTACTGACATTTTACCCCGAGCTATACTCGGGTATACCGCTAGGGAGGTTAAAAAAATAAAAACCTCTTTAACAAAATTTGATCATGTAAATGGGTTTTAAAAAAAATCTTTATGCTGTCTTTAAAGGATACGTTCACCTTTGGGAACATGTTACATGTTTCACCTGTTTTTAGGGTCGAACATGTAATGTGTTCCTATTGCTGCAGCCACTGCCCGCTGTCCTCTCTCCCTGTGACAGCAGTACGGGGGAGGTCCTTTTTCACTTTTTGAAAACTGCATAGCCGTGCAGGGCTCCGCCCACATGGCCATGCCATTCATTCACAGAGTTCTGTCAATGAATGTTCTACAAGTCCCGACAACCTTTGCGGCTGTCGGCTTGTAGTTCTCAATTACCTACCATGGCGCTGTTGAGCGCTGTGATAGTTCATTGAGTCTCCCTGTCAGTCTGTACCTGCTTGCTCATACAGGATGTACAAGCATACAGATACACTGACAGGTTTGCAGGAGTCTTGCATGGCACCAGTGATCTGCTGATCGCTGGTGCAATGCTTTCCAAGTTCCTGTGAAAAATGGGCATCTATTATTTATTTTTTAAAAAGTTAATTTATCCTTTAATATCCCTTTTAAAAGTACCAGTCATTAGATTTATACCCGATAGATAGATAGATAGATAGATAGATAGATAGATAGATAGATTCACAGAGTATATAGTTTCATAGAGTTGTAAATATGAATTTCTGACTGATTTAGACATTTAACCTTGGTGGGGGAACAACATTGCAAAAATACTTTTTCTTTTTTTTAGGAATCCCCCCATGGCCACCGATAAGGGGGTATTAACCTGGCCTCCTGCAGGGGGCCGGGCCCCATCACCTAGTGGGTAGGGCCCGACTGACAGTTTCAGACTTCAGGACGTCACTGCGTACAGCCAGTGTACATACACTGATTGTACACAGTGACATCCTGAAGTCTGAAACTGTCGGTTGGGCCCCCCACTAGGTGACGGGGCCCGGGCCCCCCACTAGGTGACAGGGCCCGGGCCCCCTACAGGAGGCCAGGTGATACTGCTTTATCGGCAGCCATGGGGGGGATTCCTCCATCCACCTTGTTTGTGTAGGGGAATCTGAGAAAGGAGGAAGCTAGCTGCCTAAATAAAAGAGAACTACCCATCTATGGCCAGTGTTTGTGTCTCAGGGACATCTAACAACCTACTATGACATATATAGCCTGAAATTTGCTCTGTAGAATTAGTTTTAGTGTCTGTTAGTGAACAAAGACGACAGAAATTTAATTATATAGGAATGTGATTCACAGCTTGTTTTTTGTTTGTTAATTGCATTTTTGAGTAAAAATGAGCAATCAATTATCTTCCCAAAAAAGTGAATCTAATACAAATAATTTTTGATTTTGTTATTTTTTTACCAACCACGCTTAGTAATGGTCTAACACAAACAGTAAAACATTCTATTTTACATAATAACATACTGTTCCCCGCCACCAGAGGCAATCATTCTACCTGCTGAACTGAGATAGGGTGGCATCTGTTCACATCTGACTGGAGACTGGAGCCGGCTGGGACACTATAGATTTCCGGGGACTTTTTTTCATTTTCAGGTGGACTTATACACTCTCCTATGATGAAATCATGGAGAAAGTCTCCTCTGCTGGCCTGGCGGAGTGATTCATCATTCGGCTTGCTTTTCACACTGCCTGACTCTTTTAGCAAGTAAGTGCTGAGGTATTCAGGCAGAAGAAGAGCACTGTCATGATGGGTGCAGCTGATGGGAACTAGAAGTGATCAATTTGCAGGTCCACTCAGCAGCCAACCCAGCAGTGGAGACACAGAGGCAGAAGTCACAGGAAAGGTAGTTATCTCACCACATGACAGCACACACATTTCCCTATGCCTATTTTCAGTTATATTGGAGCTGCCCAATGATCATAATTATTATCATGATGACAGCCACACTCACATAGTACAAGTGCTTTGAATCACAGCACCTGTACTGTGAGTGATTATCATGATTAGAGATGAGCGAATCGAAGTAGGCGAAGTGGAATTCGAGTCGAATATTGGAAAAATAGCCTACTTCGGACGCGCGAATCAAAATTTTTCCTAAAATGGCGGCGGACATGTGCGGCGACGGAGCGGGGATGTCTGGGAAGGCGCGCAGACAAGGCGCGCTGACCCATAATGCATTCCTTAATGACATGTGATCGCATTAGCCAATCAGCAGCCAGGCAGCCAGCACTGTGTAATGGTCGAGCTATAAATAGCGGCCATTTTAGAATTCTTCATTTGCCTCCAGTCATTCAAGAGAGGCAGACCGCTCTGTATTAGGGACAGAGTTAGGGCCACAGAAACGTTACTTGGGGACAGAGAAACGTTACTTAGGGACAGAGAAGCATTACTCAGGGACACAGAATTGTTAATGAGGGCCACAGAATCGTTACTTAGGGCCAAAGAAACGTTAGTTAGGGCCACAGAATTGTTACTCAGGGACAGACAGAATTGTTACTGAGTGCCAGAGAATTGTTACTTAGGGTCACAGAAACGTTAGTTAGGGCCACAGAATTGTTACTCAGGGACAGACACAGAATTGTTACTGAGGGCCACAGAATTGTTACTTAGGGCCACAGAAACGTTACTCAGGGACACAGAATTGCTACTGAGGGCCACAGAACCGTTACTTAGGGCCACAGAATTGTTACTCAGGGACAGACACAGAATTGTTACTCAGGGACACAGAATTGTTACTGAGGGCCACAGAACCGTTACTTAGGGCCACAGAATTGTTACTCAGGGACACAGAATTGTTACTGAGGGCCACAGAACCGTTACTTAGGGCCACAGAATTGTTACTCAGGGACAGACACAGAATTGTTACTGAGGGACACAGAATTGTTACTGAGGGCCACAGAAACGTTAATCAGGGACACAGAATTGTTACTGAGGGCCACAGAACCGTTACTTAGGGCCACATAAAAGTTAATCAGGGACACAGAATTGTTACTGAGGGCCACAGAACTGTTACTTAGGGCCACAGAATTGTTACTCGGACAGACACAGAATTGTTACTCAGGGACACAGAATTGTTACTGAGGGCCACAGAACCAATACTTAGGGCCACAGAATTGTTACTCAGGGACAGACACAGAATTGTTACTCAGGGACACAGAATTGTTACTGAGGGCCACAGAACCGTTACTTAGGGCCACAGAAACGTTACTCAGGGACACAGAATTGTTACTGAGGGCCACATAACCGTTACTTAGGGCCACAGAATTGTTACTCAGGGACAAACACAGAATTGTTACTGAGGGACACAGAATTGTTACTGAGGGCCACAACCGTTACTTAGGGCCACAGAATTGTTACTCAGGGACACAGAATTGTTACTGAGGGCCACAGAACCGTTACTTAGGGCCACAGAAACGTTACTCAGGGACACAGAATTGTTACTGAGGGCCACATAACCGTTACTTAGGGCCACAGAATTGTTACTCAGGGACAGACACAGAATTGTTACTGAGGGACACAGAATTGTTACTGAGGGCCACAACCGTTACTTAGGGCCACAGAATTGTTACTCAGGGACACAGAATTGTTACTGAGGGCCACAGAACCGTTACTTAGGGCCACAGAATTGTTACTCAGGGACAGACACAGAATTGTTACTGAGGGACACAGAATTGTTACTGAGGGCCACAGAAACGTTAATCAAGGACACAGAATTGTTACTGAGGGCCACAGAACCCGTTACTTAGGGCCACATAAAAGTTAATCAGGGACACAGAATTGTTACTGAGGGCCACAGAACCGTTACTTAGGGCCACAGAATTGTTACTCAGGGACAGACACAGAATTGTTACTGAGGGACACAGAATTGTTACTGAGGGACACAGAATTGTTACTGAGGGACACAGAATTGTTACTGAGGGACACAGAATTGTTACTGAGGGACACAGAATTGTTACTGAGGGCCACAGAACCGTTACTTAGGGCCACAGAAACGTTAATCAGGGACACAGAATTGTTACTGAGGGCCACAGAACCGTTACTTAGGGCCACATAAACGTTAATCAGGGACACAGAATTGTTACTGAGGGCCACAGAACCGTTACTTAGGGCCACAGAATTGTTACTCACGGACAGACACAGAATTGTTTCTTGAGGGACACAGAATTGTTACTGAGGGCCACAGAACCGTTACTTAGGGCCACAGAAACGTTAATCAGGGACACAGAATTGTTACTGAGGGCCACAGAACCGTTACTTAGGGCCACGGAAACGTTAATCAGGGACAGACACAGAATTGTTACTGAGGGACACAGAATTGTTACTGAGGGACACAGAATTGTTACTGAGGGCCACAGAACCGTTACATAGGGCCACAGAATTGTTACTTAGGGACACAGAATTGTTACTGAGGGCCACAGAACCGTTACTTAGGGCCACAGAATTGTTACTTAGGGCCACAGAATTGTTACTTAGGGCCACAGAATTGTTACTGAGGGCCACAGAACTGTTACTTAGGGCCACAGAATTGTTACTCGGACAGACACAGAATTGTTACTCAGGGACACAGAATTGTTACTGAGGGCCACAGAACCGTTACTTAGGGCCACAGAATTGTTACTCAGGGACACAGAATTGTTACTGAGGGCCACAGAACTGTTACTTAGGGCCACAGAATTGTTACTCAGGGACACAGAATTTTTACTGAGGGCCACAGAACTGTTACTTAGGGCCACAGAATTGTTACTCGGACAGACACAGAATTGTTACTCAGGGACACAGAATTGTTACTGAGGGCCACAGAACCGTTACTTAGGGCCACAGAATTGTTACTCAGGGACACAGAATTGTTACTGAGGGCCACAGAACTGTTACTTAGGGCCACAGAATTGTTACTCAGGGACACAGAATTGTTACTGAGGGCCACAGAACCGTTACTTAGGGCCACATAAACGTTAATCAGGGACACAGAATTGTTACTGAGGGCCTCAGAACCGTTACTTAGGGCCACATAATTGTTACTCAGGGACAGACACAGAATTGTTACTGAGGGACACAGAATTGTTACTGAGGGCCACAGAACCGTTACTTAGGGCCACAGAATTGTTACTCAGGGACAGACACAGAATTGTTACTCAGGGACACAGAATCGTTGAATTAAAGAGTATGTCAGACAACATGCAGAGGAGTGGCAGAGGAGGCAATGTTTTAGGAGCGAGCAGACGTGGCAGCAGAGGAAGGGGTCGAGGCAGCACTATTCGCAGCCAGAGGCCAGTGCTCCCGGTGTCATCCAGCGGTCGTGTCTCCACCGACAACCCTGCCGTCATCGATTGGTTGGCTCGGTCGTCTTCCTCTTCCCAGGTCACCTCTGACACCTACAGCCCATGGTTGGTGGGTACGTCAGACACAACCGTTAGTTGGCATTGCCCGGGACCAAGCCCACTGAAATCACGTGTCCTCTACCTGCCCCTGTCCTTTGGTGTTCCCTCACCAAGCGAAGTATCGCATGCTGTGGGCTCAGCCCCACTGTACAGTGAGGAAGAGCTAACAGAGGGCGGTCAGGAACGGGGGGAGACATCCGCCTTTTCAGCAGCCAGGCGAAGAAGTAGTGGCGAGGAGAGTGGCTCGGTAGCCGGTCTAGAGACAGGTCTGTCTCCTGACCCAGACGCAGCCGAGGGGGCTAGTAGTGAGGCGGAGACCCTACTTGATGATGAGGAGGTTGATCGCACTTGGCAGCCTCGTCGTCATCAGGCAATTTCTTCCGCATCATCAGGAGAAGAGGGTGGCAGCTTGGCAGCGAGCGAAACAGTCGGTGGGTTGCCCAGGAGGCAGCAGGGTCGCAGCAGTGTCAGTGGAGCCAAACGGCCACGGAGTAGAGCACCAGCTCCACTGCAGCCTACCACCACGGCCAGTAGTGGTGCCAGTGTGCACGGAGGAAGCAGCAGTCAGCCAGTGAGGAGTATCGGGGGCAAAGTTTCCTACTCGGCGGTGTGGCAATTTTTCGTCAAGCCGCCCGAGGAAGTAAACGTAGCCGTATGTCGACTATGTGGCCAGAAAGTCAAGCGTGGCCAGGGGGCCCATGTTGGGACTACAGCGTTGCGGCAGCATATGCAGCGTCGCCATTTGGTGGCCTGGGAAAACTGTGATAAAGATACGGCGGTTCTGCCCGCCCCAGCCCCCGCTCCATCACCCGCTCCGTTACTTGCTCCGTCACCCGACGTCAATCGCCCTCCATCAGCCGGTCAAGGCTCCAACACCTCTGCTGAGGGGAGTTGTCGCTCGTTGGCATCTTCCGCTCGTTCAGATGCTCCTTCTCCTGCTACTCCTCTTCACGGATTCCGTCAGCAGTCTTTCTTGGAATCCGTTTCCAAGAGACAACAGTTTGCGAGCACGCACCCGACGGTGCAAAAGCTGAACGTCCTCCTGTCCAAGTTGCTGGTGCTGCAGTCCCTCCCTTTCCAAGTGGTGGACTCAGCACCTTTCCGAGAAATGATGGCTTGTGCCGCGCCGCGGTGGAGAGTGCCAAGCCGTCATTTCTTCGCCAAAAAGGCAGTGCCAGCCCTGCATTCACATGTAGAAGAGATGGTGGGCCAGTCTTTGAGCATGTCGGTCTCTGCCAAAGTGCACGGCAGCGCCGACGTGTGGAGCTGTAACTACGGTCAGGGACAGTACATGTCATTTACGGCCCACTGGGTGAACGTGGTGCCGTCACAGCCGCACCAGCAACTTGGACAGGTCACGCCGCTTTTGCCTCCACGTTTGCACGTCCTTGGTCCACAAAAGATGTCCGCCTCTACCACCTCTTCTTCCGCCGTGTCCTCAGCCGCCTCCCCCGTGCCAAGTCCCATTACCCGACCGGCATATCACATGTGCAGGGCGCAACGGTGTCACGCTGTTCTGCACCTGGTATGCCTTGGCGAACGTAGTCACACAGGGGAGGAACTTCTCAGTGTAATGAACAGAGAAATCAACAGATGGCTGTCTCCGCGCAAACTGAAAATCGGAACCATGTTGACCGACAACGGAAAGAACATGGTGTCTGCTCTGCGTCAAGGAAGGTTGTGCCATGCGCCATGCATGGCTCACGTGTTCAATCTGGTTGTCAAGCGGTTCCTAAAATCCACCATCCCACTGCAAGACATCCTTAAAATGTCACGTAAACTTTGCATGTATTTCAGCCATTCCTACACCGCAAAGCACACCCTCATTGAGCTGCAGCGGCAGAACGGAATTCCACATCATCGCCTGATCTGCGACGTTGCAACAAGGTGGAATTCAACCCTACACATGTTAGACCACCTTTACGAGCAGCGAAAGGCCATCACCAATTTCCTGATGTTACAAGCGGATAAAGGTACTCCCCTGTGTAACTTCGATGTCAGCCATTGGCAGCTCATGCGTGACACCTGCCGCTTGCTCAGGCCCTTTGAGGAGGCCACGCTATTCGTGAGTCGGCAGGACTATGGGATGAACAACGTCATTCCTCTGTTGCACGTCCTGGAACAAATGCTGTTAACAATGGCTGGTCAGGGTGCGGTAGACGTGGCGCACAGATCTCAACGCCACATGACCCCTGTGGGGGCAGGACAGGAAGAAGAGGAGGAGGTAGAGGAGGACATTTGTGCTCAGGAATTATTGAGTGAAATGGGTGGTTTTTCCACTCAGCGGACAGGAGTGGAGGAGCAGGAGCATCTGGTAGAGGAGGAGGAGGAGGAGACAGAGGACCCAGACGCACCGTGGCAGTATGCTGTGGAGATGGAGGCAGGGAGTCCCTCGCATTCCTTGGCACAAATGGCCCATAGCATGCTCGATTGCTTGCGTAGCGACAGCCGAATAATAACCATCAGACAGAGGGATGACTTTTGGCTGTCCACCTTGTTGGACCCTCGCTACCGTTCAAAAATGGTGGCCTTTTTCACACCTGCTGAGAGGGAGGCCAAAATAACGTACTATAAAAACCACCTATGTAGTCAGTTGGTCTCTACCTTTGTGCGCCAACGTCCATCCTCAGACACTGTGGGCCCTGTGCGCTCGCGTTCCGCTGCCATGGCAGCAGGGGAGGGGTGGGGTGGTAGGAGCAGTGGCAGCTCCACCAGCAGCGGCTGCCTCAGTCTGCAGTCGATGATGAGTAGCTTTCTTCACCAGCGCAGTGAGGAAACTACTAACCAGCCGCAGCAGCAGCATCAGGTGGACCTGGAGCAGGACCTCAAACAACAGGCTTGGGCCTACTTGGACAGCACCCTGCCAACCGAGGTAGACAATCCCCTTGACTACTGGGCAACGAAACTTGACCTTTGGCCCCAACTAGCTGAATTTGCCCTTGAAAGGCTGTCATGCCCGGCCAGTAGCGTGGCATCGGAGCGCGTGTTTAGTGCGGCAGGAGGTATTGTAACTCCGCGGAGGACACGACTGTCCACCCAAAGTGTGGAGAGACTCACGTTTGTGAAAATGAATTAGGCGTGGATTAGTCTGGATTTCAAACCACCAGTTCCTGACACAACTGACTAAATCCGCCATGAATCATGCCTCAAACATGTGCCACTTTCAGGTCTCCTCACACACTGCTGGTGTGTTCCATTTTTTGTCATAGGGTGCTGGCAGATTACGGGCCTCCCATAGCTGCTGCCAGGCCCCTAATCTGCCATAGGCCCCTATATACCGCCTCCTCATGCTGCTGCCAGGTCCAGAGTCTCTCATGGGTCCCTGTACGGCCTCCCATTGCTGCTGTCTCCATCGCCACACTCTGCCATGTGCCACTTTCAGGTCTCCTCACACACTGCTGGTGTGTTGAATTTTTTGACACAGGGTGCTGGCAGATTACGGGCCTCCTATAGCTGCTGCCAGGCCCCTAATCTGCCATAGGCCCCTATATACCGCCTCCTCATGCTGCTGCCAAGTCCAGAGTCTCTCATGGGTCCCTGTACGGCCTCCCATTGCTGCTGTCTCCATCGCCACACTCTGCCATGTGCCACTTTCAGGTCTCCTCACACTGCTGGTGTGTTGAATTTTTTGACATAGGGTGCTGGCAGATTACGGGCCTCCTATGACTGCTGCCAGGCCCCTAATCTGCCATAGGCCCCTATATACCGCCTCCTCATGCTGCTGCCATGTCCAGAGTCTGTCATGGGTCCCTGTACGGCCTCCCATTGCTGCTGTCTCCATCGCCACACTCTGCCATGTGCCACTTTCAGGTCTCCTCACACTGCTGGTGTGTTGAATTTTTTGACATAGGGTGCTGGCAGATTACGGGCCTCCTATAGCTGCTGCCAGGCCCCTAATCTGCCATAGGCCCCTATATACCGCCTCCTCATGCTGCTGCCAAGTCCAGAGTCTGTCATGGGTCCCTGTACGGCCTCCCATTGCTGCTGTCTCCATCGCCACACTCTGCCATGTGCCACTTTCAGGTCTCCTCACACTGCTGGTGTGTTGAATTTTTTGACATAGGGTGCTGGCAGATAACGGGCCTCCTATAGCTGCTGCCAGGCCCCTAATCTGCCATAGGCCCCTATATACCGCCTCCTCATGCTGCTGCCAAGTCCAGAGTCTGTCATGGGTCCCTGTACGGCCTCCCATTGCTGCTGTCTCCATCGCCACACTCTGCCATGTGCCACTTTCAGGTCTCCTCACACTGCTGGTGTGTTGAATTTTTTGACATAGGGTGCTGGCAGATTACGGGCCTCCTATAGCTACTGCCAGGCCCCTAATCTGCCATAGGCCCCTATATACCACCTCCTCATGCTGCTGCCAAGTCCAGAGTCTGTCATGGGTCCCTGTACGGCCTCCCATTGCTGCTGTCTCCATCGCCACACTCTGCCATGTGCCACTTTCAGGTCTCCTCACACTGCTGGTGTGTTGAATTTTTTGACATAGGGTGCTGGCAGATTACGGGCCTCCTATAGCTGCTGCCAGGCCCCTAATCTGCCATAGGCCCCTATATACCGCCTCCTCATGCTGCTGCCAAGTCCAGAGTCTCTCATGGGTCCCTGTACGGCCTCCCATTGCTGCTGTCTCCATCGCCACACTCTGCCATGTGCCACATTCAGGTCTCTTCACACTGCTGGTGTGTTGAATTTTTTGACATAGGGTGCTGGCAGATTACGGGCCTCCTATAGCTGCTGCCAGGCCCCTAATCTGCCATAGGCCCCTATATACCGCCTCCTCATGCTGCTGCCAAGTCCAGAGTCTGTCATGGGTCCCTGTACGGCCTCCCATTGCTGCTGTCTCCATCGCCACACTCTGCCATGTGCCACTTTCAGGTCTCCTCACACTGCTGGTGTGTTGAATTTTTTGACATAGGGTGCTGGCAGATTACGGGCCTCCTATAGCTGCTGCCAGGCCCCTAATCTGCCATAGGCCCCTATATACCGCCTCCTCATGCTGCTGCCAAGTCCAGAGTCTGTCATGGGTCCCTGTACGGCCTCCCATTGCTGCTGTCTCCAACGCCACACTCTGCCATGTGCCACTTTCAGGTCTCCTCACACTGCTGGTGTGTTGAATTTTTTGACATAGGGTGCTGGCAGATTACGGGCCTCCTATAGCTGCTGCCAGGCCCCTAATCTGCCATAGGCCCCTATATACCGCCTCCTCATGCTGCTGCCAAGTTCAGAGTCTGTCATGGGTCCCTGTACGGCCTCCCATTGCTGCTGTCTCCATCGCCACACTCTGCCATGTGCCACTTTCAGGTCTCCTCACACTGCTGGTGTGTTGAATTTTTTGACATAGGGTGCTGGCAGATTACGGGCCTCCTATAGCTGCTGCCAGGCCCCTAATCTGCCATAGGCCCCTATATACCGCCTCCTTATGCTGCTGCCAAGTCCAGAGTCTGTCATGGGTCCCTGTACGGCCTCCCATTGCTGCTGTCTCCATCGCCACACTCTGCCATGTGCCACTTTCAGGTCTCCTCACACTGCTGGTGGGTTCCATTTTGTCATAGGGTGCTGACAGATTACGGGCCTCCCATTGCTGCTGCCAGGCCTGTAATCTGCCATGGGCCTCCGTACCGCCTGGTCACGCTGCTGCTGGGTCCACAGTGTGACATGGGTCCCTGTACCGCCTCCCATTGCTCCCACTCTGCCATGTGCCACTTTGAGGTCTCCTCACACTCCTGCTGGTTTCCATTTTGTCATAGGTTGCTGTATGGCCTCCCATTGCTGCTGCCTCCACAGCCACACTGTGGCTCCAAACACTGGTTTTGGCCCCGTGACTGCCCAAATGTGTGAAGTGTGCGGTGATTCTAAGATCGACGGCACTCATCTGCATGTCATACTGACTGACAGTATTATTTCTCTTCCCCAGCAGACTCCAAGGGCATTTAAATTAAAGGTACAGTGTTCTGCACTAATATTAAGTCTCTCTGAAGCCTAGAAACACCCTTTTTTAAGTTAAATTCACAGCGAATATATTCAACTCGAATCGAATATTTTCCACGAATTCGCCGAATCAGTCGAATCGAATTTTTGTATACTTCGCTCATCTCTAATCATGATGTTAATGATGATGATAATTGAAGGAAGGACAGGGAAATGCAAGCCAGCCATAGATGGTTTGAATCCCTCGCATTAGGTAAACCTGAAAACTGATCTGCGGCGTAACGTGTAGGGGAGGGGCTACGATGTCACGGACCATTTGTGGACTGCAAGTACACATACCGCATGCTGTGTTCGGCTTATTGAAAGGCGTTCTATTCTTAAAAGCGGTTTTCATGTTTATCTAATGTGAGTGCATTTGGGCATTGATTAAAGTGTTTTAAATATAAAAAGGATAAGGCACTATTCTTTGCACTTCTCTCCTACTGAGGATACGTCCAAAGGAGGAATACAAGTGAGGAGCTGCAGGAGAGAGAGATTCCAGCAGAGATGAGAGACGGGGAGCCAGTTGGGAAATATCCACCACACCTCATATGATGCAATACACATCTATTCTAAAAGTTCCTTAAGAGAACGAAAGTGCAGTAAGCCTTTTATAGGCTAGCAAGGAGGTGAGCGTACATATTATAAATCACAACAAGGAAGTCACTGGAATTTATCATCACTAAGAGTTGACAACATTACTAAAGAAGTCACTGGGATTTATAACCTCACTTTAATCACTGGGAGTGGTCTCTCCAATTTAATTAGAGATTTATTTTTCATTATACAGTGGGGCAAAAAAAGTATTTAGTCAGCCACCAATTGTGCAAGTTCTCCCACTTAAAAAGATGAGAGAGGCCTGTAATTGACCTCATAGGTAGACCTCAACTATGGGAGACAAAATGAGAAAAAACATCCAGAGAATCACATTGGCTGATTTGGAAAGAATTTATTTGCAAATTATGGTGGAAAATAAGTATTTGGTCAATATCAAAAGTTCATCTCAATGCTTTTTTATATATCCTTTGTTGGCAATGACAGAGGTCAAACGTTTCCTGTAAATCTTCACAAGGTTGGCACACACTGTTGCTGGTATGTTGGCCCATCCTCCATGCAGATTTCCTCTAGAGCAGTGATGTTTTGGGGCTGTCGCTAGGCAACACGGACTTTCAACTCCCTCCAAAAGTTTTCTATGGGGTTGAGATCTTGAGACTGGCTAGGCCACTCCAGGACCTTGAAATGCTTCTTATGAAGCCACTCCTTCGTTGCCCTGGCGGTATGTTTGGGATCATTGTCATGTTGGAAGACCCAGCCGCGTTTCATCTTCAATGCCCTTGCTGATAGAAGGAGGTTTGCACTCAAAATCTCACGATACATGGCCCCATTCATTCTGTTCTGTACATGGATCAGTCGTCCTGGTCCCTTTGCAGAGAAACAGCCCCAAGCATGATGTTGCCACCCCCATGCTTCACAGTAGATATGGTGTTTTTTGGATGCAACTCAGCATTCTCTCTCCTCCAAACACGACGAGTTGTGTTTCTACCAAACAGTTCTATTTTGGTTTCATCTGACCATATGACATTCTCCCAATCCTCTTCTGGATCATCCAAATGCTCTCTAGCAAACTTCAGACAGGCCCGGACATGTACTGGCTTAAGCAGGGGGACACGTCTGGCACTGCAGGATCTGAGTCCCTGGCGGCGTAGTGTGTTACTGATGGTAGCCTTTGTTATGTTGGTCCCAGCTCTCTGCAGGTCATTCACTAGGTCCTCCCGTGTGGTCCTGGGATTTTTGCTCACCGTTCTTGTGATCATTTTGACCCCACGGGGTGAGATCTTGCGTGGAGCCCCAGATCGAGGGAGATTATCAGTGGTCTTGTATGTCTTCCATTCTCTAATTATTGCTCCCACAGTTGATTTGTTCACACCAAGCTGCTTGCCTATTGCAGATTCAGTCTTCGCAGCCTGGTGCAGGTCTGCAGTTTTGTTTCTGGTGTCCTTCGACAGCTCTTTGGTCTTCACCATAGTGGAGTTTGAAGTGTGACTGTTTGAGGTTGTGGACAGGTGTCTTTTATACTGATAACAAGTTCAAACAGGTGCCATTGATACAGGTAATGAGTGCAGGACAGAGGAGCCTCTTAAAGAAGAAGGTACAGGTCTGTGAGAGCCAGAAATCTTGCTTGTTTGTAGGTGACCAAATACTTATTTTCCACCATATTTGCAAATAAATTCTTTCCAAATCAGCCAATGTGATTGTCTGGATTTGTTTTCTCATTTTGTCTCTCATAGTCGAGGTCTACCTATAATTCCAATTACAGGCCTCTCTCATCTTTTTAAGTGGGAGAACTTGCACAATTGGTGGCTGACTAAATACTTTTTTGCCCCACTGTATATCATTCACTGGATGTTTGAACAGATATATTGATCACATTGGTTTTATTTAATATTGTCTTCACAGGGGTTTTATTTATTTAATTTATTTTTTTTATTTTAAACCATTCTATTAGCAGACTTTTCTATACCCTCAGGGATCTATTCTGAGGAAGATTCATATTTTTCTATTTAGAAGTACAACTGAACAACACTTATTCTAACTGTGATGAGTCATGTTTAGTCCTCTTTTTAGTGGTTATCACTAGAGATGAGCGAATCGAACTTGGCGAAGTGGAATTCGTTTCAAATATTAGGAAAAATTCAATTCGCGCCGAATCCGAAAATTAGCAGACTTCGGATGCGCGAATCGAAATTTTTCCAAAAATGGAGGCGACATGTGCGGCGACGGAGCGGGGATCTGTGGGAAGGCGCGCAGACAAGGCACGCTGACCCATAATGCATTCATTCATGACATGTGATCGCATTAGCTAATCAGCAGCCAGCCAGCACTGTGTAATGGTCGAGCTATAAATTGCGGCCATTTTAGAATTCTCCATTAGCCTCCAGTCATTCAAGAGAGACAGACCACCTGTCTGTATTGAGGGACAGAGTTAGGGCCACAGAATCGTTACTTAGGGACACAGAATCGTTACTTAGGGACACAGAACCGTTACTTAGGGAAACAGAACCGTTACTTAGGGACACAGAACCGTTACTTAGGGACACAGAACCGTTACTTAGGGACACAGAATTGTTACTCAGGGACAGACACAGAATTGTTACTCAGGGACAGACACAGAATTGTTACTCAGGGACAGACACAGAATTGTTACAGAGGGACACAGAATTGTTACAGAGGGACACAGAATTGTTACAGAGGGACACAGAATTGTTACTGAGGGACACAGAATTGTTACTCAGGGACAGACACAGAATTGTTACTGAGGGACACAGAATTGTTACTGAGGGACACAGAATTGTTACTGAGGGACACAGAATTGTTACTCAGGGACACAGAACTGTTACTCAGGGACACAGAATTGTTACTGAGGGACAGACACAGAATTGTTACTGAGGAACACAGAATTGTTACTGAGGGACACAGAATTGTTACTGAGGGACACAGAATTGTTACTCAGGGACAGACACAGAATTGTTACTGAGGGACACAGAATTGTTACTCAGGCACAGACACAGAATTGTTACTGAGGGACACAGAATTGTTACTGAGGGACACAGAATTGTTACTGAGGGACACAGAATTGTTACTGAGGGACACAGAATTGTTACTGAGGGACACAGAATTGTTACTGAGGGACACAGAATTGTTACTCAGGGACAGACACAGAATTGTTACTGAGGGACACAGAATTGTTACTGAGGGACACAGAATTGTTACTGAGGGACACAGAATTGTTACTCAGGGACACAGAATTGTTACTCAGGGACAGACACAGAATTGTTACTCAGGGACACAGAATTGTTACTGAGGGACACAGAATTGTTACTGAGGGACACAGAATTGTTACTGAGGGATACAGAATTGTTACTGAGGGACACAGAATTGTTACTGAATGACACAGAATTGTTACTGAATGACACAGAATTGTTACTGAATGACACAGAATTGTTACTGAATGACACAGAATTGTTACTGAGGGACACAGAATTGTTACTCAGGGACAGACACAGAATTGTTACTGAGGGACACAGAATTGTTAATGAGGGACACAGAATTGTTACTCAGGGACACAGAATTGTTACTCAGGGACACAGAATTGTTACTCAGGGACACAGAATTGTTACTGAGGGACACAGAATTGTTACTGAGGGACACAGAATTGTTACTCAGGGACACAGAACTGTTACTCAGGGACACAGAATTGTTACTCAGGGACACAGAACTGTTACTCAGGGACACAGAACTGTTACTCAGGGACAGACAAAGAATTGTTACTGAGGGACACAGAATTGTTACTGAGGGACACAGAATTGTTACTGAGGGACACAGAATTGTTACTGAAGGACACAGAATTGTTACTCAGGGACAGACACAGAATTGTTACTGAGGGACACAGAATTGTTACTGAGGGACACAGAATTGTTACTGAGGGACACAGAATTGTTACTCAGGGACACAGAATTGTTACTCAGGGACACAGAATTGTTACTCAGGGACACAGAATTGTTACTCAGGGACACAGAATCGTTACTCAGGGACACAGAATCGTTGAATTAAAGAGTATGTCAGACAACACGCAGAGGAGTGGCAGAGGAGGCAATGTTTCAGGAGCAAGCAGACGTGGCAGCAGAGGAAGGGGTCGAGGCAGCACTAGTCGCAGCCAGAGGCCAGTGCTCCCGGTGTCATCCAGCGGTCGTGTCTCCACCGACAACCCTGCCGTCATCGATTGGTTGGCTCGGTCGTCTTCCTCTTCCCAGGTCACCTCTGACACCTACAGCCAACGGTCGGTGGGTACGTCAGACACAACCGTTAGTTGGCATGGCCCGGGAGCAAGCCCACTGAAATCACGTGTCCTCTACCTGCCCCTGTCCTTTGGTGTTCCCTCACCAAGCGAAGTATCGCATGCTGTGGGCTCAGCCCCACTGTACAGTGAGGAAGAGCTAACAGAGGGCGGTCAGGAACGGGGGGAGACATCCGCCTCTTCAGCAGCCAGGCGAAGAAGTACTGGCGAGGAGAGTGGCTCGGTAGCCGGTCTAGAGACAGGTCTGTCTCCTGACCCACACGCAGCCGAGGGGGCTAGTAGTGAGGCGGAGACCCTAATTGATGATGATGAGGCTGATCGCACTTGGCAGCCTCGTCGTCATCAGGCTATTGCTTCCGCATCATCAGGAGAAGAGGGTGGCAGCTTGGCAGCGAGCAAAACAGTCGGTGGGTTGCCCAAGAGGCAGCAGGGTCGCAGCAGTGTCAGTGGAGGCAAACGGCCACGGAGTAGAGCACCAGCTCCACTGCAGCCTACCACCACGACCAGTAGTGGTGCCGGTGTGCACGGAGGAAGTAGCAGTCAGCCAGTGAGGAGTAGCGGGGGCAAAGTTTCCTACTCGGCGGTGTGGCAATTTTTCGTCAAGCCGCCCGAGGAAGTAAACGTAGCCGTATGTCGACTATGTGGCCAGAAAGTCAAGCGTGGCCAGGGGGCCCATGTCTCCATCGCCACACTGTGCCATGTGCCACTTTCAGGTCTCCTCACACTGCTGGTGGGTTCCATTTTGTCATAGGGTGCTGGCAGATTATGGGCCTCCCATTGCTGCTGCCAGGCCCGTAATCTGCCATGGGCCCCTGTACCGCCTCCTCATGCTGCTGCCAGGCCCATAATCTGTCATGGGTCCCTGTACGGCCTCCCATTGCTGCTGTCTCCATCGCCACACTGTGCCATGTGCCACTTTCAGGTCTCCTCACACTGCTGGTGGGTTCCATTTTGTCATAGGGTGCTGGCAGATTACGGGCCTCCCATTGCTGCTGCCAGGCCCGTAATCTGCCATGGGCCCCCGTACCGCCTCCTCATGCTGCTGCCAGGTCCAGAGTGTCTCATGGGTCCCTGTACGGCCTCCCATTGCTGCTGTCTCCATCGCAACACTGTGCCATGTGCCACTTTCCGGTCTCCTTACACTGCTGGTGGGTTCCATTTTGTCATAGGGTGCTGGCAGATTACGGGCCTCCCATTGCTGCTGCCGCCAGGCCCGTAATCTGCCATGAGCCCCCGTACCGCCTCCTCATGCTGCTGCCAGGTCCAGAGTGTCTCATGGGTCCCTGTACAGCCTCCCATTGCTGCTGTCTCCATCGCCACACTCTGCCATGTGCCACTTTCAGGTCTCCTCACACTGCTGGTGGGTTCCATTTTGTCATAGGGTGCTGGCAGATTACGGGCCTCCCATTGCTGCTGCCAGGCCCGTAATCTGCCATGGGCCCCCGTACCGCCTCCTCATGCTGCTGCCAGGTCCAGAGTGTCTCATGGGTCCCTGTACGGCCTCCCATTGCTGCTGTCTCCATCGCCACACTGTGCCATGTGCCACTTTCAGGTCTCCTCACACTGCTGGTGGGTTCCATTTTGTCATAGGGTGCTGGCAGATTACGGGCCTCCCATTGCTGCTGCCAGGCCCGTAATCTGCCATGGGCCCCCGTACTGCCTCCTCATGCTGCTGCCAGGTCCAGAGTGTCTCATGGGTCCCTGTACGGCCTCCCATTGCTGCTGTCTCCATCGCCACACTCTGCCATGTGCCACTTTCAGGTCTCCTCACACTGCTGGTGGGTTCCATTTTGTCATAGGGTGCTGGCAGATTACGGGCCTCCCATTGCTGCTGCCAGGCCCGTAATCTGCCATGGGCCCCCGTACCACCTCCTCATGCTGCTGCCAGGTCCAGAGTCTCTCATGGGTCCCTGTACGGCCTCCCATTGCTGCTGTCTCCATCACAACACTGTGCCATGTGCCACTTTCAGGTCTCCTCACACTGCTGGTGGGTTCCATTTTGTCATAGGGTGCTGGCAGATTACGGGCCTCCCATTGCTGCTGCCAGGCCCGTAATCTGCCATGGGCCCCCGTACCGCCTCCTCATGCTGCTGCCAGGTCCAGAGTCTCTCATGGGACCCTGTACGGCCTCCCATTGCTGCTGTCTCCATCGCCACACTGTGCCATGTGCCACTTTCAGGTCTCCTCACACTGCTGGTGTGTTCCATTTTGTCATAGGGTGCTGGCAGATTACGGGCCTCCCATTGCTGCTGCCAGGCCCGTAATCTGCCATGGGCCCCTGTACCGCCTCCTCATGCTGCTGCCAGGTCCAGAGTCTCTCATGGGTCCCTGTACGGCCTCCCATTGCTGCTGTCTCCATCACAACACTGTGCCATGTGCCACTTTCAGGTCTCCTCACACTGCTGGTGGGTTCCATTTTGTCATAGGGTGCTGGCAGATTACGGGCCTCCCATTGCTGCTGCCAGGCCCGTAATCTGCCATGGGCCCCCGTACCGCCTCCTCATGCTGCTGCCAGGTCCAGAGTCTCTCATGGGACCCTGTACGGCCTCCCATTGCTGCTGTCTCCATCGCCACACTGTGCCATGTGCCACTTTCAGGTCTCCTCACACTGCTGGTGTGTTCCATTTTGTCATAGGGTGCTGGCAGATTACGGGCCTCCCATTGCTGCTGCCAGGCCCGTAATCTGCCATGGGCCCCTGTACCGCCTCCTCATGCTGCTGCCAGGTCCAGAGTCTCTCATGGGTCCCTGTACGGCCTCCCATTGCTGCTGTCTCCATCGCCACACTCTGCCATGTGCCACTTTGAGGTCTCCTCACACCGCTGGTGGGTTCCATTTTGTCATAGGGTGCTGGCAGATTACGGGCCTCCCATTGCTGCTGCCAGGCCCGTAATCTGCCATGGGCCCCTGTACCGCCTCCTCATGCTGCTGCCAGGTCCAGAGTGTCTCATGGGTCCCTGTACGGCCTCCCATTGCTGCTGTCTCCATCGCAACACTGTGCCATGTGCCACTTTCAGGTCTCCTCACACTGCTGGTGGGTTCCATTTTGTCATAGGGTGCTGGCAGATTACGGGCCTCCCATTGCTGCTGCCAGGCCCGTAATCTGCCATGGGCCCCCGTACTGCCTCCTCATGCTGCTGCCAGGTCCAGAGTGTCTCATGGGTCCCTGTACGGCCTCCCATTGCTGCTGTCTCCATCGCCACACTCTGCCATGTGCCACTTTCAGGTCTCCTCACACTGCTGGTGGGTTCCATTTTGTCATAGGGTGCTGGCAGATTACGGGCCTCCCATTGCTGCTGCCAGGCCCGTAATCTGCCATGGGCCCCCGTACCACCTCCTCATGCTGCTGCCAGGTCCAGAGTGTCTCATGGGTCCCTGTACGGCCTCCCATTGCTGCTGTCTCCATCGCAACACTGTGCCATGTGCCACTTTCAGGTCTCCTCACACTGCTGGTGGGTTCCATTTTGTCATAGGGTGCTGGCAGATTACGGGCCTCCCATTGCTGCTGCCAGGCCCGTAATCTGCCATGGGCCCCCGTACCGCCTCCTCATGCTGCTGCCAGGTCCAGAGTCTCTCATGGGACCCTGTACGGCCTCCCATTGCTGCTGTCTCCATCGCCACACTCTGCCATGTGCCACTTTCAGGTCTCCTCACACTGCTGGTGTGTTCCATTTTGTCATAGGGTGCTGGCAGATTACGGGCCTCCCATTGCTGCTGCCAGGCCCGTAATCTGCCATGGGCCCCTGTACCGCCTCCTCATGCTGCTGCCAGGTCCAGAGTCTCTCATGGGTCCCTGTACGGCCTCCCATTGCTGCTGTCTCCATCGCCACACTCTGCCATGTGCCACTTTGAGGTCTCCTCACACCGCTGGTGGGTTCCATTTTGTCATAGGGTGCTGGCAGATTACGGGCCTCCCATTGCTGCTGCCAGGCCCGTAATCTGCCATGGGCCCCTGTACCGCCTCCTCATGCTGCTGCCAGGTCCAGAGTGTCTCATGGGTCCCTGTACGGCCTCCCATTGCTGCTGTCTCCATCGCAACACTGTGCCATGTGCCACTTTCAGGTCTCCTCACACTGCTGGTGGGTTCCATTTTGTCATAGGGTGCTGGCAGGTTACGGGCCTCCCATTGCTGCTGCCAGGCCCGTAATCTGCCATGGGCCCCCGTACTGCCTCCTCATGCTGCTGCTAGGTCCAGAGTCTCTCTTGGGTCCCTGTACGGCCTCCCATTGCTGCTGTCTCCATCGCCACACTCTGCCATGTGCCACTTTCAGGTCTCCTCACACTGCTGGTGTGTTCCATTTTGTCATAGGGTGCTGGCAGATTACGGGCCTCCCATTGCTGCTGCCAGGCCCGTAATCTGCCATGGGCCCCTGTACCGCCTCCTCATGCTGCTGCCAGGTCCAGAGTGTCTCATGGGTCCCTGTACGGCCTCCCATTGCTGCTGTCTCCATCGCCACACTCTGCCATGTGCCACTTTCAGGTCTCCTCACACTGCTGGTGTGTTCCATTTTGTCATAGGGTGCTGGCAGATTACGGGCCTCCCATTGCTGCTGCCAGGCCCGTAATCTGCCATGGGCCCCTGTACCGCCTCCTCATGCTGCTGCCAGGTCCAGAGTCTCTCATGGGTCCCTGTACGGCCTCCCATTGCTGCTGTCTCCATCGCCACACTCTGACATGTGCCACTTTCAGGTCTCCTCACACTGCTGGTGTGTTCCATTTTGTCATAGGGTGCTGGCAGATTACGGGCCTCTAATTGCTGCTGCCAGGCCCGTAATCTGCCATGGGCCCCTGTACCGCCTCCTCATGCTGCTGCCAGGTCCAGAGTCCCTCACATTCCTTGGCACAAATGGCCCATAGCATGCTCGGTTGCTTGCGTAGCGACAGCCGAATAATAACCATCAGACAGAGGGATGACTTTTGGCTGTCCACCTTGTTGGACCCTCGTACCGTTCAAAAATGGTGGCCTTTTTCACACCTGCTGAGAGGGAGCCCAAAATAACGTACTATAAAAACCACCTATGTAGTCAGTTGGTCTCTGCCATGGCAGCAGGGGAGGGGTGGGGTGGTAGGAGCAGTGGCAGCTCCACCAGCAGCAGCTGCCTCAGTCTGCAGTCGATGATGAGTAGCTTTCTTCACCAGCGCAGTGAGGAAACTACTAACCAGCCGCAGCAGCAGCAGCATCAGGTGGACCTGGAGCAGGACCTCAAACAACAGGCTCGGGCCTACTTGGACAGCACCCTGTCAACCGAGGTAGACAATCCCCTTGACTACTGGGCAACGAAACTTGACCTTTGGCCCCAACTAGCTGAATTTGCCCTTGAAAGGCTGTCATGCCCGGCCAGTAGCGTGGCATCGGAGCGCGTGTTTAGTGCGGCAGGAGGTATTGTAACTCCGCGGAGGACACGACTGTCCACCCAAAGTGTGGAGAGACTCACGTTTGTGAAAATGAATCAGGCGTGGATTAGTCTGGATTTCAAACCACCAGTTCCTGACACAACTGACTAAATCCGCCATGAATCATGCCCCAAACATGTTATTATTTTTAACATAGGCCTCTGTATGGCCTTCAATTTAAGCTGCTTACGCTTCGCCACTCTGCCATGGGCCCCTGTACCGCCTCCTCTTGCTGCTGCCAGGTCCAGAGTGTGTCATGGGTCCCTGTACGGCCTCCCATTGCTGCTGACTTCATCGCCACAATCTGCCATGTGCCACTTTCAGGTCTCCTTACACTGTTGGTGGGTTCCATTTTGTCATAGGGTGCTGGCAGATTACGGGCCTCCCATTGCTGCTGCCAGGCCCGTAATCTGTCATGGGCCCCTGTACCGCCTCCTCATGCTGCTGCCAGGCCCGTAATCTGTCATGGGTCCCTGTACGGCCTCCCATTGCTGCTGTCTCCATCGCCACACTCTGCCATGTGCCACTTTCAGGTCTCCACACACTGCTGGTGGGTTCCATTTTGTCATAGGGTGCTGTATGGCCTCCCATTGCTGCTGCCTCCACCGTCACACTGTGGCTCCACACTCTGGTTTTGGCCCCGTGACTGCCCAAATGAGTGAAGTGTGCGGTGATTCTAAGATCGACGGCACTCATCTGCATGTCATACTGACTGACAGTATTATTTCTCTTCCCCAGCAGACTCCAAGGGCATTTAAATTAAAGGTACAGTGTTCTGCACTAATATAAGGGCTCTCTGAAGCCTAGAAACACCTTTTTATAAGTTAAATTCGCAGCGAATATATTCGCATCGAATCAAATTTATTCCTCGAATTCGCCGAATCAGCCGAATCGAATTTTTGAATACTTCGCTCATCTCTAGTTATCACAAATGTCCCACCCAAAGAAGGATATTATGCTAAGAATGTTTGCTAAGTGGAATAATGGTTTGACAATAAAGTTAATAGTACCCCCCTCAGGACAGGGCCTCTGTGAACAGAAGGGATTCCCTTCCTGGGAAAATATCCAGAAATCTAATCAAATAAATTAGGAGCAGATGAACTATTTCAACCAGCATATAACTTTAACCATAAGCATATAGATGCACACCACAATATGAGTTTTACATAAGAAAAGATTAATAATAGTACATACATCCAATATAAAGTCCAACAACAGTTTTTGATTTCAAAAGGACACATTCTGCTGAAATGGAGGAATTTCTAAAAAATAAATTGAACGTTTGGAGTAAAACAAAGTGTAAGAAATCAGTAGGCACTGTTAAAGTCTACCATCCTGGTGGCAACTATATTATATGTCAGGCACATAAGTAAAAATAAAAAATAAAAAACAATATGGTTCACTAAAGAGGTAAGTAAGATAATAAAGGAGAAAATAAATCAGCATATAGTGTAGGAGTGCCATGTACCTGGTCTGAAGCTGATTTGATGAAATGGCTTCCCTTGTGACTAAGTGCCAAGCGCCCCTGAAGGTGAAAGCAGGGAGTGCTAGGATCAAAGAAGCACAGATGTTGTTTAGGTAGATCTGCTGTAAGTTTCATGCAGCGCAGTCAACTGGATAGTTGCAAGCTGGTCTGTCAGGACAGATATCAGTACCTCTGTTGCCCCATGGAGATAAAGCAGGACCTTGGCAGTGACTACAGGTGAAGTGGCACCCAAGGCAAGCAGGATAAGGCTGTCAGGACAGAGGAAGTGTAGTTGGAATGGTAGTCAAAGTCATATACAGGAAGACAAGCCAGGCAGTAGTCAGGAGCATGTTCAAGAACAGAGCCAAGGTCATACACAGGGATCCAGTGGAGCAAGAAAAAGAGTAGTCAAATAGCAAGCCAGAGTCATGCACAGTGGAACAAGAGAAACATAGTCTTTTTAGCAAGCCGAGGTCAAAATTAGGTAGCAGGGAGATCCAGAGGCAAGCTGGGTCGGTGACAGGTAGCCCAAAAGAGGAGGAGAAAGGAGTACTGGTAGCTGAAGATCATGCAGCAAAGTCTGAGTGCAGCCATTGTCATTATATAGGGTATTTGGTGCCAGCCCTGACAACAGATGAACATGCTGCACTTGTGCGCACACCTACGCTGACGCACAAGGGTGCGTGTGTCAGCGCAATACCTGTGCAATCCCATGTAAACGAGAATAGCCATGTACAGTATTGGTAATTATGCCAGGTCTTTTCCTCAGCACATGCACATCTTTGTTCTTGATGTCTCCTTCTCAGCGCATGCTCATGTTTGTTCTGAATACCACCCTGATAAGGAGATCCAAGGAAACAGGAGGTGTAGCTGGGAGAGAAGTGTATAAAAATAGACAAAAGGAGCCCAAACACATTATCAGTGCTGCCAAAACACACAGAGAAAGAGGAGGAAATGGCTAAAACTATTAGGAAAGGAGATAAAAACCTTTTTTTAGGTACATCAGCGATAGTAGATAAAAATACAGGGGAATCACTAAAATCCTCACCATAATTTAACTATTACAAAGAATAGTTAAAATAAGGGCCAAAAAAATAGAAAACGAACGACAAATTGCAAAAGGGACAAACCCCCAAAAATTCTTCAAATATATTTATAGTAAAAAGGTCCAATCTGAGCATGTAGGCCCTTTACAAAATAATCTAGAGTGGGTGACTGGGGACAAAGAGAAGACAAATTTATTAAATACCTTCTTCAGCTCTGTGTATACAAAGGAGCATGGGGGAGCTCTTGTCCATAATGGGCATGGTATTGACACAGCTCCAGGTGAGCCACATTGGCTCACAATTGATATGATCCAAAAATATTTAGATATAATAAAGGTGAATAAAGCACCTGGACCAGATGGCATACACCCACTGGTCCTTAAATAAATGAGCTCTGTCATTTCAAAGCCATTGTTTCTAATTTTTATGGACTCTTTAATGACTGGCATAGTACCACTGGATTGGCGTAAGGCCAATGTGGTGACAATATTTAAAAAGGGGGCAAAATCTTTACCAAGTAATTATAGACCTGTTCGTTTAACTTCTATAGTTGGGAAGATACTGGAGACTTTAATAAAAGACCACATAGAAGAGCTCTTGCTGGAAAAAAATCTTTTAAGCAAAAGACAGCATGGATTCATGAAAGATAGAAATTGTCAAACAAACCTGATTTCTTTTTATGAGGGGGTGAGCAAAACCTTGGACAGAGGGGTGGCGATGGATGTGGTATACTTGGATTTTGCAAAAGCATTTGACACAGTTTCCCACACATGGCTAATGTGCTTTGAAAAATCTGTATGTAAATGGATAGAAAACTGGCTAATAGATCGTATTCAAAGAGTAGTGGTTAATGGTTCATACTCTGAATGATCTAGGGTTATCAGTGGTGTACCCCAAGGTTCAGTGTTGGGACCCTTACTTTTATAATATAGTTATAAATGATATAAGGTCTTGGATTAAAAAGACCATTTCAGTCTTTCAAGCTGTGCAGTGGAATAATGTCCTTACAGGATGTCTTCAACTTACAGACTGACCTCAGTACTCTGTTTAATTAGACAACTATGTGGCAAATTAGGTTTAATGTTGATAAATGTAAGGTTATGCTAAGAATATGCATGCATCATACATACTAGGGGGAGTACAACTGGAGGAATCAATGGTGGAGAAGGATCTGGGGGTTCTGGTAGATCACAAGCTTAATAATGACATGCAATGCCAAGCTGCGGTTTCTAAAGCGAGCAAAATCCTCTCTTGTATTAAAAGAGGTATAGACTCCAGAGAGAGAGATATCATATTATCCCGGTACAAATCATTAGTAACACCTCATCTGGAATATGCAGTTCAGTTTTGGGCACCAATTCACAAAAAGAACACTGGGGAACTGGAGAAAGTACAGAGAAGGGCAACAAAACTGATACGAGGCATGGAAGAGCTCATCTATGAGGAAAGATTAGAGGAACTGAATTTATTCTCTCTTGAGAAGAGGAGATTAAGGGGGGATATGATCAACATGTATAAATACATCAGTGGTTCATATCGTGAACTTGGTATAGAGCTATTCAACCTGAGGTCATCACAGAGGACAAGGGGGCACTCTTTATGTCTGGAGGAAAAGAAATTTAATCTCTAAACACGGAAAGGTTTCTTCACAGTGAGAGCTGTGAAAACGTGGAATAGACTCCCTCAAGAGTTGGTTCTGGCCAGCTCAGTGGATTGCTTCAAAAAAGGCCTGGATTCTTTCTTGGATACACAGAATATAACTGGTCACTAGCATTTATAGGTAAAGTTGATCCAGGGAATATCCGATTGCCTCTCGGGGGATCAGAAAATAATTTTTTTCCCCTGCAGGAGCAAATTGCATCATGCTTTGCTGGGTTTTTTTTTGCCTTCCTCTGGATCAAAGCCATTATAAGTTATAAGGATTATAACTTTTTTTTTTTATATGGTTGAATTGGATGGACTTTTCTCTTTTTTTCAGTCAGACTAACTATGTAACTAAAATGAAAACTGGACACAACACTTGTGTTGAGGGAGACCTGGATATAGCAAACTATTTAAACAATGAATGCAGCAAATTTACAAAACCATTCAAAAATAACATTGTACTCGCAGTAACAAGTTGGGAAATTGCATTGGTTCTTGGAATGACAGTTTATTTTAGGATTTCTGAAGACAGAGGTAGCAGAGCAAAGGGCTTGGGTAAAACCTAATAAATCAATTGGTCCTGATGATATTTATCCAAGAGTTCTACGATAACTTGGAAGCATAATTGTTGGACCATTAATGGAACCTTTTAATCAATCTCTTCTAACGTGAAGTTTCTCATGACTGGCAGACAGCTAATATTGTACCTATCTACAAGAATGCAGCAGGGTAGAAGCTGGCAATTACAGGCCAGTGAATTTAACATTGGTTGTAGTCAAGTTAATGGAATCACTCCTGAAAAGAAGGATCATTGATCATTTAAAAATGCACTACTTGCTGTACCCAAAGCAGTACAACTTTATTGAGGGCAGATCATGTCAGGCTTTTCTGACTGAAATTTTTTCTATACCACTAATGGTTTGGACCTGAGCCGTGTTGTAGACATAGCATATCATGATTTCAGCAATACATTTGATACAGTTTCACATATTGATTTAATTACAAAAGTTCTGCAGTTCATTTTGCACTCCAGTCATCCATTTTCAGCCAACAGCAGGCTAAAGTCTGCTGTCAGCTGATGTAACTAAACTGGTCCAGGCTGGGGAAAGATCCTTACTATATGGTAGAGATGCACCCAGGAGCCTGGACCGGCACCTGGCTCAGCCACTCAGGGAGCCACTCCGAGCTTGAGCCACCTGTCCCCTCCACAGCCCACCACTCCAGTGAGCACTGGGGGGGCGGTGGTTAAAGCAAACAGCAGTGACTTACAGTCTCTGCTCAGAAAGGGAGGGAGAACTGAACAATCAGTGGTGTCTGAGCGCTCAGTTCTCAACCTTAGAGCCAGCAGGAGACAGATGCTGCATCAGATCGATGTTGCATCCACCTATATTTAAAAACATACTTCTCTTTTAAATAAAAAATAGAAGTTAACAAAAAAAATATAAGACATGTATGAGAAAAAAAATGGGAGACTCGATGGACTGCTTGGTCTTTTTTCTGCCACCCTTTTTCTATATTTCTTTACAAACAGGTATTATCAGCATAGGGCCCAATGAGAGTCCTGGTAGATTTGTACATGTATACTCTGGTATATATTTTTATTAATAAAGATACTTTCAGATGTATGTTGCAGCGAAGTTGCAGGGGCCCCTGAGCATGGTCGTGATGTGGCATCCATCTTGGTGTTGGATAGTTGCAGACAAGATCAGCTGTGCGGGGAAGATTCTCTAACCATTGTCCAACCAGCCTAGAATGCAGCTTCTCACCTGTAGAAACTATGGCGTGGTACTGAAACTCAGGGTCATTCTATCTATTCTGCATCTTAGTCCTAGTGGTTTCTAATCTGTCATGCAGTTGAACCTTTAACTACCAAGTGACCATTGGATGATTAACCTAGCTCTAGCCTATGCTGATTATAGAGCACTGATCTAAAACTAGCTATAGAATCCCAGACTAGAAGGAGCAGGGTTAACTAAAATAACAAGATTTGCATAGAAATTATATTGCAATAAACAGGTTCACCTACTAATATATTGGAAGGTGACCACTACACACAGTAGCAATAGCATAAAACCTAGCTTTCTTGTACTGTGCATGTGAGATCATAACAATAGGACAGAGATATATCTGTCACAAAGAATTGGATACACACTTAAGAAGCCATGGGCAGCTGTAGGTAAACTATTAGAACATAGGAATACTTGCCTAATAGTGTTGCTTCTGGTCTTGGTGAAATATAGCAGCATCTCCTGTGTATTTAAGTGTCACAATCAGGGGTCAGGCTCAAAGACCAGTTGCTATAGCAGTGGAAAGGCTTACCCGAAACCAGCAGGATAGGTACACAGGCAGGTCACTGTGGCAGAGGAGTCGGATCACCCGAGGCGCGGAGTCTAAGTATCAACTGGTGTTCACCAGAGCTCCTAATGGTGGAGATGGATCTGGCTGCGTGTTAGCACCAGGTCGCAGTCCTCAGGATCACCCCACCAGGAGGTGAGCAAGCAGAGGTCCAGTAGCGTATAAACAGATAAGGATCAAATGGAAGCGTGGTCAGTAAACAAGCCAAGGTTGGTAAGGAGCAGTAGCAGGTTGGAATCAGGCAGAAGCGTAGTCGAGAGCAAGCCAAGGGTCAATAAGGAGTGATAGCAAAATACGGATAACAGCAGAGATGATAAGGAGCATGATACTGGCTGGAAATCACAATAATCTGGCAAACAGGAAGTGCAGAGACATGGCTTATATCAGGAAGTTCATGGGAGGAGCAAGGGGTTCAAGGTTCATGATAAACAAGGTCAAGGTAGGATCATCCAAATAATTGTCAAGGGAGCTGTCCAGCATTCCAGGTGGCTCAGCAAGAAGAAACATTGCCTCTCACCGCAGAAGACCCAGGCTCTGGCAGTAAGGTTATGTGACTCTGACTTTCTCTCGCTTCACTTCCTTCTTACAGGTATTCCAACTCGGCAACCCAGAGACAGGAAGTGCTATACATAATTATTTCTATGATAAACAGTACAACTATTTACACATACAGACAGTAGATGGCAGCTGATCTCTACACATGCAAATGTAACAATTTGCACTTCCCAAAGTTTAAGGCCTCATTCATACAGTAATGGTATCAAAGGCCATGTAACTAAGACCTTTAACCTTTGTTTTGCATCAAAGGGACTGTGCACATGCCTGTCAGATTTTTAAATGTGTTAATGCAGCTGCTGTGTTTGCAGTCACTTCCATAGGCTGCCTGTATGCAGCTTGGGACAGATGCAGGTGTAAAAACAAGTGCCTCATTTATTCAATATACAGTAAGTACCAGTGCCCAAGCGATTAAGGCCTGCAGTGTTTTTAAACTCTCTAGAGTGCTGCAATTCTTAGACTTACTATTAGAGATGAGCGAATCGAACATGATGAAGTGGAATTCGTTCCGAAGATTTGGAAAAATTCTATTCGCGACGAATCCGAAGATTAGCAAACTTCGGATGCATGAATCGAATTTTCCCAAAAATGGCGGCGACATGTGTGGCCACGGAGAAAATGGACAGCGAAGATGGGGCGGGGATCTCTGGGAAGGCGCGCAGACAAGGCGCGCTGACCCATAATGCATTCATGACATGTGATCGCATTAGCCAATCAGCAGCCAGCCAGCACTATAAATCGCGGCCATCTTAGAATTCTCCATTAGCCTCCGGTCATTCAAGAGAGACAGACCTGTCTGTATTAAGGGACAGAGTTAGGGCCACAGAGACTTTAGGGCCACAGAATCGTTACTCAGGGACACAGAATCGTTACTCAGGGACACAGAATCGTTACTCAGGGACACAGAATCGTTACTCAGGGCCACAGCTATCAAAGAATCGAAAATTTAAAGTGACATACACCCTTTTTTTTTTTGGTGGCTGTCGTGCACAGTTGGTGCTGCAGTTTGCCGATTGTGCAAAATAAACTGACTTTCTGCTTCACAACCACTATTGTATGTTCAAAGAGTTAAATCCATTTACACGCCGGCTGGCGGTAATATTTTTTGGGTGATTAGTGCATTCCAGTGACACAAACGTACAGTTTCCAGCCAACGGCAAGCTGCAATTGACCGATTGTGCTAAATAAACTGACTTTCTGCTTCACAACCACTATTGTACGTTCAAAGAGTTAAATCCATATACACGCCGGGTGGCGGTAATATTTTTTTGGGTGATTAGTGCATTCCAGTGACATAAACGTACAGTTTCCAGCCAACGGCAAGCTGCAATTGACCGATTGTGCTAAATAAACTGACTTCTGCTTCACAACCACTATTGTACGTTCAAAGAGTTAGATCCATTTACACGCCGGGTGGCGGTAATATTTTTTGGGTGATTAGTGCATTCCAGTGACATAAACGTACAGTTTCCAGCCAACGGCAAGCTGCAATTGACCGATTGTGCTAAATAAACTGACTTTCTGCTTCACAACCACTATTGTACGTTCAAAGAGTTAAATCCATATACACGCCGGGTGGCGGTAATATTTTTTGGGTGATTAGTGCATTCCAGTGACATAAACGTACAGTTTCCAGCCAACGGCAAGCTGCAATTGACCGATTGTGCTAAATAAACTGACTTTCTGCTTCACAACCACTATTGTACGTTCAAAGAGTTAGATCCATTTACACGCCGGGTGGCGGTAATATTTTTTGGGTGATTAGTGCATTCCAGTGACATAAACGTACAGTTTCCAGCCAACGGCAAGCTGCAATTGACCGATTGTGCTAAATAAACTGACTTTCTGCTTCACAACCACTATTGTACGTTCAAAGAGTTAAATCCATATACACGCCGGGTGGCGGTAATATTTTTTGGGTGATTAGTGCATTCCAGTGACATAAACGTACAGTTTCCAGCCAACGGCAAGCTGCAATTGACCGATTGTGCTAAATAAACTGACTTTCTGCTTCACAACCACTATTGTACGTTCAAAGAGTTAAATCCATTTACACGCCGGCTGGCGGTAATATTTTTTGGGTGATTAGTGCATTCCAGTGACATAAACGTACATTTTACAGCCAACGGCAAGCTGCAATTGACCGATTGTGTACAATAAACTGACTTTCTGCTTCACAACCACTATTGTACGTTCAAAGAGTTAAATCCATTTACACGCCGGGTGGCGGTAATATTTTTTGGGTGATTAGTGCATTCCAGTGACATAAACGTACAGTTTCCAGCCATAAACGTACATTTTACAGCCAACGGCAAGCTGCAATTGACCGATTGTGTACAATAAACTGACTTTCTGCTTCACAACCACTATTGTACGTTCAAAGAGTTAAATCCATTTACACGCCGGGTGGCGGTAATATTTTTTGGGTGATTAGTGCATTCCAGTGACATAAACGTACAGTTTCCAGCCATAAACGTACATTTTACAGCCAACGGCAAGCTGCAATTGACCGATTGTGTACAATAAACTGACTTTCTGCTTCACAACCACTATTGTACGTTCAAAGAGTTAAATCCATTTACACGCCGGGTGGCGGTAATATTTTTTGGGTGATTAGTGCATTCCAGTGACATAAACGTACAGTTTCCAGCCAACGGCAAGCTGCAATTGACCGATTGTGCTAAATAAACTGACTTTCTGCTTCACAACCACTATTGTACGTTCAAAGAGTTAAATCCATATACACGCCGGGTGGCGGTAATATTTTTTGGGTGATTAGTGCATTCCAGTGACATAAACGTACAGTTTCCAGCCAACGGCAAGCTGCAATTGACTGATTGTGCTAAATAAACTGACTTTCTGCTTCACAGCCACTATTGTACGTTCAAAGAGTTAAATCCGTTTTTATTTTTGGGGTGCTTATTGAATTAAAGAGTATGTCAGACAACACGCAGAGGAGTGGCAGAGGAGGCAATGTTTCAGGAGCGAGCAGACGTGGCAGCAGAGGAAGGGGTCGAGGCAGCACTAGTCGCAGCCAGCGCCAGTGCTCCCGGTGTCATCCAGCGGTCGTGTCTCCACCGACAACCCTGCCGTCATCGATTGGTTGACTCGGTCGTCTTCCTCTTCCCAGGTCACCTCTGACACCTACAGCCAACGGTCGGTGGGTACGTCAGACACAACCGTTAGTTGGCATGGCCCGGGAGCAAGCCCACTGAAATCACGTGTCCTTGACCTGCCCCTGTCCTTTGGTGTTCCCTCACCAAGCGAAGTATCGCATGCTGTGGGCTCAGCCCCACTGTACAGTGAGGAAGAGCTAACAGAGGGCGGTCAGGAACGGGGGGAGATATCCGCCTCTTCAGCAGCCAGGCGAAGAAGTACTGGCGAGGAGAGTGGCTCGGTAGCCGGTCTAGAGACAGGTCTGTCTCCTGACCCACACGCAGCCGAGGGGGCTAGTAGTGACGCGGAGACCCTAATTGATGATGATGAGGCTGATCGCACTTGGCAGCCTCGTCGTCATCAGGCTATTGCTTCCGCATCATCAGGAGAAGAGGGTGCCAGCTTGCCAGCGAGCAAAACAGTCGGTGGGTTGCCCAGGAGGCAGCAGGGTCGCAGCAGTGTCAGTGGAGCCAAACGGCCACGGAGTAGAGCACCAGCTCCACTGCAGCCTACCACCACGACCAGTAGTGGTGCCGGTGTGCACGGAGGAAGTAGCAGTCAGCCAGTGAGGAGTATCGGGGGCAAAGTTTCCTACTCGGCGGTGTGGCAATTTTTCGTCAAGCCGCCCGAGGAAGTAAACGTAGCCGTATGTCGACTATGTGGCCAGAAAGTCAAGCGTGGCCAGGGGGCCCATGTTGGGACTACAGAGTTGCGTCAGCATATGCAGCGTCGCCATTCGGTGGCCTGGGAAAACCGTGATAAAGATACGGCGGTTCTGCCTGCCCCAGCCCCCGCTCCATCACCCGCTCCGTTACTTGCTCCGTCACCCGACGTCAATCGCCCTCTATCAGCCAGTCAAGGCTCCAACACCTCTGCTGAGGGGAGTTGTCGCTCGTTGGCATCTTCCGCTCGTTCAGATGCTCCTTCTCCTGCTACTCCTCTTCACGGATTCCGTCAGCAGTCTTTCTTGGAATCCGTTTCCAAGAGACAACAGTTTGCGAGCACGCACCCGACGGTGCAGAAGCTGAACGTCCTCCTGTCCAAGTTGCTGGTGCTGCAGTCCCTCCCTTTCCAAGTGGTGGACTCAGCACCTTTCCGAGAAATGATGGCTTGTGCCGAGCCGCGGTGGAGAGTGCCAAGCCGGCATTTCTTTGCCAAAAAGGCAGTGCCAGCCCTGCATTCACATGTAGAAGAGATGGTGGGCCAGTCTTTGAGCATGTCGGTCTCTGCCAAAGTGCACGGCAGCGCCGACGTGTGGAGCTGTAACTACGGTCAGGGACAGTACATGTAATTTACGGCCCACTGGGTGAACGTGGTGCCGGCGCAGCCGCACCAGCAACTTGGACAGGTCACGCCGCTTTTGCCTCCACGTTTGCACGTCCTTGGTCCAGCAAAGATGTCCGCCTCTACCACCTCTTCTTCCGCCGTGTCCTCAGCCGCCACCCCCGTGCCAAGTCCCATTACCCGACCGGCATATCACATGTGCAGGGCGCAACGGTGTCACGCTGTGCTGCACCTGGTATGCCTTGGCGAACATAGTCACACAGGGGAGGAACTTCTGAGTGCAATGGACAGAGAAATCGACAGATGGCTGTCTCCGCGCAAACTGAAAATCGGAACCATGTTGACCGACAACGGAAAGAATATGGTGTCTGCTCTGCGTCAAGGAAGGTTGTGCCATGCGCCATGCATGGCTCACGCGTTCAATCTGGTTGTCAAGCGGTTCCTAAAATCCACCATCCCACTGCAAGACATCCTTAAAATGTCACGTAAACTTTGCATGCATTTCAGCCATTCCTACACCGCAAAGCACACCCTCCTTGAGCTGCAGCGGCAGAACGGAATTCCACAGCATCGCCTGATCTGCGACGTTGCAACAAGGTGGAATTCAACCCTACATATGTTAGACCGCCTTTACGAACAGCGAAAGGCCATCACCGATTTCCTGATGTTACAAGCGGATAAAGGTACTCCCCTGTGTAACTTAGATGTCAGCCATTGGCAGCTCATGCGTGACACCTGCCGCTTGCTCAGGCCCTTTGAGGAGGCCACGCTATTCGTGAGTTGGCAGGACTATGGGATGAACGACGTCATTCCTCTGTTGCACGTCTTGGAACAAATGCTGTTAACAATGGCTGGTCAGGGTGCGGTAGACGTGGCGCACAGATCTCAACGCCACATGACCCCTGTGGGGGCAGGACAGGAAGAAGAGGAGGAGGTAGAGGAGGACATTGGTGCTCAGGAATTATTGAGTGAAATGGGTGGTTTTTCCACTCAGCGGACAGGAGTGGAGGAGCAGGAGCATCTGGTAGAGGAGGAGGAGGAGACAGAGGACCCAGACGCACCGTGGCAGTATGCTGTGGAGATGGAGGCAGGGAGTCCCTCGCATTCCTTGGCACAAATGGCCCATAGCATGCTCGGTTGCTTGCGTAGCGACAGCCGAATAATAACCATCAGACAGAGGCATGACTTTTGGCTGTCCACCTTGTTGGACCCTCGCTACCATTCAAAAATGGTGGCCTTTTTCACACCTGCTGAGAGGGAGACCAAAATAAAGTACTACAAAAACCACCTATCTAGTCAGTTGGTCTCTGCCTTTCTGCGCCAACGTCCATCCTCAGACACTGTGGGCCCTGTGCGCTCGCGGGAATTGCTTTGTATATCTGTCGCCTTAGGGGCCGCTGTCTGGCGACATAATTTTTTGTCACTGTGTAGACATCTATTTATAGGCCGATGTTTGGCCACAAAAATATATTTAGTAATAACCTAGCCGTTCAGGCCGCTCCCTGAACACCTCGGGAATTGCTTTGTATATCTGTCGCCTTAGAGGCCGCTGTCTGAACAGCTCATGAATTGCTTTCTATATGTGTCGCCTTTGAGGCCGCTGGCTGGACAGCTGATGAATTGATTTGTATATATGTACTTATTGTCCGCTGTCCGGACAGCTCATGAATTACTTTTTGTATATAGCCTTCCAAACCACTCTCAGAATAAGTCATGATATTCATGCTGTGTATAGCCTTATAGGCCAATGGTCAATCAAGTCATGATTGTTATAATGTGTATAGCCTTATAGGCCGCTGTCTTCACAACTTTATAATTCCATGCAGTATATAGCCCTATCGGCCACTTTCTGGCATCCAGTTGCTGTAGCCCCCATCACCACACTGTGCCACGGGCCCCTGTACCGCCTTCTCATACTGCTGCCAGATCCATCCTCTGCCATGTGCGTCTTTGTCGTCTGCTCACGCTGCTGGGTTCCAGTTTTAAACCTAGGCCTGTGTATGGCTTCCGAATACTGCTGCCTCCACCGCCACCCTGCGCCATTTGCCTCTGTCATCTGCTCACGCTGCTGACGGCTTCCGCTTTTTAACCTAGGCCTGTGTATGGCTTTCGAATACTGCTGCCTCCACCGCCACCCTGCGCCATGTGCCACTTTCGGGTCTCCTCACACTGCTGCCAGGTCCATACTGATTCATGGCCCCCTGTACCGGCTCCTCATGAACGTGGTTCAGCGGGTTTGCATCACTTAACGGCAAATCGTTGACAAACGCTGGGACGTTCAGTGTTGTGCGCATTAAGCCAGACACCAAAGGGCAGCACAGACCTGTTATTACTCGCTCAAGCATGGCTGAACAAAACCAGTCTCTACCACAAATTGGACCCAGACCTGCCCAGGGTCTCGTAACTAGATTGCACGGAGGAGTAGAGTCTGTTATCGGAATTAAATAGACAAAACGCCACACCAAAAAGAGTGGCCATTTCCAACACTTATTCCAGAAAGAGGAACAACCCGTTTCATATACGGCCCGTAGACGTTTCACGTCTGCCACATTCAGTCGATTTAAGATGCAAGCTCCACTTCCTGTGGTCTCTGACCGTCGATATACCTTTAAGTGTCAGCTTTGAAGCTATATTCCCTCCGGAGCACTGACACTGGTGCCCTTCCGTCAACATGCCTTTAAGTTTCAGTTTTCAACCATATTCCCCACAGAAGCCAAACTCTTGGGTATCCCAGAAGCTGCTCAGCAGGTCAGGGCAATAAAGCTCCCGGTTCGCAGGTTGTTCCGTCTTATGGATGGAAGTACGACGGTATATGATCTTCTTCGCACCCACGGCATTACCTCATAAAATTTCTGCATTGCATCTGCAATCACAACGCTGACTTCCCGGATCGCCACTCAGCCATTGGACTCTTGATAGTCGTCTCCCCACACTGCTGCTGGGGGGACTTTTTAACCTAGGCCTGTGTATGGCCTTCAATTGAAGCTGCTTCCGCTCCGCCACTCTGCCATTGGACTCTTGATAGTTGTCTCCCCACACTGCTGCTGGGGGGACTTTTTAACATAGGCCTCTGTATGGCCTTCAATTTAAGCTGCTTACGCTTCGCCACTCTGCCATGGGCCCCTGTACCGCCTCCTCTTGCTGCTGCCAGGTCCAGAGTGTGTCATGGGTCCCTGTACGGCCTCCCATTGCTGCTGACTTCATCGCCAGACTCTGCCATGTGCCACTTTCAGGTCTCCTTACACTGTTGGTGGGTTCCATTTTGTGATAGGGTGCTGTATGGCCTTCCATTGCTGCTGCCTCCACCGCCACCCTGCGCCATGTGCCTCTGTCGTCTGCTCACGCTGCTGACGGCTTCCGCTTTTTAACCGAGGCCTGTTTTTGGCTTCCGAATACTGCTGCATCCACCGCCACCCTGCGCCATGTGTCTCTGTCGTCTGCTCACGCTGCTGACGGCTTCCGCTTTTTAACCTAGGCCTGTGTATGGCTTCAGAATAATGCTGCCTACACCGCCACCCTGCGCCATGTGCCTCTGTCGTCTGCTCACGCTGCTGCCAGGTCCATACTGATTCATGGCCCCCTGTACCGGCTCCTCATGAACGTGGTTCAGTGGGTTTGCATCACTTAACGGCAAATCGTTGACAAACGCTGGGACGTTCAGTGTTGTGCGCATTAAGCCAGACACCAAAGGGCAGCACAGATCTGTTATTACTCGCTCAAGCATGGCTGAACAAAACCAGTCTCTACCACAAATTGGACCCAGACCTGCCCAGGGTCTCGTAAGTAGATTGCACGGAGGAGTAGAGTTCGTTATTGGAATTAACTGTGAGGGACTTTTAAACCTAGGCCTGTGTATGGCCTTCAATTGAAGCTGCTTCTGCTCCGCCACTCTGCCATTGGACTCTTGATAGTCGTCTCCCCACGCTGCTGCTGGGGGGACTTTTTAACATAGGCCTCTGTATGGCCTTCAATTTTAGCTGCTTACGCTCCGCCACTCTGCCATGGGCCCCTGTACCGCCTCCTCATGCTGCTGCCAGGCCCGTAATCTGCCATGGGCCCCCGTACCGACTCCTCATGCTGCTGCCAGGCCTGTAATCTGTCATGGGCCCCTGTACCGCCTCCTCATGCTGCTGCCAGGTCCAGAGTGTGTCATGGGTCCCTGTACAGCCTCCCATTGCTGCTGTCTCCATCGCCACACTCTGCCATGTGCCACTTTCAGGTCTCCTCACACTGCTGGTGGGTTCCATTTTGTCATAGGGTGCTGTATGGCCTCCCATTGCTGCTGCCTCCACCGCCACACTGTGGCTCCACACTCTGGTTTTGGCCCCGTGACTGCCCAAATGAGTGAAGTGTGCGGTGATTCTAAGATCGACGGCACTCATCTGCATGTTATACTGACTGACAGTATTATTTCTCTTCCCCAGCAGACTCCAAGGGCATTTAAATTAAAGGTACAGTGTTCTGCACTAATATAAAGGCTCTCTGAAGCCTAGAAACACCCTTTTTATAAGTTAAATTCGCAGCGAATATATTCGGCTTGAAGCAAATTTATTCGGCGAATTCGGCGAATTAGCCGAACCAAATTTTTGAATAATTCGCTCATCTCTACTTACTATGTTGTATGCTTTTATTTATTAGCCTGTCATTTCAAAATACTCTCTCCTCTCAGTTTTTAGGTGGCTACACTGCCTTGCAGAGTCTCAAAGACCTCTGCTGTAGCCACACTTTCATGCAACTTCCCAACCAGGACTACTGCCAAATTTCCCTATTCCTGCAAGCACACGCCACTGATCCTCCGCTAATAGATTAACAACTGATCCCAAGACTGTGCTGTCCATTCATGTGACCTTTGTATCATATACTTAATGTGCACTCCCCAAGCAAAAGTTCAGTGAAGCAACACTGTCCAATCTTGAGCCAGCAGCTTAAAAGACTAAAAATTGTAAATCATTGGACATTAATTTGGAGAAAGTTTTGGTAATCTTTCTTGGTACAGCTGAAGATAATTAAAGTATAATTAAAAGAGGAACAATATATATATATATATATATATATATATATATATATATATATACAGTTGTGTTCAAAATAATAGCAGTCAGACTTCACTAACCTGATCAATCACTGTTTTTGGTAGAAATGATATTTCTACATGGCAAATAATTTACTAGCAGGTGTAGTAGAGTAATAGAAATCCAACAGACCCAACAGTCATGACATGCATGCTGCTGATTCTGTGTCATTGAATCACTAATTGAAAGGGGCATGTTCAAAATAATAGCAGTGTGGAGTTCTATTAGTGAGGTCATTCATTCTTTGACAAAAACAGGTGGCAATTATTGCCCTTATTTAAGGAAGGAAGGCAGCAAATGTTGTACATGCTGGTTACAGTGCATTTCTCTCTGAAATTCTGAGGAAAATGGGTCGTTCCAGACATTGTTCAGAAGAACAGCGTACCTTGATTAAAAAGTTGATTGGAGAGGGGAAAACATATAAAGAAGTGCAGAAAATGATCGACTGCTCAGCTAAAATGATCGCAAATGCTTTAAAATGGCAACCAAAACCTGAAAGACGTGGAAGAAAGCGAAAAACTACCATTCGAATGGATAGAAGAATAGCCAAAATGGCGCGGACTCAGCCAACAATCAGCTCCAGAAAGATGAAAGAACGTGTAAAGTTCCCTGTGAGGACTGTTACAATTAGAAGACGCCTATGTGAAGCCAAGCTATCTGCAAGAAGCCCCCGCAAAGTCCCACTGTTGGAAAAAAGACATGTGCTGAAGAGGTTACAATTTGCCAAAGAGCACATTGACTGGCCTAAAGAGAAATGGCGCAACATTTTGTGGACTGATGAAAGTAAGATTGTTCTTTTTGGGTCTAGTGGCCGGAGACAGTTTGTCAGACGACCCCCAAACACTGAATTCAAGCCACAGTACACTGTGAAGACAGTGAAGCATGGTGGTGCAAGCATCACGATATGGGGATGTTTCTCATACTACGGTGTTGGGCCTATTTATCGCATACCAGGGATCATGGATCAGTTTGAATCCATCAGAATACTTGAAGAGGTCATGCTGCCTTATGCTGAAGAGGAAATGCCTTTGAAATGGGTGTTACAACAAGACAACGACCCCAAACACACCAGTAAACGTGCAACATCTTGGTTCCAGACCAACAAGATTGATGTTATGGAGTGGCCAGCCCAATCCCCGGATCTTAATCCAATAGAAAACTTGTGGGGTGACATCAAAAATGCCGTTTCTGAGGCAAAACCAAGAAATAGAGAAGAACTGTGGAATGTGGTCCAATCATCCTGGGCTGGAATACCTGATCACAGGGGCCAGAAGTTGGTTGACTCCATGCAACACAGATGTACAGCAGTTCTCAGAAACAGTGCGACTACAACCAAATATTCATTAAGTGATTCAAAGGATAGCAAAATCTTCAAACATTTTTCAGTTTATATAGTGAACGTTTGAGTTTGTAAAGAAGAATACAAACACTGCAATTTTTTTTCAAACCGTCTAATATTCACTTTTCTTCAATTTTTTTAGAGGAACAACACAAATTTGATATATTTTTCTTCAAGTTTTGATTTTGAATAGAATGTGTCGTGTTCCCAATGCATTTGTGTGTATGGAAATAAAAGCTATTAGAAGGATTTTGAGCTTTATTCACTTTTTTCAACACACTGCTATTATTTTGAACACAACTGTGTGTGTATATATATATATATATATATATATATATAAAATTTTAACACAGTCCTGTGCATATACATATTTACATTTTTATTTGGCAAAACTAGCAGTCAAAAAAGTAAGAGGTGCTTGTGAGCTACTATGGTGAATTATAAATGTGCTGAATTAGTCAGTTAATTAAGTGTGATTATATAAACTCACATAAGGTTCACACTCACACCACTCACACCAACTCATAAATAGTGTTTGTAACTAAATGAAAAACTAAAAGATTGTGCAGCACTCCCGTGATAAATAAATAAATAAAAAAAAAAAAAAAAAAAATATATATATATATATATATATACATACATACACCTAATCTATACCATCAATAATACGTTATTATACATAAATCAAAATACAAATGTGACTGAAAATATATTGTGATAAATCATCAAACCATGATAACTATATTCATGACCAGTGTGAAATCAAATTAAAAATAGAAAATAACGGTTAAAAAAACACATAGAAAAGAGTCAATATATATATATATATAAATAGTCCTCTTTATATTCAGAAAATCCAGCTTCAGTAAATGGATAAGGTATAATCTTTCTATGCGCTCACCTTACTTTTAGCCTAACTGACATTAGGCTAAAACAGCTTTTTGTCTTAAATGGACAGATGCAAAAAATTTTCCTGCACCCAAAATCCTTTCCAAATACTATATGGATAGCTGTAGTATTGATAATATTCCACCTGGGGTCTCTCCAGTAGATTGATCCCTGTGTTAGGTATGGATGGATGGATTTCTCCCTTTTCCCCTCCAGGGGTCTACACCTTCCTTCTGTCTCCTCTCTCCAGTGTTCCACATTAAGGGATTCATAAAAGAAGAGAAACCATAGTGCCTTATCCTTTTAAATATTGAATTTATTAAATGATAATTGTACCACTCACATTTGTGCAAAAATAAAATGGCTTAAGATATATTGTATATATACTGTGTGTGCTCTGCTCTATACTTGAAATGTAGATCCAAGACAGCGTCGTGACGTCAGAGCCAGAGGGGCTGTAGGTGTTCGGTATATATACAGTTGCAAGAAAAAGTATGTGAACCCCTTGGGATTACGTGGAGTTTTGCATGAATTGGGCTTAAAATGTGCTCTGAACGTCATCTAAGTCACAACAATAGAAGAACACGGTCTGCTGAACATAATACTACACAAACATTAGATGTTGCCATGGTTTAATTGCACAAAACATGTAAACATTCACAGTGCAGGGAGGAAAAAGTTTCTGAACCTTTGGACTTAATAACTGGTTGACCTCAACCAAACGTTTCCTGTAGTTGCAGATCAGACCTGCACAACGATCAGGAGTAATTTTGGACCACTCCTCTTCACAAAACTGTTTCAGTGTAGCAATATTCTTGGGATGTCTGGTGTGAATCATTCTCTTAAGGTCATGCCACAGCATTTCAATCGGGTTGAGGTCAGAACTCTGACTGGGCCACTCCAGAAGGCGTATTCTGTGCTGTTGAATTTTGTTTTGTTGAATTACTTGTATGCTTTGGGTCATTGTCCTGTTGCATCACCCATCCTCTGCGGAGCTTCAGTTGGCGGACAGATGGTCGTACGTTTTCCTGCAAAATGTCTTGATAAACTCTGGAATTCATTTTCCCATCAATGACAACAATCCGTCCAGGCCCTGAGGCAGCAAAGCAGTCCCAAACCATGATGCTCCCTCCGCCATGTTTTACAGTGGGGATGAGGTTTTGATGTTGGTGTGCTGTGCCTTTTTTTCTCCACACATAGTGTTGTGTGTTCTTCCCAAACAACTCAATCTTGGTTTCATCTGTCCACAGTATATTCTGCCAGTAGTGCTGTGGAACATCCAGGTGCTCTTTTGCAAACTTCAAACGTGCTGCAATATTCTTTTTGGACAGCAATGGCTTCCTCCGTGGTGTCCTCCCATGTACTCCATTCTTGTTTAATGTTTTCCTTATTGTAGATGTGTCAAAAAAAATGTTAGCATGTGCCAGAGATTTCTGTAGGTCTTTAGCTGACACTCTGGGATTCTTCTTTACCTCATGCAGCATTCTGCGCTGTGCTCTTGCAGTCATTTTTACATGACGACCGCGCCTAGGGAGAGTAGCAACAGTGCTAAACTTTCTCCATTTGTAGATAGTCTGTCTTACCGTGGACACATGAACATCAAGGCTTTTGGAGATACTTTTGTAACCCTTTCCAGCTTCATGCAAGTCAACAATTCTTGATCGTAGGTCTTCTGAGAGCTCTTTTCTGCGAGGCATGGTTCACATCAGACAGTGCTTCTTGAAACCAGTAAACCCAAAACAGGTGTGTGTTTTTTAAGGGCAGGACAGCTGTCAGCGACACATCCAATATCATCACACTGATTGGAGTCAAGGTTGGCTCACTCCTGGCTCCAATTAGCTCTGGGAGAAGTCATTAAGTGTCAAGGTCCTACCTTTCCTCAGAGCTTGTGCATCCCATGTGCTGGTGTCTATCTTGGGTTTCTGCAAAGCATGGTGGGAATCTTTATGCCTTCAGGCTTCTGCGGCTCCTCCTCAGAAGTGTGTGGTTCATCACATTTAAGCCTGCTGTCTGCAAATGCTCTGCATTCGTGTCTTGTGTGTTAGTGTTGCAATAGCTCTGTTTATACTCTCGTGACTCTCCTGGAATCTGACTCGGCTTTTGACTAGACCATTCTCTGCGTTTTCCTTTGATCTGACCTCCCGTTGCTGAACCTGGCCTGTGATCTGTTATTCTTGTCTACTGTTCTGTACCGTTTGTCCCGTTGTTGTCGACCCGGCCTGCCGAACTACGCTATTGTCTGATCTGGTTCCTACCAGCTACACACCATTGGCGGCGGCCATTACTGCAGCTGGGGTGTCTCGGGGGCCGCGACCTGGTTTCTGGCTGCGTCAAGTCCATCCCCACCATCAGGGGCCCTGGTGAAGGGCAGCCTGGGACTTATACTCTGTGCCCTGAGGGACTCCGGTCTGTGGGTGGTGGTTGTTGTCAGTCAGTGTGTGACCCTGCCACTAGGCCTGCCTGTCCGTTCCACAGCTCCTGCCGTGACATTAAGCTAGGGCCTCACATACTTTTTCCTCCCTGCACTGTGAATGTTTACATGTTATGTGCAATTAAACCATGGCAACATCTAATGTTTGTGTAGTATTATGTTCAGCAGACTGTGTTCTTCTATTGTTGTGACTTAGATGACGTTCAGAGCACATTTTATGCCCAATTCATGCAAAACTCCACGTAATCCCAAGGGGTTCACATACTTTTTCTTGCAACTGTACATATATATATATTTTTTTATTTATCATGGGAGCGCGGCACAATCTTTTAGTTTTTCAAAACAAGCAGTCAAAGTTGATTCATGAGCATATTTGAGACCTTTCGCATTAATTTACAACTGATCACTGGTTTTCCTTAATGAGAAGTCAGATACAATGACTGTGCCTAAGTATAAAATAAAACTATAAGGAATTGTTCAAATTACAAGATTAAAAAATACATGTTCCACTTCAAGGATTGAACATGTCTTGTTTACATAGTCCCTGTTAGTTATGTAAATTTACTCAGCTCCTGCTAAAGATTAAACCAGTGGCATACAAATTAATTAATTACATATGCACTGATGATAAGAATATTACCCCTCAGGACATGAGAAGCACACTTACAGTGCACTCAGAATGCAAATGTTGCTAATATTAACCTTTCAGTAACTACTTATGATTCTGTTTTACCTTAAATATTTCTAATTACATTACATGTATATCAACTGAATGTTGAATATCTCGCTTTTGCTGTTTTTATTATTATTATTCATTTATAGAGCACAGATATTTTCTGCAGTGATGTATTGTTTCTGGCAGAAGCCTTAATAAAATTTGGTACTATGGGGAAAGGGAGAGTCACTTAGGAAAAACATCACCTCACTTGTGTGAAGAGCTAAGTACATAAAAAAAAATTATGTTTTCACAATTAAATTGTTGAAATTCAAAATATGAACAACAATGGCAAAGACAAAGTGAAATAAACTAGATTAACATTGCATTTTTTAGGGGATATTTTAATTCAACCTGTCATCCTTGGTGGTGGCGTTAGATATAGGAATATAGGAGGGTTGTTGCTTAAAGAACATACAGAAAAAGAAGGTGCCTCTAAGTGTAGTATTGAAGATTTAATAATAGACAATTTATGAATTCTTTTATAAGATAAAAGTGTTAAAAGGCTCATTGTATAATATCTGTAGTTCCTGGTAGGACATCCAGCCTTCCAGCGGCAGCCCGGTCCGTGAGAGTGAGGAGGTAAGAGCAGGGATAACTCTGTTTCCAAAAGGAGGCATGGAGCACAGCGTCAGATGTGAGAGGAGATGGGGGTGGTAACACGTTTCGGAGCATGCACAGTAAGCTCCTTCATCAGACCTAAGCCCCAGTGTGGCGCTGACAATTTTATAGTTGTGATGAGAATCTGAAAAGCAAGTGGCTCCTAGGTACTAGGGACCTATTCATTAACCATTTCAAGTCCGGACACTTTCACCCCCTTCCTGTCCAGGCAAATTTTCAGCTTTCATTGTTATCACTCTTTGAATGACAATTGCGCGGACATGCAACACTGTACCCATATGAATTGTTTAGCATGTTTTTTGAGACAGATAAAACTTTATTATGGTGGTATTTATTCACCGTTTGGAATTTTCTTTTCTGCTATATAAATGAAAAATTTCTTATAAAATTTTACAAACAAATAATCTTTATTCATAAATCTTGGTCACAATTTATTCAGATATCTTTTTAGTAAAAAAAAAAATTACCCAAATTAGTTTATAACCAAAAATTATAATTTTTTAAAAAATGTTTTTACTTTATTTTTTTTATATTATTATTTATTTTTTTTTTAACATACTGTCATGAAGATTTTTTTTTTTACACTTATTGCTTTTACACCCATAAAGGCTGTAAAAGCAATCATTTCTCCTTCTCTCTGGCTGCATTCTTGCAACCATTGAGAAATACTGTGTGAGCTGTGATTGGTAACAAAATATAATGAAAGGTGCAGCACTAATATATTCAAATAGTGTAATATCAATATTCAAATAGTCTAGGAAAAATACCATACATCAGGGTTCATAATAAAATGCAACAATAAAAGTCCAAAAAAACGGTCAGACGTGAAGTCTGGTGATGAGTTATCTAATGCAAGGGTGATATATTTCCCAAATCTTCTGGTGATATTAAATAATAAATTGCGCACTCACCAGATGCGCAAAGTTAAAGCGCATTTTGAGACGATCAGCTGGGGTGTCTTTACCGGGCCTCTGCCGTCTGATATGGATTCCTCCCTGGATGCTCCTGGGTAACAGCAGCTACACTCTCTCCTTACTGAAGAATACTGTGGATGTTTGGACTCATGGGGAGTCCAAGAAAGGAGGAGACCACATAGCGTGATACTGCTTCAAAAACTTTAATCCAGTCACAGGTACAGATAATAGGCAAAATAAATGAAGAAAAAACACTGACCAGTGATTAAGCAAGGTGGCTTCTGGACCACCACAGGGTCCCAGCAGCGTGACGTCACAGCGTTGTAGCTGTGTTGTAGTGGTTAATATACAGTCATGGCCGAAATTGTTGGCACCCTTGATATTTTTCCTGAAAATCAAGTATTTCACACAAAAAAGGTATTGCATTAACACATGTTTTGCTATACACATGTTTATTCCCTTTGTATGTATTGGAACAAATATAAAACAGAGGCAGAAAAGCAAATATGACATAATGTCACACAAAACCCCAAAAATGGGCTGGACAAAAGTATTGGCACCCTTAACTTAATATTTGGTTGCACACCCTTTGGAAAACATAACTGAAATCAGTCGCTTCCTATAACCATCAATAAGCTTCTGACACCTCTCACCCGGAATTTTGGACCACTCTTCCTTTGCAAACAGCTCCAGGTCTCTCTTATTGGAAGGACACCTTTTCCCAACAGCAATTTTAAGATCTCTCCACAGGTGTTCAATGGGATTTAGATCTGGGCTCATTGCTGGCCACTTCAGAACTCTCCAGCGCTTCTTTGCCATCCATTTCTGAGTGCTTTTTGACGTATGTTTGGGGTCATTGTCCTGCTGGAAGACCCAGGATCTTGGACGCAAACCCAGCTTTCTGACACTGGGCCCTACAGTGCGACCCAAAATCCTTTGGTAATCCTCAGATTTCATGATGCCTTGCACACAGTCAAGGCACCCAGTGCCAGAGGCAGCAAAACAACCCCAAAACATCATTGAACCTCCACCATATTTTACCGTAGGTACTGTGTTTTGTTCTTTGTAGGCCTCATTCCGTTTTCGGTAAACAGTAGAATGATGTGCTTTACCGAAAAGCTCTATCTTGGTCTCATCTGTCCACAAGACGTTTTCCCAGAAGGCTTTTGGCTTACTCAAGTACATTTTGGCAAACTGTAGTCTTGCTTTTTTATGTCTCTGTGTCAGCAGTGGGGTCCTCCTGGGTCTCCTGCCATAGCGTTTCATTTCATTTAAATGTCGACGGATAGTTCGCGCTGACACTGATGCTCCCTGAGCCTGCAGGACAGCTTGAATGTCTTTGGAACATGTTTGGGGCTGCTTATCCACCATCCGGACTATTCTGCGTTGCAATCTTTCATCAATTTTCCTCATCCGTCCACGACCAGGGAGATTAGCTACAGTGCCATGGGTTGCAAACTTCTTGATAATGTTGCGCACTGTGGACAAAGGCAAATCTAGTTCTCTGGAGATGGACTTGTAACCTTGAGATTGTTGATATTTTGCCACAATTTTGGTTCTCAGGTCCTCAGACAGTTCTCGTCTCCTCTTTCTGTTGTCCATGCTTAGTGTGGCACAGACAGACACACAATGCAAAGGTTAAGTGAACGTCTCTCCTTTTTATCTGCTTTCAGGTGTGATTTCTATATTGCCCACACCTGTTACTTGCCCCAGGTGAGTTTACAGGAGCATCACATGCTTGTAACATTCTTATTTATCCGCAGTTGTGAAAGGGTGCCAATACTTTTGTCCAGCCCATTTTTGGAGGTTTGTGTGACATTATGTCGAATTTGCTTTCTTTCCTCCCTTTTTTTGTTTTGTCCCAATACACACAAAGGGAATAAACATGTGTATAGCAAAACATGTGTTAATGCAATACGTTTCGTGAGAAATACATGATTTCCTGGAGAAATATCAAGGGTGCCAACAATTTCGGCCATGACTGTATGTGTCTGTATCAGTAATCTATTTGCTTCTAAGATATAGTCATTACGGTTTAGTATAACTATGCTACCTCTTTTATCAGCGGGTTTTGTAATTAGATTGTCGTTGGTGGTGAGTTGTTTATGAGCTTTTTGTTCATTCCTTGTGAGGTTATGTTTAGAGATGAGCGAATCGAACCAGGCGAAGTGGAATTCGTTTCGAATTTCAGGAAAAATTCGATTCGCGGCGAATCCGAATATTAGCATACTTCGGGTGCGCGAATCGGATTTTTCCCGATCAGCCGGCAAAAGTGTCCCTGCAGAGAGCTCCGCTATTTCTGACAGTTCTCTGACAGTTCCTTCACATGTACAGCGGTTGAAACATTGTATCTATTTGTTTCCATTTAGGATACAGATGTTTTTATTCGGAAACAGATACAATGTTTCAACCGCTGTAAATGTGAAGGAACTGTCAGAGAACTGTCAGAAATAGCGGAGCTCTCTGCAGATACACTTTTTGCTGTACTGGAATACTTCTTCTTTTCATTCTTCTTCTTTTCATTCTTCTTCTTCTTCTTTTCATTCTTCTTTTCATTCTTTTCATTCTTCTTCTCATTCATTCTTTTCATTCTTCTTCTCATTCATTCTTTTCATTCTTATTCTTCTTTTCATTCTTCTTTTCATTCTTCTTCTCATTCTTCTTTTCATTCTTCTTCTTCTTTTCATTCTTCTTTTCATTCTTCTCATTCTTCTTTTCTTCTTCATGAAAAGAAGAATGAGAAGAAGAATGAAAAGAAGAATGAGAAGAATGAAAAGAAGAATGAAAAGAAGAAGAAGAATGAAAAGAAGAATGAGAAGAATGAAAAGAAGAATGAAAAGAAGAATAAGAATGAAAAGATGAATGAGAAGAAGAATGAAAAGATGAATGAGAAGAAGAATGAAAAGAATGAATGAGAAGAAGAATGAAAAGAATGAAAAGAAGAATGAAAAGAAGAAGAATAAGAATGAAAAGAAGAAGAATAAGAATGAAAAGAAGAATGAAAAGAAGAATGAGAAGAAGAATGAAAAGAATGAATGAGAAGAAGAATGAAAAGAAGAAGAAAAAGAATGAAAAGAAGAAGAAGAATGAAAAGAAGAAGAAGAAGAATGAAAAGAAGAATGAAAAGAAGAATGAGAAGAAGAATGAAAAGAAGAATGAGAAGAATGAAAAGAAGAATGAAAAGAAGAATGAAAAGAAGAAGAAGAATGAAAAGAAGAATGAAAAGAAGAATGAGAAGAATGAAAAGAAGAATGAAAAGAAGAATGAAAAGAAGAAGAAGAATGAAAAGAAGAATGAGAAGAAGAATGAAAAGAAGAATGAGAAGAATGAAAAGAATGAAAAGAAGAATGAAAAGAAGAATGAAAAGAAGAATGAAAAGAAGAAGAAGAAGAAGAATCTTTTCATTCTTCTCATTCTTCTTTTCATTCTTCTTTTCATTCTTCTTCTTCTTTTCATTCTTCTTCTTCTTTTCATTCTTCTTCTTCTTCTTCTTTTCATTCTTCTCATTCTTCTTTTCATTCTTCTTTTCATTCTTCTTCTTCTTCTTTTCATTCTTCTTTTCATTCTTCTTCTTCTTCTTTTCCTTCTTCTTCTTCTTCTGTTCATTCTTCTTTTCATTCTTCTTCTTCTTTTCATTCTTCTTCTTCTTCTTTTCATTCTTCTTTTCATTCTTCTTCTTTTCATTCTTCTTCTTCTTTTCATTCTTCTTCTTCTTTTCATTCTTCTTCTTCTTTTCATTCTTCTTCTTCTTCTTTTCATTCTTCTTTTCATTCTTCTCATTCTTCTTTTCATTCTTCTTTTCATTCTTCTTCTCATTCTTCTTTTCATTCTTCTTTTCATTCTTCTCATTCTTTTCTTCTTCATGAAAAGAAGAATGAGAAGAAGAATGAAAAGAAGAATGAAAAGAAGAAGAAGAATGAGAAGAAGAATGAAAAGAAGAATGAAAAGAAGAAGAATCTTTTCATCTCATTCTTCTTTTCATTCTTCTTCTTCTTCTTTTCATTCTTCTTCTTCTTTTCATTCTTCTTCTTCTTCTTTTCATCTTTTCATTCTTCTTCTTCTTCTTTTCATTCTTCTTCTTCTTCTTTTCATCTTTTCATTCTTCTTCTTCTTCTTTTCATTCTTCTTCTTCTTCTTTTCATTCTTCTTTTCATTCTGCTTCTTCTTTTCATTCTTCTTCTTCTTTTCATTCTTCTCATTCTTCTTTTCATTCTTCTTTTCATTCTTCTTTTCATTCTTCTTTTCATTCTTCTTCTTCTTTTCATTCTTCTTTTCATTCTTCTTTTCATTCTTCTTCTTCTTTTCATTCTTCTTTTCATTCTTCTTTTCATTCTTCTTTTCATTCTTCTTCTTCTTTTCATTCTTCTTTTCATTCTTCTTTTCTTCTTCATGAAAAGAAGAATGAGAAGAAGAATGAAAAGAAGAATGAAAAGAAGAAGAAGAATGAAAAGAAGAATGAAAAGAAGAAGAAGAATGAGAAGAAGAATGAAAAGAAGAATGAAAAGAAGAAGAATGAAAAGAAGAATGAAAAGAAGAAGAATAAGAATCTTTTCATTCTTCTCATTCTTCTTTTCATTCTTCTTCTTCTTCTTTTCATTCTTCTTCTTCTTTTCATTCTTCTTTTCATTCTTCTTCTTCTTCTTTTCATTCTTCTTCTTCTTTTCATTCTTCTTTTCATTCTTCTTCTTCTTCTTTTCATTCTCATTCTTCTTTTCATTCTTCTTCTTCTTCTTTTCATTCTTCTTTTCATTCTTCTTCTTTTTCTTTTCATTCTTCTTCTTCTTCTTTTCATTCTTCTTCTTCTTTTCATTCTTCTTCTTCTTCTTTTCATTCTTCTTCTTCTTTTCCTTCTTCTTTTCATTCTTCTCACTCTTCTTTTCATTCTTCTTTTCATTCTTCTTCTCATTCTTCTTTTCATTCTTCTTCTTTTCATTCTTCTTTTCATTCTTCTCATTCTTCTTTTCTTCTTCATGAAAAGAAGAATGAAAGAAGAATGAAAAGAAGAATGAGAAGAATGAAAAGAAGAATGAAAAGAAGAAGAATGAGGAGAAGAATGAAAAGAAGAATGAAAAGAAGAAGAAGAATGAAAAGAAGAAGAAGAATGAAAAGAAGAAGAATGAAAAGAAGAAGAAGAATGAAAAGAAGAATGAAAAGAAGAATGAGAAGAAGGAGAAGAATGAAAAGAAGAATGAAAAGAAGAAGAATGAAAAGAAGAAGAAGAATGAAAAGAAGAATGAAAAGAAGAAGAATCTTTTCATTCTTCTCATTCTTCTTCTCATTATTCTTTTCATTCTTCTTTTCATTCTTCTTCTTTTCATTCTTCTTCTTCTTTTCATTCTTCTTTTATTCTTCTTCTTCTTCTTTTCATTCTTCTTCTTCTTCTGAGGATGAGGATGAGGATGAAGAAGAAGAAGAAGAAGTAGGATGAAAATAAGAAGAATTCCAAGCCGGGAAAAAGTGTATCTGTCAGAAATAGAGGAGCTCTGCAGATACACTTTTTGCCGGCTTGGAATTCTTCTTATTTTCATCCTACTTCTTCTTCATCCTCATCCTCAACCTCAGAAGAAGAAGAGGATGAGGATGAGGATGAAGAAGAAGAAGAAGAAGAAGAAGTAGGATGAAAATAAGAAGAATTCCAAGCCGGGAAAAAGTGTATCTGTCAGAAATAGAGGAGCTCTGCAGATACACTTTTTGCCCGATTGGAATTCTTCCTATTTTCATCCTACTTCTTCTTCTTCTTCTTCTTCATCCTTATCCTCATCCTCCTTCTGAGGATGAGGATGAGGATGAAGAAGAAGAAGAAGTAGGATGAAAATAAGAAGAATTCCAAGCCGGCAAAAAGTGTATCTGCAGAGCTCCGCTAAGTGTATCTGCAGAGCTCCGCTAAGAAATAGCGGAGCTCTGCAGATACACTTTTTGCCGGCTTGGAATTCTCCTTCTTCTCATCCTTCTTCTTCTTCTCATCCTTCTTCTTCTTCTCATCCTTCTCCTTCTTCTCATCCTTCTTCTTCTTCTCATCCTTCTTCTTCTTCTCATCCTTCTCCTTCTTCTCATCCTTCTCCTTCTCCTTCCTCATCTCCAAGGGCATTTAAATTAAAGGTACAGTGTTCTGCACTAATATAAAGGCTCTCTGAAGCCTAGAAACCCTTTTTATAAGTTCTCATCCTTCTTCTTCTCATCCTTCTTCTTCTTCTCATCCTTCTTCTTCTTCTCATCCTTCTCCTTCTTCTCATCCTTCTCCTTCTTCTCATCCTTCTCCTTCTTCTCATCCTTCTTCTTCTTCTCATCCTTCTTCTTCTCATCCTTCTCCTTCTTCTCATCCTTCTTCTCATCCTTCTCCTTCTTCTCATCCTTCTTCTCATCCTTCTCCTTCTTCTCATCCTTCTCCTTCTTCTCATCCTTCTCCTTCTTCTCATCCTTCTCCTTCTTCTCATCCTTCTCCTTTTTCTCATCCTTCTCCTTCTCCTTCTTCTCATCCTTTTCCTTCTCCTTCTTCTCATCCTTCTCCTTCTTCTCATCCTTCTCCTTCTCCTTCTTCTCATCCTTCTCCTTCTTCTCATCCTTCTCCTTCTTCTCATCCTTCTCCTTCTTCTCATCCTTCTCCTTCTCCTTCTTCTCATTCTTCTCCTTCTCCTTCTCCTTCCTCATCTCCAAGGGCATTTAAATTAAAGGTACAGTGTTCTGCACTAATATAAAGGCTCTCTAAAGCCTAGAAACCCTTTTTATAAGTTAAATTCGCAGCGAATAAATTTGCATCGAATCGAATTTCTTCCTCAAATTCGGCGAATCAGCCGAATCGAATTTTTGAATAATTCGCTCATCTCTAGTTATGTTGTCTGTATTTGTTTTTCTTGGTGTTATTACACATGGAAATGAAATCAGAATAAACAATACTGTAAAAGGTTTCCAAACATAGACCTTTGCACTGTGTAGGGTAGAAGCTATATTTGGGTCTCAGTGTAGTTTGTTTCATAGCTGGAGAGGATGGAAGATGTTGTGTAAAGAGCACAGCTTCAGATTGGTAAATATATTCACAATGATCAGAGTATAATTCTTGTAATATGTTTAGAGCGGTATGGTCGTCTAAAGAGATGTTGGGGCCAGGGGTGGACTGACAACTCAAGGGGCCCCCGGGCAATAGTGGATCATGGGGCCCCTGTGTCCTTGCCCAAACTCAAAAAACCCTATGAAAAAGGTACCAGGGGCATCTCATAGGGCCCCCTACTGACCCTGGGCCCTCGGGCAGTGCCCGAGTTTCCAAATGGTCAGTCCGCCCCTGGTTGGGGCTGATATCATTATAATAATCTATATAATTGCACCCAGCAATCTGAAATTCAAATTCATTGAGAAGGGTTACCTATTGGATATTGTAGAGGAAGCCCACACACTTTATACCAATGGTCCTAAGGCAGCAGAACATCCTACTGACAATATGTCACCAGAGATTAGATTTGTTACTGAATTCCATAGCAATCACAAGCAGATGGAATACACTATACGTAAACACTGGCCAATCTTACACCAAGATCTGCACCTCAAATCACTTTTACCTAAACAACCCAATTTCTCATATAGGAAAACTTCCAGCATTAACCCCTTGCCCTCCTGAGGATTTACCCCCCTTAATGACCAGGCCTCTTTTTGCTACTTGGCACTGCACTAATTCAACTGATAAATGCGCGGTCATGCTATGCTGCACCCAAACGAAATTTACGTCCTTTTTTTCACACAAATACAGCTTTCTTTTGGTGGTATTTGATCACCTGTGTGCTTTTTATTTTTTGCGCTATAAACAAAAAAAGACCACAAATTTTGAAGAAAAACAATATTTTTTACTTTCGGCTATAAAAAATATATAGTAATCTCAAAGTTAGTTATAAATTTAGGCCAAAATGTATTCTGCTCCATGTTTTTGGTTAAAAAAATCCCAATAAGTGTATATTGATTGCTTTGTGTGAAAGTTATAGCGTCTACAAATTATGGTGTAGATACTGCAATTTACTCCATTTTTTTGCTATACAGCACTGCACTAGTTTAACTGACAATTGCGCGGTCATGCAACACGGTACATAAATTAAATTAATGTCCTTTTTTCACACAAATAGAGCTTTCTTTTGGTGGTATTTGATCACCTGTGCGCTTTTTAATTTTTGGCGCTATAAACAAAAAAAACAATATTTTTTTATTTTTGTCATAAAAAATATAAAAAGCCCTCAAATTTTGTCATAAATTTAGGCCAACGTGTATTCTGCTACATGTTTTTGGTTAAAAATATCCAAATAAGTGTATATTTATTGCTTTGTGTGAAAGTTATAGCATCTACAAACTATGGTATAGATGATGGAATTTACACAGCTTTTACTTTCTGACTGCTCATCACATTTCTGGAGGTGATAAAATACCAGGACAGTACAACCATCCATAATGACCCCTTTTCGGAAAGTAGACACCCTAAGCTATCTGCTGAGAGGCATATTGCGTCCATGGAAGATTTTGTCATTTTCCTGAAACTTGTGGAAAAAAAATAAAACTTTTTTTTTTACTCAAAGTTGTCATTTAAATTATATATTTCTCACACAAGCCATGGGTATATATGAGTATGGGGCAGGGGCAATAGGGGATCATGGGGCCCCTGTGTCCTTGCCCAAACTCAAAAAAGCCTATGAAAAAGGTACTAGGGGCATCTCATGGGGCCCCCTACTGACCCCAGGCCCTCGGGCAGTGCCCGAGTTTCCAAATGGTCAGTCTGCCTCTGTGTTGAACAGATATAATTAAATTATTTCAATGGTATACTATATGTAAAATATGTAGATATGTAGATATAAATCACAATATTATTAAAATAAATATACATAACAAATCTGTGAAAAAATGAAACATAAAAGGTCCTGTCAGCAGAGCAAGAAAAACATATAAATACCATTAAAGACCCAGATACAAATATCCATGTGAATGAAAAGAAATGTCCATATGAGGGAAGAGGAGACCAGGGGTTACCCAGACAGGGAGCTGTGTTTCAGAGCTGCACCACCACAAAGGTAAAAGGCTCCTTACCAGATAGTTTAACCACTTGTCCTCCAGAAGATTTACCCCCCTTCTTGACCAGGCCATTTTTTGCAATACAGCACTGCGTTACTCTAACTGACAATTGCGTGGTCATGCAATGCTGTGCATAAATTAAATTTATGTCCTTTTTTCACACAAATAGAGCTTTCATTTGGTGGTATTTGTATTTTAATTTTTTGCGTTTAAACGACAATTTTGGGCAAAAAAAATTTTGATTTCGTGCTATAAAACATATTGAGTAAAAAAATTTAATAAATCTAATATCTTCATAAATTTAGGCCAAAATGTATTCTGCTACATGTCTTTGCTAAAAAAAAATAAAATCTCAATGCATGTAAATTAATTGGTTTACACAAACGTTATAGTGTCTACAAATGGCAGTATATAAACTGGAATTTTTATCTTTATTTTTTTTACACTAGTAATGGTGGCAATCAATGACTTATAGCGGGACTGCGGTGGGCATTCTGACACTGGGTGGGAACTGACTAACTGCCACTGACATCCCTCTGACACTAATACAGTGATCAGTGCTAATAAAAAGCACTGACACTGTACTAATGACACTGGACAGGAAGGGGTTAACTGGGGCAATCAAAGGGTTACCTGAGTGCTGTTTTACATAATGTGCTGTGTGTGTTTTACTAGGGAAACATGCTGCTGTGTATTTCTCTGCTGTGCCAGCTCCTTTCTGCATAGTTTAGAAACTTCCATTGTCATGTTTTTTGTTAAATAATTCCCCTCTGCCAAAGCACCTTGTCCCCATGTTGAAGAGGACAAGGGCCACTTCCCCACAATCTTGTCGAGATGGTTGTGGGGGTCTGTAGGTGGGGGCTTACCTGAATTTGGAAACTCCCTTTAAAAATCCATTGGTTCCCCCATATGAATGAGTAGGGGTATATGGTACTCCTACTCATTCACAAAACAAGTAAACATTAAAAATTCATACCACACATTTTGAGAAGTATTTTTATAAAAAATAACAGTGCCTCACAAAGTAAATCCATCATCAATCATGTTGTCCAGTGATGCAGATCCTCATAAATCATGATGAGCGATGTCCTCCAACATGTCTGTTCCCATTGCTGCTCCTTGCTGAATGACAGATTCAGCATCACAGCTGGTTAGTAAACAAAGGATAAAGGATAGTGGCTTATATGGACCAAATATGGCCATAGCTTATTTGGTTAGTGATGTTGGACACCATCTCTGTCTCTCTTTTACATTAGCTGTCAGCTGGAAATCCCTCCCAACAACTAGTTGTAATGGGAAGCTGTCACAGCAGTGCTAGTAATACCTGCTAAATGTTTTACTTCTTGCTGCTACAGACGTGTAGCAGGTGGATGAACATTCCATTTAGTTTGGCCATTCACCAAATTAGATCCAAACCTAAGCTTCATCCGTACTGTCGAGGACTCTGAACACTGAAAGGTGGAGTTCAGTTTCACTTACAAAATACAAATTGTTTAAATTAATGTCATATTCCCCTTTGCTCTCAGTATCCCTGCCTGGCTCAAGATGCTTATGGTAGAGCAAATGCTGTTATGATGTGGGACTTCCACAGCCAAGAATAGATGGCCAAAATAATTATATTTTTCGTCATCTACTCCATTGTTGGCCTCTGTGCCCAGTCATTGATGTCAAGGCTGCTCTTCTCTGGTACTTCTGAAACCCATAAAATAAAAAGTATTTTCATATTGTTCTTTTTTTGCATTAGTCAACTAAAAGCACTTATGGTATTAATTATGTTTGTTGTGGTGCTGTCACGCTGTAGGAAAAAATACATAAAAATTAAAACAAACAAGGAGCAAGCTTGTTTCTAAGCTGGAAGCTGCCCTATGCTGCTGAAAACTAATAAACTTGTATAAACACCTACACAATTTATATATCACCACAATACTCAGCAGCTGCCCATATGAAGAAGGGTACTACAGTATACAGTTGCAAGAAAAAGTATGTGAACCCCTTGGGATTACGTGGAGTTTTGCATGAATTGGGCATAAAATGTGCTCTGAACGTCTTCTAAGTCACAACAATAGAAGAACACAGTCTGCTGAACATAATACTACACAAACATTAGATGTTGCCATGGTTTAATTGCACATAACATGTAAACATTCACAGTGCAGGGAGGAAAAAGTATGTGAACCTTTGGACTTAATAACTGGTTGACCCTCCTTTGGCAGCAATAACCTCAACCAAATGTTTCCTGTAGTTGCAGATCAGACCTGCACAACGATCTGGAGTCATTTTGGACCACTCCTCTTCACAAAACTGTTTCAGTGTAGCAATATTCTTCGGATGTCTGGTGTGAATCGCTCTCTTAAGGTCATGCCACAGCATTTCAATCGGGTTGAGGTCAGGACTCTGACTGGGCCACTCCAGAAGGCGTATTCTGTGCTGTTGCAGCCATTGTTCTGTTGAATTACTTGTATGCTTTGGGTCACTGTCCTGTTGCATTACCCATCCTCTGCGGAGCTTCAGTTGGCGGACAGATGGTCGTACGTTTTCCTGCAAAATGTCTTGATAAACTCTGGAATTCATTTTCCCATCAATGACAACAATCCGTCCAGGCCCTGAGGCAGCAAAGCAGCCCCAAACCATGATGCTCCCTCCGCCATGTTTTACAGTGGGGATGAGGTTTTGATGTTGGTGTGCTGTGCCTTTTTTTCTCCACACATAGTGTTGTGTGTTCTTCCCAAACAACTCAATCTTGGTTTCATCTGTCCACAGTATATTTTGCCAGTAGTGCTGTGGAACATCCAGGTGCTCTTTTGCAAACTTCAAACGTGCTGCAGTATTCTTTTTGGACAGCAATGGCTTCCTCCGTGGTGTCCTCCCATGTACTCCATTCTTGTTTAATGTTTTCCTTATTGTAGATGTGTCAAAAAAAATGTTAGCATGTGCCAGAGATTTCTGTAGGTCTTTAGCTGACACTCTGGGATTCTTCTTTACCTCATGCAGCATTCTGCGCTGAGCTCTTTGCTGCGAGGCATGGTTCACATCAGACAGTGCTTCTTGAAACCAGTAAACCCAAAACAAGGTGTGTGTTTTTTAAGGGCAGGACAGCTGTCAGCAACACATCCAATATCATCACACTGATTGGAGTCAAGGTTGGCTCACTCCTGGCTCCAATTAGCTCTGGGAGAAGTCATTAAGCTAGGGCCTCACATACTTTTTCCTCCCTGCACTGTGAATGTTTACATGTTATGTGCAATTAAACCATGGCAACATCTAATGTTTGTGTAGTATTATGTTCAGCGGACTGTGTTCTTCTATTGTTGTGACTTAGATGACGTTCAGAGCACATTTTATGCCCAATTCATGCAAAACTCCATGTAATCCAAAGGGGTTTACATACTTTTTCTTCAACTGTATGTGTAAGATCCAAACCACTATACCAATGCCTTTTGTCATCCAAGGACATCATCAGGAGTGGTACTGCCCTTGGATGATGAAGCACGCTGGATGAAACACGCTGGTCAGGGAATCGGCTTAAAGCGGAGTTCCAGACGTTTTTGTGCATATTAAAAGTCAGCAGCTACAAAAACTGTAGCTTCTGCCTTTTAATAAATACACACTTACCTGTCCCGGAGCCCAGCGATGTTCTCACCTGCGCCGTCCCTTCTCTCTTTCTCTCCTCCACAGTGCCGACATCTCTAATGTGGGTACCAGGCTGTGACAGCTTGCAGCTTCACAGCTTGGTGCCTACTGCGCATGTGTGAGTCACGCAGCGCCTTCTAATTGGTCTGGCAGTCTTCTGGGAGCTGGGAAGGTTCCCAGGAGACTTCTCACCTGCGCCGTCCCTTCTCTCTTTCTCACCTCCACGGTGCCGAAATCTCTAATGTGGGCACCAGGCTGTGACAGCTTGCAGCTTCATGGCCTTCACATGGGTGAATGCTGAGAATTATGCTTGTGTTTTTGTCACTCATTGCAGAATTGGAATAAGACCTATAAAAGGTTTATAATCTCAACATATTTAAAATGAATATGGCAATATGCTCCCACATTAATGCTCCAAACAGCCATATAAACATTATTTTCCACATTTCATGTTCTCAGCAGCATATTAGAATGCAATGCCTCCATCTAAAAAAACCCTATATGAACCATTATCAGAAAACAAAATCATAACAATAGAAAAAAAAGGAACTGGACAGTACAGAAGAATTATAACAGTAAAACAGGTCGAAAATAGTATATATTGTTCTCTTCAAATGGTGAAGTTCTGACAGTGTAGGTAACAGCAGTGAGGATAGTCCCAAAACCAGTCATTAGAGAGGATCAGAAAATAGTGCTGAACTTTCTTTTCTGGCACAAGTGCCAATTTTGTGTACACCAAAATCACTGCAAGGTGAAACGAATAACTAAAAAAAATAATGCCGCTCATGACCAGGAGGAATTTAAAAAAAAATGATCAGTACTTGAAGAATCTTGTTATCAGTGGATATCGTAAAATAGTGGTCACTGAATTTATCAAGTAGATAGGTCCAAGAACTCCTCAATGATAAATGACCATGGTTTTGTGTGGTAAACAAAAATACATTTAGAAAGCAAAAGAGAGAACTCATTTTTTTTTTTTGTTTATTTTTTTTTTTTGTTGCCTTATTTTTGGTGTATTTTATTTTTACTTGAGTTATCTAAGCAAATTATAAAATATACCAAGGATAGAGAAAAAGGAAAAAATATGTACTGTTATGCAAGCCATAGATGGGGAGAAAACCAGCCGATTTTTCTTTAAAAAAACAAAAAATCGGTCGTTCAAGCGGCCGACGTTACCAGGAACGGTAAAAAAAATCGGCCGATTTTCATACCGTCTACATCCGGCAAAAAGTGTTCCTGCAGAGAGCTCCGCTATTTCTTTGACAGTTATTTGACATTTATAGCGGTTGCAACAATGTATCTATTTGTATCCATTTCGGATACGGATGTTTTTATTCGGAAACAAATAGATACATTGTTGCAACCGCTATAAATGTCAAAGACTGTCAAAGAAATAGCGGAGCTCTCTGCAGGGACACTTTTTGCTGGACTGGAATTCTTCTTCTTCATCATCCTCTTCTTCTTCATCCTCTTCTTCTTTCTCTTCTTTTTCCTCTTCTTCTTCTTCATCCTCTTCTTCTTCTGCTTCCTCTTCTTCATTCTCTTCTTCATCTTCTTCTTCCTCTTCTTCATCCTCTTCTTCATCCTCTTCTTCTTCTTCCTCTTCTTCATCCTATTCTTCATCCTATTCTTCATCCTCTTCTTCTTCATCCTCTTCTTCATCTTCTTCATCCTCTTCTTCATCCTCTTCTTCATCCTATTCTTCATCCTATTCTTCATCCTCTTCTTCTTCATCCTCTTCTTCATCCTCTTCTTCTTCCTCTTCCTCTTCTTCTACTTCTTCTTCATCCTCTTCTTCTTTTTCTTCTTCTTTTTGTCTTCCTCTTGCAGGTCACTGTTCATGCGCAGATTTTTTATCGGTAAAAAGATTGGCCGATTTTCCCATAATTGCTGCGAAGATCTTTTTCCAACTTTACCGATAAAAACAATCTGCCAAATACCGAAAAAACGGCCGAACAATTAACCCACTAACGATCCAAAAATTGGCCGATTTTATTTATTTTCGACCCATCTATGGCCTGCATTACTTTACATTGTTCAATCAGCCAATTAAATATATTATTCTTGTTGTCTTAAAAAAACCTCATATAATACCAAAATACATTTATAAACACAGGGCTGTTTGACCTGCTGATCACATGTCATTTGGTATGCAATAGTGCAGAGCAAAAAAAAAATCACACCCCATCTGTTTACAAATAGGCAAGCAGATCAAACAAGCGGATGCAAATCACAAAAGAAATCCTGATCATGTGGTTGTTTTTTTATCTTAAAGGAATAGTAATTTCACTATAGCCTTTGACTCTAATGTGTTTGTCAGTCTTGTGAAATTGTGGTAAAGCTGCAATAAAGCAAAAACTGCTAATATTGCTTATTCCTATCAGTTATACAGAAAGCACTTATTGCTCATCACAATGAGTTCCAGCACTTAGTGAGGGATGCATTCCCAAGCTGGGTACCAGGCTGATGGAGAGGTCTGAGTAAGCACCTAGGAAAAACAGTGACCACTAAGTGGTGGTCACTATAGACTTTGGGCTTCAAGTTTAGCACAAGGGCCTCATAGCTATGTTCCTGAGAGAGATCCTAGAAAGGCAGAAGGTGAAACAATTTTGTACAGCATGGTTCTGATTTAACAGTTACTATGTGTGTATATTATTTAGCCAGAAATGTAGAAATACAGCGGCAGGGCGGCACAGCTGGGCAAAACCATATTTTAAAATGTGTGTTTTTAGAACAGGTAGTGGGCGCATGGCTGCCCTACCTGTCCCGCCGATCACGGCCGTGGATGTCAGTCGCTGGGTCACAGCCGGTCGTTACCGACTATGTCCCGGCGATTAGCAGCAATCAGTGACAGACAGCACAGCTGCAGTAGCTGTGCTTTTTGTCAGTTCCCTGACAGCTCCTGACACGCTGATCGGGACAGAAGAGTTTATCTGTCCCGATCAGTGGTATTCCCTGCAGTACACACCCCCACCCCCTATTAAAACACTCCCCTCACACAGTTAACCCTTTCACTGAATAATACAGTTAACCCCTTCCTCCCCAGTGCCATTAGTACAGTGTTAGTGGGTTTTTTTTTTTGCACTGATCACTGTATTGGTGTCACTGGGGATGTCAGTGACCCCAAGTCAGTTCCCCCCCAGTGTCAGAATGGCCCGCCATAAGTCGCTGATCGCCGCCATAAGTCACTGATCGCCGCCATTATTAGTATAAAAAAAAAATTTAAAATCCCAGTATCTTTCCTGCCATTTGTAAACACTATAACTTTCACGTAAACCAATTAATTTACACGTATTGGGTTTTTTGTAACAAAGACATGTCGCAGAATGCATTTTGGCAGAACTTTATGACTAAATTTGATTTTTAAATTTTTTTTTACTGGACATGTTTTATAGCAAAAAGTCCAAAATATAGTTTTTTTTCCTCAAAATTGTCAGTCTTTTTTTTTTATAGAGCAAAAAAAAAAAAAAACACACAGGTGATCAAATACCACCGAAAGAAAGCTAAATTTGTGGGAAAAAAAGGATGTAAATTTCATTTATGTACCGTATTGCATGACCGCGTAATTGTCCGTTAAACTAGCGCAGCGCTGTATAGCAAAAAAATGGAGTAAGTTGCAGTATCTATACCATAGTTTGTAGACGCTATAACTTTCACACAAAGCAATCAATATACACTTATTGGGATTTTTTTTTACCAAAAACATGGAGCAGAATACATTTTGGCCTAAATGTATAACTAACTTTGAGTTTACTATATATTTTTTATAGCTAAAAGTAAAAAATATTGTTTTTCTTCAAAATTTTTGGTATTTTTTGTTTATAGCGTGAAAAATAAAAAGCGCACAGGTGATCAAATAGCACCGAAAGAAAGCTCTATTTGTGTGAAAAAAAGGACGTAAATTTTGTTTGGGTGCAGCATTGCATGACTGCGCAATTATCAGTTGAATTAGTGCAGCGCCGAGTAGCAAAAAAGAGGCCTGGTCATTAAGGGGGGTAAATCCTCAGGAGGGCAAGTGGTTAACAACTGAAATCATTTCTTTTTCTATTTGTGTTAAACTTAATAGAAGGCATATCCTTTCCCGATATGTTGCATATACATTCAGCAGTCCGCGGGATTGTTGCTTAGTCAAACCCATTTGTATTTCTGCTTGTGCTTGAGTCTTCTTATGCTTCATTATTTCTGCGTGATGTGTTCTGCATCATCTGGCTTAAGAAAAGTTTTTGTGTTTATGGTACAGTAAGGTTCCATAAGTGCCTCTTCTCTATGTCCTTCTCATGAGACTTCTTACTAATAGCCAAGTCTTTCAAAGATGTAGCAATTCTCTTTGGTACTAGAAAAGAATACGTGACTCATATTTAATTAATAGAAGAAATTGTTTGCTACCTCTTTTCATACACTGGCAAATGAAAGTGGACACAGCCTGCTGTATCCTTGTAAAGATTTAGCTGTTTTACACAAAGAGCTATACGTTGTCAAGGATTTAGAGTGATTAACTCAATTCATGGAAGTACAATACATTTATGAATATCTATGGCTGTAAGTGGACAAAGCAGAAAGAGTAAAGGGTTGGCTAAGCAAATTTTCTTCTAAAGTTTATTCAAGTCTGATTTTTTTAAAATGCATTTTTCTGTGGTCAAACAACTCCACAATAAAAAATACTGTTACTACAATTTTGTTGAGAAAAAAATCCCCTCCAGCTAAGCAAGGATGCTAGAATTTTTTTTGCATGTTTTGAAAAAAATTAAACTTGATTCATTATTTTCTTGGTACTACTGATTTCTGAATGGGAGTGTCTGCCTTTTATTGCTGATCAGTTTCAGTGCTGTTATGAGAAAAACTACACCCTTTGCACCCCTTTGGCTGAAGGGGAGCTTCAGGGCCCATTCATACCGTTGTCTTGGAAATTTGCTTTCAACAAATTTCTCCTTACTGTGAGTGTCCGCAGTTGGATGCGCAGTAATCCCCCATAAAGCTGTGCGAACTTCGCTTACCGCGACTGCAGCTAAACTCCACGATTCCTGCACCTCCAACTGGTTTAGCTCTGTTGAGATGTGGGGAAAATGGAGCTCCCGTTACCCAGGAATGATCACACGACACTCTCAGGTTGCAGTTGGAATTTACTCTGAGACTGGCTCCAACCACAGCCTCCTGTTTTATTACAAGCACACACACGGCCCCCCACATGAGAGTCAGGTCAATCCCCTCCCACAGAACAATGTATGGGGAGTGTCTATACACAGAATGTACATCCTGATTGGAGCGTAGCCTTTCCTCTTATCTATACTGGAAGCCAGTTAAACCAGTTGAACCAGTCCTCCTCTCCCCCTGGTGGGCTCTCTGTGGAGAGCGAACTTCCCATCCCTTACATGCTATCAGCTCCTAGTAGTATGTACATTCTCTGTACAAGCATCCCTTAGATTAAACAGTGCCAGTCTGTATCTGAATGGGCCCGATACGATCTTTATTAAAACACATCCATCCAGATACAGTTCAGGTCGGTAGTGGCTTGTAAGATATACATGAGCCTACACGTGGTGTTCGCACTTCCCAGGGCCTGGCCATACGAAGTCCATGTGGTACTATGCTGTTGTTATGTGAATACAGGCCCGCGGCCTACCACCGGCGGCATTCACATTGAATGCCGTGGTGGTATACACGCCGGTCTATAAGCGCAGATCTGCCATCTCATCCATTACCGAGCTGAGTACTGTAATACATACATTGTACATGCGCATCGCCCAATTGCAGCCTTCAGAGCTTTAATTAAACCACACGAGAGACATATGAATAACACTAATATATGACACATTTAAAGTTCAACTTGTAATACAAAAATTTTCATGACACCGTTGTGTTGTGGTGATGCTCACATTAACATTCATTACATGCATTGGTGCGGTAAGTGCCACTGATTTTGAATCGTAGTCCAAAACACTCGTAAAACATATGTCTGCTGCAGCACAATGCCTTGTAATGTTGCTTGGCCATTTTTGTGCCTTCTATGGCATTAGAAGCTCCTGGGAAGCAACATACATTAAAGCGCAACATAATGCAACATGACAGAACATAAAGTTGTAAACAGTAGCTTACCAAAATGGAACTCATGTTACAAGGAGTGCCCATAATATGACTTGTAGCTAATTTCATAGTTCTAAGAAAAACAGTGAGACAATTAACCTCCCTAGCGGTCTGATTATGTCCATATTTCTGTGCTCAAAGTGGTACATTTTTTGGCATGGAAATATGTTTTTTTTTTATTGTAGGTCTGTAATTTTTAGGAATAACTCACTGAAATCTGTCCGAAGAAGAGTCTAGTAAACATCCCAGGTATGTTAAAATTTGAAACACGAAATCATAAATAAGAATGTAATAAACAATCATAAAAAATAATATAATAAATGTAATTCAATAATATAATCAAACCAAAAACACTGAAATTTGAAATATAGCGCCAAGTTCGCACATCACTGAGCAAAGTCGCAAAATCGTTTTCAGTGTCTGATGACGAATTTCCCCATGAATTATTATCACTCAATTCTGCAAGTGGTTCTGATTTACTATCGCTGTTCTCTAGCTGGTCTAAAACCGCTTTTGACCTAAAGGGACGCTTTTTGGACCCCATGGACTTTTCTCAGTTTCCAGGCAGTAAAAATGCAGGCAGGGTACAGGACAAAGCACTCGGGACAAAATGTATGTGAAATGGTTTGATACAGAAATGTTTTACTATGTGATTTTAGTGAATGTCACTTTTTGTCATTTTCAAATTTTCCGCCGTTCCGTCCCCCGTACGTCCCGACGCTCGCAGGGGACGGAACCCAGATGACAGATGCCGGCATCCGCCAGATTACATTGCAGGGGACACTGCAGGAGGGACATCGCGGGAGCGCAGGGCAAGGTAAGAGAAGAACAGATCCCGGAGCAGCGCTGCATGGTAAGCCCGAGTGTAGCTCGGGGTTACCGCTTATGGTACCGAAACTTTACCCCGAGCTACACTCGGGAATACCGCCAGGGAGGAAACCGAAAGAGAAAAGCATATTTCTGCTGGGAATTCTGAAAACATACAATGTAAAAAACACCCCAAATGTTACATATTGCTGTGTAGTAACTGTTTAGTTATTTTTACATATTCACGAAAATCACAGCAGTTTCAGATTGAATTGAAAAAGCAATTTTTAATAACATTCAAATAGAAAATTAATTTACCCTAACCTGCAAGTGTTTTCTTTTTTATATTATATTAATGATCCTTTCTTTTGAAAAAATTACAGACCACACCATAATTTTTACGACTCACAATATGGATGAGGCAGATTATCTAAGTGACAGAATTGTCATTATTCAGCAAGGCAGGTTAAAATGTTATGGTTCTCCATCGTCTCTTAAAGAAAAGTATACACAAGGTTATGAGCTGACTCTTACAAAACAGGTAAGTGATTGTGTTTTCATTTTAAGTAAAACATTACTTAACAGAGATATCTGTCTGTAGTATCTTCTGCCGTCATACATCCTAACAAAGAATGCACATAATCCGTTTTATATACACTCACTAATAATAAATAACAGAAGACAAACAATGTTGTAAAGTGGATGTATGTGAGCGCTAAAGGTGAAAAAAGCTGCTGTACACAAAAGGTACCAAAAAACAACTTCCAAAATTCACATAAAGATAAGAGTGCAGCGCTTAAAAAAACAGCAAATGAAATACACAAGATAACATATCAAAGTGCAAAAGGTGTATAACTGCAAAACGCAGGTATAATATAGTTCTTATACTGTCACTTATGACGTGACTAGATATGGTATAAGTGCTCAGTTCACAATCTCCTCAATGGGTGGAGTGAAGTGGGGGATCAGTTGGATCCCTATTGGTATATGGTGGTAACCAAAAACGATAAGTGACAATATCCAAAATTGGTATAAGATTGTGCACTCACCAGATGCACAATCAGTATGCGCATGTAAGAGATAACCCCTCTTAAGGTATGACTCCAGGACTCATCTGAAGCAAGGTCTGGTCTAATTCTGCGTTGTGGACCCTCAGTTTTCATGCATGGCTCTGTTCCCCTATTGCTCTTGACTCTGCAGGCAGTTAGAAGCTCATCAAAGAGTCCCAGAGAGAAAAGGAGGCCAGAATAGCGTGATACCGTTTAAACATGCGTGCGTTTATTCCATCCAGCAAAAAAGTGTATAAAAACACAATACTGACCAAACAAGAAAGTAAGTTGGCCGCCGGGACCCCAGTGGTGCCGGCGGCAATAAAACGTCAATGTGCCGCAGTTCCCCTCTGACGCGTTTCGTGCAACCGCACTTATTCATGGATAGTTGCAATCTGGTTACTACAGTCAGCACTTATGTACAGTATCAGTATGCTCTGCATTTTAGTTTCAGTATTTCTGGGCTTCATTTGCTTTTCTTAAATTAAATCTTAAAGAATGCAGATGAGTTTATCAGCAAGACAAAATACAGTACAAGGCATCATGCAAGTTAATGTCAGGTAAATGATATTTGCTTGTGTAGCAACTACATCTTGGAAATAAGAAATCCAAGTTATTAAGGAGAACTCTAGACCAGAGGTTGGTTACTTTTTTTTAATCTGAGGACCTAAATGAGAAATTGCCACAAAATTTGGACCCAAGTAGAGAGTTACCAAAATATCAGAAAAGCCATAGAAAGACAAAAAGCATTAGCATTATAATAAAATTACAACACTAACATAAACCATCAATGCTGCATCTCTTTATTTATAATATATCACTGCTGGGGTCAAGGACTGCACATGGGGATTAATGCAGAACATCACCAAATTGGTAATATGATGTGAACCAGCTACCCAAAGCTACTGTCTGACAGGCTAATTCTACCTTACATTACTCACCTTTCCATGATAAAAAGACAGTTTTTTTTCAAGCTTTCTTCCTTGCTATTGAAGAATTTCTTAGGTTTGCTTCCATGCTGTGGGTGTGATGTTAAAAATATCTATTTAGCTTGCTATATTTAAGACATTTAAAACTAAGAACTTCTCTACAAAAACACATCGCAGACCGCCTTCTATTTTGCAAGCTTTAACCACTTCCAGTCCGGACACTTTTACCCCCTTCCTGACCAGGGCAATTTTCAGCTTTCAGCGCTATTACACTGTGAATGACAATTGCGCGGTCATGCAACACTGTACCTATATGAATTTTTTACCATTTTTTTGAGACAGATAAAGCTTTATTTTGGTGGTATTTATTCACCGCTGGGATTTTTATTTTTTTTGCTATGTAAATGAAAAGTCCAAAAAATTTTTTAAAAAGTGTTTTTCTTATAAAATTTTGCAATAAATAATATTTCATCATAAATCTTGGCCGAAATGTATTTCGTTATCTTTTTAGTAAAAAAAAAAAATAAGCCAAATTAGTTTATAACCAAAAATTAAAATTTTTAAACTTTTTTTTATTTTATTTTTTTATATTATTATTTGTTTTTTTTGTTTTTTTTTTACATACTGTCACCCTACCATGGTGACACTGTACTACTTGTTGGGGGTGATGAAGATTTTTTTTTTTCCTTACAGTTATTGCTTTTACACCCATATAGAATGTAAAAGCAATCATTTCTCTTTCTCTCTGTGTGCATTCTTGCAGCCATTGAGAAATACTGAGTGAGCTGTGATTGGTCACAGCTTGTCACATGGTACAAGGCTGTTGTGAATAGCCTTGTACCATGTGACCTCTGTGATCATTCATAGATTTCACCCGTAGTAAGCAATGATGTCACAAGTGACATCTTGCTTACTACTTTGCATGTGATCACTGATTGGCCTATCAGTGATCACATGATCGGGACCTCGTACAGAGGTCCCATCCAACGATCGGTGTTTCACTGTGTCCGGAGGACACAGCGGGCACCGGATCGCGGTGCTGCGCGCTCCCAGGGAGCGCGCACAGCTAGAAATGGCGGGTGCCGTTTCTGAACGGCAACCCGCCCCTGGAGTGCCACCGTCCTGCCGTTTATAAACAGCAGGCGGACGGCAAGTGGTTAATAAAGCCAAGAGATAAATAAAATGTTAGTTTTATTTTCTGTTCATAGTAGACATGTCCAACTAGTTTAACCTCGCTCTCTTGCCTGGTAAAATGTTATGTAAAACAGGAAACTTCCAGAAAATGTATATCATTGTGCCTTCTGATTAATTGCATCACCAGTGGGTCATGGAGATGAAAGGTAATGTCTTTTATGTAAAGAACTCCTGATTGGATTTTTAGTTTCCTGGATTTTGGTGGAGTGTAAAGAACACAGTGCGCAATGTCAGTCTACCAGTGCTCCCTCAGAAGTATGCTTTAGTTAATTATTTCTCAGATTTCCTACCTCTAAACATTATGGTGAAATGGTGAAGGAATCTGTATGAGATCCTATGTCTCTATGTCTATGTTGTAAATGTAATAGTTTTGAAGAGATGTGTTTGCATTTCTTTCCAGTTCTCTAAAAGAGGGTCTATGATTGTTTGAAGTTCTTAGAGGCAGATCAAGCTATAAGTTGTCAGAAAGGTTGAATTACTAAAGGCAAATACGCTGTGTAATTTTTTCCAGTTTAGTGAATGTGGCGAAAAAATGAAAAAAAAAAAAAAATTTTTTGCTTGCACATGATTGAATGATGGAAGTCAGCAGTGCTTTTCCCTATTCACTAAGCTTTAGAGAAAATTCTCTTGCAGAGTGCAACTTCACTTGAAAAGTGAACAGTCTAATCCCGGCAAGGGCATTTCCACCTTCTATACGTTTCTCACTAACCTACAATTCGTCATACAAACTACCTCCCTAACAAACTGGGAAAAAATACTCTCAAAACAAATCACAGCACAATCATGGGAAAGAGCGTTCAGCATCACTCACAAATCCACCTGATGCACCTCACACTGGGAGGCTTACCTAAAAATCCTTCACCAATGGTACTTAACTCCCGTCAAGCTCTCTACCCACTATCCAAACCATCCCCCTTCCTGCTGGAGACAATGTGGTGAAATCGGTTCAACACTACACATCCTATGGTCCTGCAAAACAATCAGATCCTACTTGAATAGCGTTTTCAATTTAATTTCTGAAACATCTGGAAACCTGAACACCCCAAATCCTTCTTTAGCACTCCTACACATTGGAATCGAAAAATTTCCACCTAACTCCCGCACCATCATTACCCTTACACTCTTCGCAGCTAAAGTTAACATTACTAGACTATGGAACACCACCAATGCTCCTTCTCTCACATCCATGATACACGATCTCAATTTCCAATGTGACATGGAAAAGAGATTAGCTTTAAATAACTCCTCTCTAGATAAATTTCATCTCCAACGGGCTCGATGGCTAAGCAACTCAAACTGCTCCATACAACATTGATAAAAACACCACAACTGATAACATTGGCTAACCCTTGACTGGTACTTCCTCCCCTACCAAGTTACATCCCCCCCCCTCCTCTCCTCTCCATACTTTCTTCTCTTTAATACTCCCTCAACACCCAATACCCCACACACTTCACCAAGTTCAACACATTACTTAGAATACCTCTGATTGCATTGTCTTATAGACCTTTATAACACCCCCCCCCCAATTTCTAGAGGGGTACAACACTCATCTCTTTAATGTATGACAACATTTTTTCTTTTTTTGCTGTTGAACCGTATACCATTACCCTGTTCTGTCTTTAAAAACTTCAATAAAAATATTAAAACTAAAAAGTGAACAGTCAATTTGTTTTTAGTAAAACGCTCCCTTTGAGTCTCCCACCAATGTAAGGCTTACATCAGCTGCAGCACAGGTCTCTAAACACATTCCCAGATGCTACAACAGCCAGGAGTGAGTTTACTCTTCTTCAGCTGACTATCATAATTCTGCTGTAAGTCATTGGAGCAGCTATAAAACAACCTGATCACTTCCAAACACACAGGAATGTGCCACACCCGCTATGTATCCCAAGCTCTGCTGCCCCTCCTGTAATCCCAAGAAGACCATGGTGGGTATCAGTGGGTAGAGCATATTGTCCCTCTGATGAATGGGCCTAGAAGAGACAAGTTTAGTTATGTTGGGTTTCAGAGTTGTCATTCTCTGGCAGCTGAGGTTGAGGAAGAAGCTAAGTATCATCTCTGCTTGATTATTTTTTTAGACCCCGTGGATCTTCTCCAAAGATATCCAGAAATGTGGCAGTCAGGTCTCCTGGCTATACTTCTGAGGAGGTACAGGCTGTATTAGGGTAGGGGCCAGGAAGCAAGGAAATGCATTTTGAGTATGTTCCTCTTTTTCAAGCCTCCATGTGTTTGAAGCCTCCGGATTAACTGTAATTTTTTCTGGTGAAATTCTTCAATCCTGTATATTATTGCTGAAGGCTCTAACTATCAAAAACTTCCAAAAAGGTACCTAAATATATATATATACACGATCAAACGAAAATACATATTCCGGGAGTCCCTAGACACCAGGCCAATGAGATACTTACAGAAAAAGAACTAGTGGTGGACTCAAGCAGAATAGGGAATTTGTGAATACTCAAGAAAAATAATTCAAACAAAGGTGACCAGTGGCACACAAAAACTTCTTTATTACAGACAAAATTAAAAGTATAAAACAAACACAAAAAATCGTACCACACTCCACAGGTCCCAAGTAGGTAAATCCCTGTCAGGGGAAAACTCATTAATAGAAAGATAATTGTATGGATGACTTGTATGTACATTTGTAAGCTGTAACATGTTCCCTGCAGGAAAGAGTGCAAAGGCATAATGACAAAAAAGCTCCTATACTCAGAATTGACCAGCCATAAGCACCGGGATAAACCCAGCACCAGACCAATCATACAATGAGACTGGTGTAAATGTTAGTGTAATACAGGGAGGGATGCAGGAAAGGTATCAAAACCCCCTTCATGCACTAGACACCAAGGCATAAAGATCACAGCAGCAACTGATCCTAAATGTATGACCACATGTAGTCCAGAGGAGGATGTAAATAATAGTGAGTGAGAAGTGGGCATAGAGTATAAAACCAACAGTCCTTCCAGGTGATAACAGCTTGGAATAGGAGAGTTACAGCCAATAGGAGGAACATCCATAACCAATAAAGGTACTTATCTTGAAGTAGAAGTCCATGGAAAGTTCAATGTAAGACCTGGGAGTGTGGTACTGGGCCACTCCTGACTGGTTTCGCTGGTACAAATGGCTGCCTCAGAGGTAGGCTCAAAAAGTTTGCTTGACGTCAAGCAAACTTTTTGAGCCTACCTCTGAGGCAGCCAGTTATGGATGTGCTGTCTCTTTGATTGAGGAGTCATCGCATACTTTGATTGCTTATAAGTTACATTATATGTACCTCTGTGCATTTAAAGGGACTGTGCCTCAGATAATGCCATTTCTTTGATCAAGAAGTCACTGCATATCCTGACTGCTTATAAGCTACACTACGTGCACCCCTGTGCACTTAAAGGGACTGTTCCTCAGATAATGCCATTTGTTTGATTGAGAAGTCACCGCATACTATGATTGCTTACAAGCCACACTATGTACACCCCTGTGCATCTAAAGGGACTGTGCCTCAGATAATAATACTTCTTTGATAGAGGTATCACTGCACACTCTGATTGTTTACAAACTATATCATATGCACCCCTGTGCATCTAAAGGGACTGTGCCCTGGATAATGTTACTTTCTTGATATAGAAGTTACTGCATACTGTGATTTGCTATACCATATACCATAAGTTATACCATATGTATCCCTGTGTATTCAAAGGGACTGTGCCGCAGATAATGTAATTTCTTTGATTGAAGAGTCACAATATACTTTGATTGCTTACTAGCTATATTAGGTGCACCCCTGTGCAGTTAAAGGGACTGTGCTTAAGATAATGCTATTTCCCTGACTGAGAAGTTATTGCATACTTCAAGTGCTTACAAGCCAGGGGCGGACTGACCATTTGGAAACTCGGTCACTGCCCGAGGGCCCGGGGTCTGTAGGGGGCCCCATGAGATGCCCCTGGTACCTTTTTCATAGGCTTTTTTGAGTTTGGGAAAGGACACGGGGGCCCCATGATCCCCTATTGGCTGGGGGCCCCATGAGTTGTCAGTCCGCCCCTGTGTATGCATCATACATTCTAGGAGGAGAACAGCTGGGGGAATCAGTGGTGACTTCCCTGACTGAGAAGTTATTGCATACTTCAAGTGCTTACAAGCTATACCATCTGACCCTTCTGTATTCAAAGGGACTATGCCTCAGATAATGGCAAAATTTGTGTATTGAGGATTTGTTTCCTACTCTGATTGCTTACAAGTGACATCATGCACACCTCCGTGTATCAAAGGGACTGTGTGTCTCTCCAACTAATGCAAGCCATTCCTTTGAGAAGTTATTGCATACTCTGAGTGTCTACTGGCTATACAAATTACATTCATTTTGAGGAAAATCCTGGTGCTAGTTCATCTACGGCTGCAACATATTACATCCCCTCAAGGGAGTGCATTTTCCATCTAAAACCACCTATAGAGCATACCTACTCTTAGGAACATCCATCAGCTTAGTCCTTGACCTGATCATGTATGAGGGAGGTTACAGTGGCCTGTTAGGATCTCCCCGAGATGGTGCCCTACAGCTTGGCACCTGAGAGAGTCACGGGCCTTTTATATACCATTATTTACATCCTCCTCTGGACTACATGTGGTCATACATTTAGGATCAGTTGCTGTTGTGATCTTTATGCCTTGGTGTCTAGTGTATAAAGGGGGTTTTGCTACCTTTCCTGAATCCCTCCCTGTATTACCCTAATATTTACATCTTTCTCATTGTATGATTGGTCTGGTGCTGGGTTTATCCTGGCGCTTATGGCTGGTCATTCTGAGTATAGGAGCTTTTTTGTCATTATGTCTTTGTACGCTTTCCTGTATGGAACATGTTACAGCTTACAAATGAGTCTTACATATGAGTCATCCATACAATCATCTTTCTACTAATGAGTTTTCCCCTGACAGGGATTTACCTACTTGGGACCTGTGGAGTGTGGTACGATTTTTTTTGTTTTATATTTTAATTTTGTCTGTAATAAAGAAACTTTCGTGCGCCACTGGTCACCTTCTCTTTCGTTTGAATTATTTTTCTTGAGTATTCATAAATTCCCTATTCTGCTTGAGTCCACAACTTGTTATTTTTCTGTAAGGCTCTAATTATCCCATTATCTCCAGAGGACACAGTTTGCAAATTACTGTGTGCTTTTTCTCTTCTTTTGTAACTATAAATGTTGAATTAAGGGTCTCAGAACTGTGTAAATGTATTTTTAAGTTGCAAAAAAGAATTATATTTCCCAAGATCAGCCATTATATAAGGAAGCATTGTTTCTGGTTTTGTTCCGAAAATTAGTATATATATTGCATGAACTCATGGAGAGGTTTGTGATATTTTATTTGCTGAAATGTTTCTGAGAAAGGGCTGAAGTGTTAAAATATAAAAAGGGTCAATGGAAATCACTGAATGGTGTTCCACTGCTCGAGGAAGAGAATCTGCTATGCACTCAGTAGCCGTAACCATACCAGTAGGGTGGTAATAGATGGCATTGTTCTTTATATGCACGTTACTACTGTAGCACTCACCACTGAAGGGGCCCAGTTCCCCCTAACTAGTACAGAAACTTCTATTTACGTATACTGTCCTCCTACAATCAATGGGAGGACAAGCTTCTTAGTAGAAAATTCTTAAAGGAGCAGGCACGCACTACAGTCCCAAATCAGGTCTTAATCACAATCTCCCAGGAGCTGTCTGCCACCCATCATCCAAATATAAATCCTCAGTGAGGGAGGTAAAAGATCCTTCTTCAGTTAAGAACTTCAGTACAGTGCCCTTCAGCAATAATCCATTAGCAATCTCCTCCAGGCCCTCAGCCAAGCTCCTGTTGAGGCCCGACTGTAACTTCTTCTCTCAGTAGCTATCTCCCAGGATCAGCAACCCCAGGGGAACATGAACCCTCCCTGAGGAAAGGCCTCCCAAACACGCATCTACTTCCCAGACACTTTTTGGTTGCCTACTTCCAGGGATTGGCTGGGGCATGATAAATTTTCATACTGGTCATTTGACTCTCCCTGCCCTATATTCTGAAAGCTTCCTTCAGATGTACGTGAGAGAAATCAAATACCCAAGCTAGGAAACTCTGCCCAGACAAAAACAAACAAAAAACTTAATTTAGCCTAGCAGCCTAATTAGAAGAGTGCTAATTTCAGGAAAAGCCACATGGCCAAATGCCTTTTAGACATAGCTGAAAAAATCAAGCAGAATGTTTCTGATCCTAGGATGGTATATTGCATCTGAGATATTGTTGGTGTTGTCTTTGTCCTCCCTGTTTGGCATGAAGGTGGCTTGTTCCAGATGGATACACAATTGCAGCTAGAGGATGAAGCTATTTTCCAGAATTATTTAGAATAATCTGCATTTAGAAGGAAGACAGAGCTGTAACTTGCACATAAATCTAGATCTTTTACCTCCTCGGGTACTCAGTTCCATAATTCTAGGAGGAACTGAAGACACCATCTAGTCCCACTACATTCCCAAATATAAAAGATCTTACCACAGCAAGGAATTCATCATTAATGATAGGGAATTCTACATTTTTAATATCTTTTTCAACTAGTGTAGGGATCCCAGAAAATAGATTTTTCTTACACAAAGAGGTTTTTTTTCAGGAGATTTGCTTCTCCTTGATTTACATAAGGTTGTTGTAATAGTTGATAAAACCTTCCCTTTACATCTAACTAGGCCTTTACTTTACTTCCCATATCAATGTTATATATCAATAAACATTTTTTATATTCAAATAGTTTTTATTAAAGTTTCAACATACAAAAGTAATATATGATAATCGATCATTTTTGGTTCACATTGAGAATAACAGTGTACGAAAAATAAGAACGAAAGGAAAGTTGAGGTTCCCCACCGGGTGGCCGGGGGACCTGTATTTCCGTAATTCAGTTACATGAGAGGTATGCTTCGTATGTTGTGAACCATTCTAGGAGACTAGTGGGGCATAAGAGTGGGGAGAACATGAGGGTAGTGGAGGAACAGGGAAGGAAGTGGGGGAAGGGAGGGTAAGCACCAATTCAGTGTGGGCAGAGAGTATTGTATTCCTTTCTAATAGTAGTCATTTTATTGAGCAACTGGGGTTATTTAACCATCGTGACCAATGGGTTTTAAATTTGTGATAGGAGGAATTATAAAGTGCAGTTCTTCTTTCCATCTCGCATTGGAGGTTGAGGTCGGAAATGAGGCGGAATAATAAAGGGATTGTGGTGGATCTCCATAGTTTGGTGATGTTAGTTTTTGCGGCTGCTAGGATGTGGATGATAATAGTGTGTACGTTTACAGGAAATATGTCTATTCCGATGTGGAGAAGAGCTAGGGCGGGATTTGGAGTAACTGAAGTTCCTGTGAGTGATGAGATGATCTGGAAAACCTTGTTCCAATAAGATTTAAGGGATTTACATGCCCAAAGTATGTGAAGGAGAGATCCCTTTTCTCCACATGGTCTCCAGCAGAGTTGTGAATGTTGAGGGCAGAATTGGGATAGTTTAGTTGGTGTCAGGTACCATTGGTGTAGGATTTTCAGGTATGTCTCCCAATGGGAGCTACATTTAGAAGCTTTAAAAGTGATAGTGAATGTTTTTTCCCAAGTGTTTAGCGTTATTGGTTGGGAGAGATTCTTTTCCCAATTGAGTAAGGAAGAATTGTATGTAGTAAACTGTATTTCAGCAATGAGTGAATAAAAAGTCGAAATTCCTTTCTTAGGGTACTGTGTCTTTTGGAAGAATTGCTGTGCAGTTGCAGGAATTTCTATTTCAAGTGGTATTTGTGTTTTGTGAATAGAGTGGACTATTCGTATATAGGTATATTGTTCTTTGTCAGGAAGATGAAATTTCTTTTGGATGAAGGAAAATGAGTCTAGTTTGTGTTTTGTGTAGATATCTTGGATATGGAGTATACCAAGGCTGCTCCATGTTGATATAATTAAGTGAGGAGTGAGGAAGTGTAGGGATGAAAAGGGAGTGGGAATTTTCACATTACTCTTGTTTGCTTGATTGCGGGCTGAAAAGTCAAACCAAGCAATTAAAGAAGCCTGGATACATGGGTGTGTTTGTAGATTTTTAGGTAGGGCTGTCTTGGGTATGTACAGTATGTCTGTTATTGTGTGTGGTAAGCATAAGGAGTTTTCTAATTTGGTCCAGATCTTCTCGTCGGTTGGGTGCCACCAAAAGAAGAGTTGGTCTAAGAGGACTGCTTGGTAATATGATTTTAGGTGGGGGAGACCCGTCCCACCTCTGGAGGGTGGGCGTAATAATAAGTTCGTGGAACATCTGGGTCTTTTAGAATTCCATAGAAATTTATTTAGCGTAGCTTGAAGTTTAGAGAAGAAGGTATGAGGGACTGGTATAGGAAGCGTCCGAGTTGATAGTGTGGTTGTGCGTAAGTTCTTTATTTCTTGAGGGATGGTTTCCAATAATGGTTTGTAATTAGTTGCGTAAAGTTGGCTAGTGATTGCGGTAAGTTTGATCCCTAGATAGGGTATGCTATGTGATTCCCAGGTAAAGGGGAAATGTTTGGAAATTAGAGTTTTAGTATCAATAGGTGTAAGCAGGTTGAGTATAGATGATTTGGGTTCATTGAGTTTGTAATACAAAACATCTGCATAACTATGGATATGTGTATGTATCGAATGAATTGATTTATAGGGGTTCGTAATCATAATAATATCGTCTGCGAAGAGACTAAGTTTGTGCTCGTGTTGATACAATTTAATTCCCGTAAAGTTTGGGTCGTTTCTAAGATTGGTTGCTAATGGCTCGATGAGTAAGGCAAAAATTATGGGGGATAGGGGGCATCCTTGTCTGGTACCATTTGTTATACAGAAAGGTTGTGAGAGTGTGCCGTTGGTCAGTACTCTGGCGGTGGGCTTGGAGTAGAGGGATAGTATCGCTGAGAGCATCCAGTCTGTTATTCCAAATTTTTGTAATGTAAGGTTCATAAATTGCCAATGAATTCAGTCAAATGCTTTTTCCGCATCTAATGATAGGAGAAGGGAGGGTTGTTTTTCGGTCTCGAGGTGATGTAGTAGGGATATAACTTGTCTTGTAGCGTCTGGGGCCTGTCTACCAGGTATAAATCCCACTTGATCTTCAATAAACATTTTTAATATGTAATTTGTTGATACTGTACATTTTAACCTCCCTGGCGGTATTCCCGAGTGTAGCTCGGGGTAAAGTTTCAGTACCACAAGCGGTAACTCCGAGCTACACTCGGGCTTACCATGCGGCGCTGCTCCGGGATCCCTCGATCACTTACCTTGTCCTGCGCTCCCGTGATGTCCCTCCTGCAGTGTCCCCGGCAATGTAATCTGGCGGATGCTGGCATCTGTCATCTGGGTTCCGTCCCCTGTGTGCGTCAGGACGTTTGGGGGATGGAATGGCGGGAAATTTGAAAATGACAAAAAGGGATATTCACTAAAATCACTAAAATCACATAGTATAACATTCCTGTATCAAACCATTTCACATACATTTTGTCCTGTCCCCTGCCTGCATATTTACCATTCTTTCTGCCTGGAAACTGAGAAATGTCCATGGCGTCCAAAAAGCGTCCCTTTAGGTCAAAAGTGGTTTTAGACCGGCTAGAGAAAAGCGATCGTAAATCAGAACACTTGCAGAATTGAGTGATAATGATTCGTGGGGAAATTTGTCATCAGACACTGAAAACGATTTTTCGACTTTGCTCAGTGATGTGCGAACTATATTTCAAATTTCAGAGGTTTTGGTTATTATAATTATATTAATATTTTTTACGATTATTTATTAAATTATAATTTATGATTTCGTGTTTCAGGAATTATCCTACCCGGGATGTTTACTAGACTCTTGTTCGGACAGATTTCAGTGAGTTATTCCTAAAAATTACAGGCCTACAATAAAAAAAATGCATATTTCCACGCAAAAAAAAACAGAAATATGGACATAATCAGACTGCTAGGGATGTTAAGTAAGATTATATGGTGGAGACTTCATATGGGCAAGTGTAGTGATGTCATACGTTTTATCCACTAGATGGAGCTCTATAAATTAGTTTATATTTGATTTAATTATTTTATTTATTGGCACTTTTTTTTTTATTTGCCTTTCTGATTATTAAATCAATTTGTGTAATTGTAATAAGAATGTTGTGTAAAGTGTGTTTTGTATATTATGCTTTTTACTGCCCACTTGTCATGGATGGCTTCCTGTCCCCTGAAGATCTGGGTTGCCATGAAATACGTAGGGCAGAGCCAATTCGTGACGTTATTGCACATGCAGCTGTTGGGCGGTGATGCTATCTTACATGCTTTTGAGACGTGACTATTTGAGTCCCACATAATGTTATTAAACCTGCTGTTTGGAAGATATTGGGCCATGGTCTGTGGTTTATGTTTTTGAGTGATACAAGTGGTCCTTCTGTAATGGTTTATGGGAGTCAGGAAGCAAGCCGGATGCCATCCAATGGAGGTGCAGACCGCTCAGAAGATTTACACTGGTGAGGGTGATGGCTCACAACAAGGTGCAGTTTTAATACAAAAGACCATGGCATCGGTCTGCTTTATACCTTGTTTTGGATGAACTTTTATTTATTCACATATTTATTTTTAGGCCCTGGTTTGCTTTACACTTTTTGAACTGTTTATTTATGGATTTATAAACTGATATACACAGGAACACTTTGATTTATTAATTTTTATTTTGCATGACTTTGTTGACATTTATTGCACATGAGCACTGTATATTATTCATGAATTGAGCATTTATTGCATATTTGCACTTTATAGGAAGATTTAAGACAGCACACCTTTTGGGATTGCATAGTTTGGACATATCTTGTATTCAGAGTGGGTTGCTGCAGTCTCATTGATGACTGTGACACTGAGTGCAGGTTACACTTTTGGTTTTTTTCTAGTTGCATGTGCCTGAACAAGGGATTTTTTGTGAACTATTACTAGTTTTTTCAATGTGTTCTATAGCAGATGATGTTTGGGCATAGCCTATTTTCATAAACTTTCTTCTTATTACTTATGTGTTTCCCATGCTGAAATCTTCTATATATTCCATTTCAGAGAAGAACCTGACACTTTTCTTGCATAGTTCCAGTTTTAATGGGTCTTCTTGATCCAAGATCTGGTTGAATCCCCTTCCAAGTGTATAGAGATCATAATAGGTGCATAATAAGATATTGAAATACTGACAAAAAAGGCAAAAAGCCATGCAAGGAAATACACCCTGAATAAAATAGTGGACTCCAAATGTGGGTGTTCTAGTTCTGACGTGTCCTCTGACCACTGAATGCAATACACAGTAATGGGAAGAGTCGGCAACTCCAAAATCCTCATAAAGACTTTGTTACATAGGAGTACATATAAAGCAAGCTAGCTTCCTATGTAAGGAATAAAGTCATTATGAAGATGTTGGAGTTGTCGACTCTTCCCCTTTACTGTATATTGTAAAACTCACTATAGCTGTGCATATCATGGTCAGATGATTTGATTGTCTGATGGATAGGTAATCTATGGAGTGAATTATGTGCTGGGGAGAAATAAAACATAATCCTTAGTTTATGCATGGAAAATATCAATTAGGCATCCTGTGTGAGAGAGTGATGTGACATACCCTTTGATAGGTCAATGGTGCGCATGCTAACGAACTTGACACGGAGCTCCCAATTTCGGGTCACCTGATCGCTGTGATAGCCTTTAATTGGCTATCACAATGATCAGTCGCTGTGAAGCCCACCCCCATGTTTTCTCTCTCTGAATGGAGGACAGAGATACATCGTGTCTCTCCCTGTCCTTTCAGAGAGAAAAAAAACAACAGTTTGTAAAATACATATTTATTAGAAATAAAAGAAAAAGCAAAGAAAAAATACCTAGAACACTATTTGATCTAGGTCATTGCCAGGGTTAGTGTTTGGGTCAAGTAAGAGTCAAAGTTCAAGGTCAGGGTCAGTATATTTTGGGCAGGATTTTTTTTTGATTAGTGTCAGTTAGTGTTAGTGTCAGTGTCAGTGTGTTTTAAGTAGGAAGAAAAAAAAAAGCAAAATGCACACTTTGTTTCTGGGCTGTACTATGGGTACAAACAACAAATAACATACACATATGTAATATCCCTGCAATCGTAAGGAGCAGGAGAATTTAGTTTGGGTTATTCTTTGGTTGTAGGTTATGGTTGTAACAAGAAATATACAACTAAATTTAAAAAACATATTTTTTTTACTACTTTGGGCCAGTTTTCCTTTGATGGTAAAAATAAATCAGGAGCTATCCATAGACATTTACCACCAGCCCAATTTGTCCTGAAAAAAACAAGGTATAATTCACCAGGATGTACAAAGTAGTTGTGGTGATATGTACAGATCAGGGGTGGACTGACCATTTGGAAACTCGGGCACAGACTGAGGGCCCGGGGTCAGTAGGGGGTCCCATGAGATGCCCCTGGTACCTTTTTCATAGGATTTTTTGAGTTTGGGCAAGGACAAAGGGGCCCCATAATCCCCTTTTTGCCCGGGGGCCCCATGAGTTGTCAGTCCGCCCCTGGTACAGATTTGCTAATACATGTCAAAGTTGCAAAATTGAGCTTAGGCATTAGGATTCAGTTTACCCTTAGGTGTGAAGGGGTTAAGGTACTTTTTGAGAGGTCATTGAATGTGTCTTAACAATGTTCCAAAAATCTGATATGATTAAAATTAGTTAGAAAGTCATTTGCTAAGATTACAGCTTTTTTCTTTTTTTATTTTAACTTGATTTAAATTTGACCAAGAAACCTAGAGAGGACAATGCCAATCCCTATAGATTTTGAATCTAAGTTCTATGATAGAAGAGGGGATCACAAATGTTGGAGAGTTTTTCTAGTTTACCTGTTTGGAAATCTGTCTCTAGCAGTAAACTACTGTGCTTTCATTCCCCATTATTCTGTGAACAGACGTAATCTCTATTCCAAAAGATTCAATCCCTTCACCCAGACAATGTTCACTAAAGCTCTTGCCATAATAATTTGTGATCTTGAAGAACTCCTTAGGAGAAGCAAAAAAAAAGGTACCATTAGATTTAAAAATAAACAGATTAGTATAAAATCAATAATAAAAAAGAAGTGATAAATTAGGTTAATAGTAATCCAGACTTTCCCAGTTGTTGTCTTCTTGAATGGGTAGCCACAACACAAAGTGTATGGGGTGCATGAGGCAGTTTGTATGTAATTGGTTTAAGGAAATGTTTAAATTAGAATTATCAGGCTCAGGCCCAAGGAACCATCTGAACCCTATATAAACCGAGACCTCTGGGGGGGGGGGGTGCAAGAATAATCCTTTTTGCAGTGATCGAAACAGTAAAAATCAAACACACAAAAAAGATTTGTTCACTCTCCTAAGAGCATTGGTGGAGGGATTTCCTTATCAAAGAGCTGGGGTGTATTGGATATATTCTCTGTCCAGCTGTTAGGAGTATGTTGTACAGCCCACCATCCACTATCTAGTGTAGGTGAGTTGCCAAGTATCACCTAATTAAGTCTGGGATCCCCAACCCTCACCTTTTCTGTGTAGTAAACAACACAGAGTTAGAAACTTTTTGCATTTCATAATGCAATATAAAATTAGTAAATGCCCTGTGTAAGCTACAGAGATAGGACTTGGGACCTGGTCCGGGAGGGTTTTAAAAAGATAGTGCAGTTTAATATGAACATTTTCAGTGCTGTACTATGACCCAAAAAGGATAATGGAAGTTTATCCCATTGCTTTACTTTTTTGAATAAGTTATCAAAACAGTGGGGGGAAATTTGTCTTGGATAAGGTGGAATATACTGGAGTAATATGGACACCTAAGTATTTAAGGGAGTGCTGACACCAATGATACTGATAATTAGCTTCTAAGTATGTGAGCTGAGATGGAGGTGTATGTAGAGGTAATGCTTCTGTTTTTACTGACAGTCTTTTATCCTGACAGTCTACTAAAATCTAAACATCTACCGTATTTGCCGGCGTATAAGACGACTGGGCGTATAAGACGACCCCCCTACTTTTCCTGCTAAAATGTAGTGTTTGGGCTATACTCGCCGTATAAGACTACCCCTCTTCCAATGCACACCAGTGGGAGGAATAGTGCCCCATCATTGATGTCAGTGGGAGGAATAGTGCCCCATCATTGGTATCAGTGGGAGGAATAGTGCCCCATCATTGGTATCAGTGGAAGGAATAGTGCCCCATCATTGGTATCAGTGGGAGGAATAGTGCCCCATCATTGATGTCAGTGGGAGGAATAGTGCCCCATCATTGGTATTAGTGGCAGGAATAGTGCCCCATCATTGGCATTAGTGGCAGGAATAGTGCCCTATCATTAGTATCAGTGGAGGAATAGTGCCCCATCATTGGTATCAGTGGCAGGAATAGTGCCCCATCATTGGTGTCAGTGGGAGGAATAGTGCCCCATCATTGGTGTCAGTGGGAGGAATAGTGCCCCATCATTGGTGTCAGTGGGAGGAATGGTGTCCCGTCATTGGTGTCAGTGAGGGGTGGAATAGTGCCCCATCATTGGTGTCAGTGGGGGGTGGAATAGTGCCCCATCGTTGGTGTCAGTTAGGGGGGGGGAATAGTGCCCCATCGTTGGTGTCAGTGGGGGGGAGGAATAGTGCCCCATCATTGGTGTCAGTGGGAGGAATAGTGCCCCATCGTTGGTATCAGTGGGAGGAATAGTGCCCCATCATTGGTATCAGTGACACCAATGATGGGGCACTATTCCTCCCACTGAGACTTGCTGACCCTGTTCTCGTATGGTGCTGCTGCAGCCAGCATATGTGGTTGCAGCAGCACCTCTACACAGAACACTTACCTGCTGCTCCGGCACTCAATTTTCGTGGGGCCGCTCGGCTCCGCCCCCTCGCCGGTGATTGGCTGCCTGTGTGCCTTTCCTGAGCTACAGTTCTGGCGGCCAATCACCGGTGAGGAAGCGGAGCCGAGCAGCCGCACGAACATCCAGTGGCCGAACTGAAGGAGACGCCGCGCTTCCTGGACCGGATCGTCGTAGGACTGGATCCAGGTAAGAGACGTCAGCCCCTGCAAACCCCTGTACTTAATGCCGCAGCCCCCCTAACATGTGTACCGGCGTATAAGACGACCCCCGACTTTTGAGAAGATTTTCAAGGGTCAAAAAGTCGTCTTATACGCCGGCAAATACGGTATGTAGATTTGGGAGGGACGTGTTGGGGGTCTTTAAGAGTCCGCAATATGTCATCTGTGAATAAAGAGAGCTTGTATGCTTTAATTACACCTGTATCCCATGGATATTGGGACTAGTACAAATGGCTTCAGCTAGAGGTTGCAAACACAGAATATTAAAGGGGATAGTGGGCATCTCTGTTTAGTACCTTTATACAGAGGGAAAGTAGAGGAAAATGCCTGTAAAAACTTAACCTGCATGGTAGATGATGAATATGGTGCTTGGATAGCCTTGTAGAAAGGACCCTTAAATTCTACATGTTGCAAAACAGACCTTATATAGTCTAATCTAGTGAACACCTTCTGTGCATCCAAACATAGCAACAAAGTAGGAGTAGGGGCTTCATTCATCTATAAGGTCTATAGTCCATCTAGTGTTATCTCCCACTTGCATGGGCTTTGTAGTGCGTACAAACCAACCCAATCTCTGTTGATAATCTTGGGTAGAACAGAAGACAGTCTTTTGGCCAATATTTTGGTAAAGAGCTTGTATTCTGAGTTCAGTACAGCAATCAGCCTATAGTTAGCTGTAGAATTCGGGTCTTTCCCAGGTTTAGGTATAACGGAGATATAGGAAGGTAGAAAATTTGGTTAAGGTTTTTTGCCTTTAAGCAGCAAACTATATAATTCTAATAAATGAGGGGTCAACACCAGGAGTAATTGTTTGCAAAATAAATAGGGTAGGCCCATCCGCTCCTGGAGACTTATGAAGGGTCAATTGTTTAACTACAGCCAAACGTTCTTCTATAGTATAGATACAGATGGGTTCAAGGATAGTAAACCTGCTTGGGTAGCTTAAGACAGGACAAAAGATATCAAATTTGTCCTTTTGAAAAGGGGTATGAATATCAAGAAATAGACATATGTATAATTTATTGTAGTATCTCTGAAGAAGTTAGCTATCTCATTTGAACAATAATTAGTGGTGCTGTCAGATTTAAGCATAAAGTCAGGTATAGAATGGGTAGATTGTGCCTGCAGTCTATTGGCCAACATCAAAATAGGCTAGCTACTGGTCATTTATGATAGAAACAAATATGGTGCTTACTGTATATCCTAATCATCAATACATATATGGGCATACATTTTTAGAAACAGCAATTTTCCAAGCACCATAGTTTGACAAAAACTTTCAAAATTAAATTTTTGAAATTTTATCTTAAAGTCAAAGAAAGTTCTTTTCACTTAACATGACAATATGGTATCGACAAATAAAATTGACCAAGGTAACTTCAACTGTATTCAGGAGAAACTTCTCCCAGAAAAAATGTAACCTCGGCGCGTTTCAATTCATAGACACAGATGCAACACCTCCTGCACTCAGGGATCGAGATCAGTAGAGGGCCGATGGACCAATAACACTAGAGTACATGGAAGTTCATCCAAGACTGATCAAAGGCTATGCAGCTCCAACATGAAGCTGGGGAAGCTTGATACAAACTGTAGTAGGGAACAAAACAGAGCGCACTAACCTTGCGCATTACCTCAATAAACAGTCGATTTATTGATTTAGGAGATATACTAACAAAAGTAGTAATATAATAGGCATATATAATCCAAAAGTGAATCCTACGATAAGGAGACACGTGCGAATCCCATCGGAAGGGGAAACTCTCAGAGTGACGCTGATGTGTTTCGAATCAATGAGTGCTGGTTGTAGATAAATAAATAAATAAGGTAATATTAATATAATATTTTATTCAGGTCATTTTATCACCTTTGCAATAATCAATTGAATTTTGATGGTACCTATGGACTGGGCATAGCTTTTTGATGTTCACCTTTCATATACTCCTTTTTATTTAGTATGTACATATATTTATAGTCACTTTTTAATGAATATTAGTATCAAGTATACGTACATACTTTTGTCATCTTTTTAGCATGTTTTTATTGGTAGTCATATATGTACAATTGTATCTATATATTGTTATTTAAATTTTATGTCTACATACATTTCTATGTTTTATACATATATATTTATATCCTTGTTGTGACACGTTGGCCCCACCTCTTAGGATGTGTTTGTCCCGCCCATTTGGGAAGGCTCACACATAGATACTGACTATATATAGAGGAGGGTGTTCTCAGTCTGGTTAGCTCTGATGAAGAAGGAACCCCCCCCTTCAAAATGCGTCGGCGTCACTCTGAGAGTCTTCCCTTCCGATGGGATCTCCTTATTGTAGGATTTGCTTTTAGATTATGTATACCTGTTATATTACTACTTTTGTGAGTATATCTCCTAAATCAATAAATTAATTGTTTGCTGCGTTTCAATTCATATTTTATCTTCTTCCTGGGGAGAAATAGAATACAGCATAAGCTTCTATAAAACAAAATAGTGTTGGTGATATGACATATAAATACTTTTTTGTTAACATGGGCTATTCATTTTCTTGTCAGATCCATAATGAACTTACACAACCATTTGTCAGTTTAAAACAAGACCTTGATAGTAATCCTCAGGTGATCACCCTCGAGTGATCCCTCTGATTAGGTGAAGGCTAGCAAAAAGATTTATAAAGACACTTGGGCACTCTGCATATGATGTAGGTATATTCAAGGAAAATTACGTATTATTTGATATTGAACTTTGATTGTGGGTTTGGATAATTTGATACATTGATTATATATATCTGTTTATGTTGTAGTGGGTCTGCCTGTATCCAACTTTCATCTGCAATAGTTCTTGATCCTATGATTCTTTGAACCTGTGATGGGATACAATTTATAATATTTCCCTATCCTTGACCTTCAATCCATACATCTGATAGCTGCTTTTTCTTCAGGTAGCAGTCTGATATTTCTGATTAGTGAGTGCCAAACATTGTATATTCTTTTCTTGTGGCAATTATATTGTTAACCATTATGGAACTGGTTGCCTTTCTAAGACCCATTCTAAAGCAAATAGGCTGATATTTTCAGCCTTGGGGCATTGCAGGTTGTGTCAGTGCTCCAGGTATGACCAGAGGTATTTGAACTGACGCAGGGAAACGCAGGCTTCAGATATGTTATAAACAATATAATTTAATAATACTAACAATACAAAACGCAGTGCAATACTAAAACATAAACACAGTGCAAACGAACCAAACCAAACCACCCACAAATAACAATACATACAATGCAAGCGTAGTCAGGCAGGCCGGGTCAATAACAATCGGGCAGGTAGGAACAGGAGGAGCAGGCAGAGAGTAGTCAGGTCACGAGCCGGGTACAGCAACTAACGGGCAGGTAGGTACAGGGGGTCAGGCAGAGAATGGTCGGGGTCACAAGCCAGGGATCAAACAGGAGAAGACAGCAGAGGTCAGGATCAGGCAGGGTAGGCAACGAGTAAGTCAGGTAGGAACAGGAACAGGAATGCAGGTAACAAGATACAGGGGCCCATGGAAAAACACACACCAAGGCCCAGACTGCAGGTCTGGCCATCCCGTAAATACACCTCTGTAATCAGCTTCAGGTGTTTGGCTGACTGCAGGGTTGAGTCTCTGATTGCTGAGAGCACCCGCTGGCCAGCCCTGGTACTGCAGCCCACAAGGCAGGTGAGTCCCACCATTATTGGCAAGTCCATTCCTGACAGGTTGCTTACTATTGGACTGGTTTAAGAATCTTCAGTGGTTTTTGTATTTTTACTATTTTCAAGATGATTACATATATTAAGTGGAAGTATTTTGCTAAATCCCGCAATCCCAGTCATCTACAGTTCACCATAGTCTACCATTGTTTGCCAGTACCATTTTAAATGTAAGTGCCGCATTTATATTTATATCTATACTTACTACTTGGCTGGTATATATATTGTAAGTATTTAGTGTCTTTATATATCTTTTTGCTCGCCTTCATCTGTTCAGAGTGTTGTGCTTTTATCAAAAATTCATTCAGCGGTGCCTCCAAAAGTATGTTCTGCCAGGTAATGCCTGGACAATTAATCCAGTCAGTTAAAGGTGCTTGCAAATATAACAATAATGTATAAAATAATTTAACTGACTTAATAATTCTAAATAATTTAGAGCCAACTAAAATCCTTTAAAAAAACAGATTAGATCAGTGTAAAATATGGACTAAGGGTTATGACATTAATTATTAATTTACAATAAGTCACATAATGTAATAGTTCAACTGTCATGCACATAGACACCCAAATAATTTACATACACATTAGAAACATTTTCTACAGCAATAGTTTACGTATATATATATATATATATATATGATGAATACAAATCAATAATTAATTGCTCCTCACAGACAAAATAACCATTAATCTCTAACTATCAGACAATAGTCTGTGTTTTACGGAATTTCAGTGGTTATTCCCCTGCAGAAGGAATAAGCATCAAAATACACAAATCTGTATGCCAATATGACCCAAGAACAAAATTAGAATTATTTTAATATTAAAACTAAAATATACAAAGGTTGGTGGTTATTTTATCATAAGGAGACAAGTAGGTTTTCACAAAAATGACAATGAGCTTATTAATTTGGCCAATCAGAATGACCCAAAATAGAGATTATAGTTCCAATTCTCAGGTAAAGCAAAAGATGGCTGTCGACTGATGAGTGGAGTCGAGCTCTCACAAAATAGAGTTTGGACATTCTGAAGTTTTGTGCCAGATGGATAGTCAGATGGAAGGCTGTGTGTGTCCTGATGTAATGATGATGACATGAAGATGTCCTCTGATGATATGAGTGTCCTCCTAATGTGATGATATGAGTGTGATCCTAATGTGATGATATGAGTGTCCTTCTAGTGTGATGATCTGAGTGTGATCTGTTGATCTGATCCCCCTGTCTATCTGACTTTCCCATTTATCTATTGGCACACAATACATTCATAAAAATTTGAATATACCTGCATAGGAGGTAGCCCGAGAGGAGTTATCTACTCTTCATTGGTGACTTTGTCTCAGGCTCCACGCATTGTTTGTTTTTAGTATTATCTTCATTTTGCGACAAGTGTCTCTCTAAAATAAGTCCTGACTATTTTTAGTTTCCTTGAAATTTAAGTAACTCATTTGTTATAGGGAAAGATTAATATTTCACTATAACAAACTGAACTTTGTGACAATGGTATAAATGTGACAAAGGGTAAACCATGTAAAATCTTAACTAAAAAGAGCTGTAGATACTGAATAA